>NC_056748.1:694577724-694902724 GCF_019279795.1 Protopterus annectens | reverse complement strand
CAGTCACCACTGCCATGCATTTGGTAGACACCCTGGGGGCTGTGGTGAGACCAAAGGGCAGGGCTCGAAACTGAAAGTGACTGGCTCCCAGCCGGAAGCGTAGGTGACTTCTGGATGCCCTGTCAGTCTATGTGGTAGTAAGCATCCTTGGGTCGATGGAGCACATCCACACCTATTCCCAACAATGGGAGAATAGACTGCAACGTGACCATTCAGAAATTGGACTATTGCACATGGGTGTTAAAGCGGCTGAGATCCAAAATGGGTCTCCGGTCCCCTGTCCTTTTCGGCACCAAAAAGAATCTTGAGTAAATCCCTAATCCGATCTGGTCTGAGGGGACATGTTGGATGGCTCCTTTTTCTAGCAGCTTTGAAACTTCTAAAGCTGCGTAATCCCCTTTGACTGGGTAGAACATCCAGGATTTTCTTGATTGGAGGGGGATTTGACGAGAAGTGAATGACATATCCTCCGGAAATTATTCATATAACCTATTGGTCCCTAGGTGATATCTTGCTAGGCCTCCGGGTATAATGAGATTCGACCCCCGACTGGCTCCGGAAACGCACAGTCGGGCCTCCCATCAGGAGCAGCGGTAGGGAGTACCACGAAAGGAATCGCGGTCTCCCGAGTTGCGAGGGCCTCCTCTGACCATAGGGCGGAGTCTTCCTGAATAACCACCCCCTTCCCCTGCCTCTGGAGGGGGGCTCACCTTGTGCACCGGGAAAAAACCTCTGATTTCTTGAACCACATTTTGCCACCCCTCTGGGCCTTGGGATAAGGCCTAGAGGAAAGGGAAAAACGGACTCCTACGGCAAACAGAGTTTTCCCCTCTTGCTCGCACCCAGTGAGAGTGTCTTTCACCTTGGTTCAGAACAAAGAGGAACCATCAAACGGGGCGTCGGTGAATGAAGACTTGAAGGCCTCCGCGAAATGACAAAGGCGCATCCAGGCCTGCCTCCTAAGAGCAACTCCTGAACTTGCTGCCCTACTCGCTCCCTCGGCTGCGTAGGAGATCAGCCTCATGGAGGAGTTTGCAACAGAATTAAGGGTAGACATTTTAGAGTTGAACTTCTGGGCCACCGCCTCAGAAACGTTACCCGTGAGAGTATCTCCAAGCTCATTTAGGAGAGCTCTCTGGAGCCGTGTAAAGTGTGATAAGTAATTCAGTGACAGTAAGGTAAAGTTTGCTGAAAAAAACGTATGCTTCCCGTACCAGTCCATAGTCCTAGACTCCTTGTTAGGGGGGATGGACAGTGGAAGAAGTCTCAGCTAATTCCTTCTGGGTGGCAGCTGCCACCACCATGGCATCCACAGGGACTCCCTTGGATAGAAATTCCTTATCAGGAGGGGCAGGCAAAAATTTACTGGGTCTCCTGGGGACTGGTTCCACAGAGTCAGGGGTTTCCCACACCCTTCGACATACCAAATCCAGAAGCTCGAAGGGTGGAGATACCCAGGAGGCAGAGGGCTGAGCACCAAAGGCCTTCAGGAAGACAGACTCCTCTTCGGAGGGGGCTTTGGATGGCCAGTCACCTCTTTGCTTCAAAATCTCTAGGATGTCAGAGAAAGAAACATCCTCAGGAGGATGACTTTTAGTGGACCCCTCCAATTCCTCGAGGTCGGTGTCGGATGTGAGAGACTCATCCTGGGAATCTATGTGCTTCCTCTTGCACATTTTCTTTCTGGGTGGCTCCTCAGGCAAAAACTCTTGAAAGGCCCTCAGAAATATGGAGACCACTCGTGGGGGTACCCTGAGGCATTGGGGCTCCGCTGTCCAGATATAGATGGCGATCAGAGACCTGCACCAATGTTGTAGGGGACAGAGTGACAGACCCGTATGATGCCGCTGATGACCTGGCCAGCGCACTCCACATGGCCTTGAAGGCTGGTCCTCCCGGATCCGAAGAACGACTAGTCTCCAAAGCCGAGACAGGAGTCAGGCTTGCCGAGACAGGAGTCAGGCTTCCCCGCGCCAAAGTGCAGAGGTGTGTCACCAAGCCTCTCCCTCGGGTCCGACCGAAAGCTGAGATGTGCTCGGAGGAGGAAGTATCTATGTAGGTTGAGGGACCGGCTCCAGAGCAGAGAACAATTTAGCCAGTACCGGTGACTGAAGTCTCTGCACCATTCTATCGACGTCCACATCTGATAAGGTCCTGGAAGATTTGGAGGATAGGGAAGGAGATGGAGACCTCTCCTCTCTGAAGGAGACCCCCCGTGGAGGAGATACCGGCTTAATGCTAGGCGACCAGCTCCGAACAGGCTCCAAGAAAATTGGAGCCAAAGCAGGTTCCATAACCACTGACACTTCCTGTGGCCCCGAGGACAATGGAGCCAAGGATGTCGATGAAGACTTTCTCCGGTGGCTCCGAGGATACTGATGGAGCCAGATATCGCTTTTTTGCTTTGGAAGATTTTGCCTTAGAGCTGGAAGCACTCTCCAGACCCTCCTCGAAGGAGGGTTTCAGAAGTCCCTTCAAAATCAATTTGTTCTTCCTTTCCTGAAGAACACGCAGGCTAAAGGTATGACAAAAACTACACGATTCCTGGAGATGAATCACTCCCAGACAGTACACACAAACTGAGTGTCCATCAGTGATGGACATCTTATAACTGCACTTGGAGCACTTCTTGAAGCCCAAGGGCTTATGCTCCTTAGTATCTTTGGACATAGTTACCACCAACAAAAAGTAACTAACTGAAAATTAGACCAACAGTCAAACTGCCACAAGCGCGGGAACAAGCCAAAACGGACAGACCACCACAAAGATCTCCAACTCAAACGATCCTTAGACACAAACACAAGGGGGGAGGACTAATTCCTCTAATTTAAACGGTTTTAGTCCAAGGGAAGAATTTAGCACACAAGGAAAGCAAGGGGACAGACTAGGTCCTCTAACTGCAACGAGCCTAGCCCGTTGGAAACAGCTAGTGGGATATCACAGAATACGCAATAAAGAAAATATTTAGTTATGTACTTACCATAACGATAGATGTATGTGATCCATCTCGCCTACATTCATTACTGATGGGTTCGGAGCAGAGAATCGGCTCCGACTCTGCCACTATAACTAGCATGAAGTCTCTCATTGGCTGGGCTAACCCTGTATCCCAGGATGCATCACGCCCAAACCCCCAGATCTTGTTTGCCCCAACATGATTCTCCCATAGACACCATACCACAAGGACAAAGTAAGAGGAGAGAAAAAAATAATATCCTCCGAGAATCAGGATACAGGTTTCCTCCAAGTCCAACAGGTAGGGGGAAGGAGGGCAGGTACATAAGAATGTAGGCGAGATGGATCACATACATCTATCGTTATGGTAAGTACATAACTAAAAGATGTAATGTGATCCTATCTCGCCTACATTCATTACTGACGGGACAGCGTCCCTAGCACCTACATCCCGGGAGGCTCACTGAAAAACACTCCTGAGCACTGTGGAACCAAAGGAAGCCCGACCTCTAGAGGCCCACATCCAGTTTGTAATGAGAAATAAAGATATGTGGAGAAGTCCAAGTAGCCGCTGCACATATCTCATCTATGGATAATCTAGCATGAAAAGCCACTGAAGTTGACACAGCCCTGGTAGAATGCGCCTTAACTGGAAAAGGAAGATCCTTATCCGCTGAAGCATAAATAAATGACATGCAGTCTCAAATCCACTTAGCTATAGTGCCCTTAGCTACAGATCTACCCATTTTATTGTCCGAAAAAGACACAAACTGATCTGATTTTCTCTCCTGTTGTGTCCTATTTAAATAAAACCTCAGTTGTCTATGCACATCCAACTGGTGCAATTTGTATTCCGCTTTGTTGGAGAACCTTGGGAAAAAGACCGGAAGCTCAATAGACTGGTGGAGACAAAGGGCAGAAGAGACCTTAGGGAGAAAGGAAGGATTAAGTCGCAGCGATACTCTGTCCTTGTGAAAAATTAAATGAGGTTTAGCAGAAAGAGCTTGGAGGTCTGATATTCTTCTGGCTGAAGTTATGGCTACCAAGAAGGCAGTCTTCCATGACAGAAATTTCAATTCGCAGGAGGCTGCAGGCTCAAAGGGAGAGGACGTCAAAGATCTGAGCACCACATCTAAATCCCATGGCAAGACGGGCTGTGAAACTGGATTGCGTAGCAGCCAGGCTCCTTTCAGAAAGGCTTTACACAGCTTATGGCCCCATAAGGGAAGGCTCATGTGCAACATGATAATTGGAGATTGCTGCCAACTGAACCTTTATGGTGGAAGCAGCCGAACCTTGTCTAAAGAGTGTAGCTAAGAAATCCAACACCGCGGACACCGGTGCTGTAAGAGGGTCCAGATCACGTTGCCGAGCACAAATTGCAAATCTCTTCCATTTACTAGAGTATATTTTCCTAGTAGAAGACTTGGGGGAGGAAGACAGAATATGAACTACTTCCGGGGTAAAAATATGCTGTCTGACAAAGGTCGGAAGTGGAGGAGCCAAGCAGCGAGCTTGAGAGTTCGTAGGGATGGATGGCGCTGTCTTGACTGATGAGTCAATATATCTGGAGCTGGGTCCAGAATCCAAGGGCCATCCACCGCATACTTCCGAAGGAAGGGGAACCAAACTTGACTGGGCCAGTGTGGTGCGATCAAAATCATTTTGCTTCCCAAGCAGGAGGCCTTCTGAATCACTCTGGATAGTAGAGGGACTGGCGGGAAGGCGTAGAGCAGACCGGAGGGCCAATTGTGGACTAGAGCATCCCTGGGAGACTCCCTCTGTGGGGGGATCAGAGTGAAAAAATTGCTGCACTTTGCATTCAGGGGACTGGCAAAGAGGTCGCAGCAGGGAAGACCCCAATTGGAAAAGATCTGCGCAGCCACTCTGTCGTTCAGGGACCACTCGTGAGGCACCAGAATAGCTCTGCTCAGCCTGTCTGCTATCACATTGGACTTCCCCGGAATGTGCGTTGCCACTAGAAAGCGCTGGGAAGCGATCGCCCAATTCCACCCTCTCATGGCCTCTCTGCAAAGGGGGTAGGACTTGGTTCCTCCCTGCTTGTTCAGATACCAGACAACCGACATATCGGAAAGAATCGCAACAGTTCCCTTGGGAAGAGAGCTGTGAAATGCCTGCAACGCCAGAAGCACCGCTCTCATCTCTAGAACATTGATATGCAAGTGAACCTCGTGGTCTTGCCACGTACCTTGGACCATCTCGCCCAGATAATGCCCCCCCACCCTATCTGTGAGGTGTCCGTGGTTACTGTGGCAATAGGGGACGGGGGGCTGAAGGGTCTCCCTTGGCCCAGCTTGGAGGAAAGAAGCCACCAACGCAGATCTTGCCAGCATCTCTCCATGATGAGGATCGGGTGGGACAAGGGGCGTTCCTGATATGACCACTGGGCCGAAAGGAGCCACTTAAGTATTCGCATGTGTAACCTGGCCAGCGGAACTAGGAGAATAGTAGCCGCCATTGATCCCAACAACTGAAGAACCCTCCTGGCTTGGGCTTTTCTGTGGGGTAGTAAAGCCAGGACCTGGGCCTGTAATAAGAAGTTATGTACTCACTATAACGTTACATCTGAGTAGGTATCTTCATTTGTCTGCAACCTTTGGGATACGGATCCGAGCCGGCAACTTCTATCACAGCATAGATCCGAGCTCCTAGCTCCTCCCTTTACCCATAATCCCCTGCCAACCCTGACTGACTTCAGATCAAGTTTGCCCCATAGCACAGCTAATACTGTGTCCCAGAGGGAACTAATCTAAAGAACCCAAAGTAGGATCATTTTGGTCAGGGGGAAGGAGGGGGGGATGGTTGCAGACAAATGAAGATACCTACTCAGATGGAATGTTATGGTGAGTACATAACTTCTTAATCTGAAGTAGGACTTCATTTGTCAGCAACCTTTGGGACAGAGTCCCCAGCTATCTAAATCTTGGGTGGCCTTCATGGGAGGATATTCCGGAGCACTGCTGAGCCAAAAGACACCCTACCTTGGGAGACAATATCTACTTTGTAGTGGCTGATAAAGGTACGAGATGAAGCCCAAGCGGCTGCGGAACAAATGTCATCCAGAGAAACTCTGGCCTTGAAAGCAGCCGATGTAGCAATGGCCCTCGTAGAATGAGCACGGACTCCCTGAAGTGCAGGCCTTCCCGAGCTCTGATATGCTAAGAGAATACAATTAGATATCCATCGGGAGAGGGTAACCTTAGAAACCGCCTTGCCGAAGTTGTTTTTGGCAAAGGAGACAAACAACTGATCGGATTGCCTATGACCAGTAGTTCAAGGAGTATAAAAACGTAGTTGTCTGTGCACGTCTAAAGAGTGCAGCTTATACTCTCTTATGTTTTGATAGTTGGGGAAGAATACTGGAAGATTAATAGATTGATTAATGTTAGCTTCCGACGATACCTTAGGTAGGAAAGACGGATTGATCCGGAGGTGAACTCTGTCTGGGTGGAAGACCAAATACGGTGGTTTAACACAGAGAGCCTGGAGTTCCGAGACCCTCTTGGCTGAATTTATGGCCACCAAAAAGGCCGTTTTCCAAGAGAGGTATTTAAGATCAACAGTGGCCGCCGGCTCGAAAGGGGGGCTAGTCAAGGCCTGTAACACTAGGGATAAATCCCATGGGGGTACCACCTCCTTGACCGGGGGCCTGAGAAGGAAGGTACCCTTAAGGAAGGTCTTACACAGTTTGGAAGTAATAAGCGGGCCTGACTCCTGACCTACATGGTAGTGTGAAATTGCTGCAAGTTGCACTTTGACCGTGGAAGAACTAGACCCCTGGTGAAAGAGAGAAGATAGAAAATCTAGAACAGACGCTACCGGCGCTGTGAAAGGATCCAAATGACGGTGCTCCGCCCAAATGGAAAAATGTCTCCATTTACTCCGATAGACCCTTCTGGTGGAGGGCTTGTGAGCTGCTACTAGGATGGCTTTGACTGGAGATGAAATTCCGGGAGTCCTTATCAGGAGTGGAACTGGAGCAACCAAGCCGTCAGCTTTAGGTTGACCAGGTTCGGGGTTGGAAGACCCAGGGGGTGTGAAATGAGATCCGGAAGGGGATCCAGCATCCAGGGCGGATGAATCAGGTGAGACCATAGGTAAGGGAACCAAGTCTGACGAGGCCAGAATGGGGCAATGAGGATCATCTTGCTCCCCAACTGACTGGCTTTCTGCAATAGTTTCAACATCAGGGGCAGAGGCGGGTAAGCATAAAGCAGACCGGGAGGCCAAGCATGAACTAGAGAGTCTCTTGGGGACTCCCCCGGAGGGGGGATCAGAGCGAAGTAATCATTGCATTTGGTATTTGAGTGAGAGGCAAAAAGATCGCAACAAGGTTGCCCCCATTGGGCAAATATTTGCTCTGCCACTAGGGGATTGAGAGACTACTCGTAAGGAGTCAGGATAGTACGACTGAGCCTGTCCGCCAATATGTTGGACCGTCCCGGAATGTGCGTTGCGATGAGAAAGCGGTTGGTGGATATCGCCCATTCCCACACTCTCATGGCCTCGTGGCAGAGTGGGTAAGACCTGGTTCCCCCCTGTTTGTTGATGTACCAGACGACTGACATGTTGTCCGTCTATACCGCAATCGTCCCCACCAGAAGAGGGTTGTGAAGCACTTGCAACGTCAAAAGCACCGCCCTCATCTCCAGAACGTTGATATGCAAAGAGGTCTCTATGTCGTTCCAAGTGCCTTGGACTGTTCTGCCCAAATAGTGCCCCCCACCCCAGGCGAGAAGCGTCCGTGGTCACTGTGGCGACTGGCGGAGGCAGCGAGAAGGGGCGTCCCGTGTGGAGACTGGGGAACTGGAGCCACCACATGAGCGACCTTCTGCAAACCCTGCTTAGGGAGATGGGATGAGACTGGGGATTGCGAGATAGGGACCATTGTACCTGGACGGTCCATTGTATGACCCTCATATTCAACCGGGCCAATGGCAGCAGAGGAATTGCTGCCGCCATGGACCCTACAGCCCTCAGGACCAATTCTGCCGAAGGAGCTTGAAGTTGAAGGATGGCCTGCACATGCAACCTCAGGTTCTGAAGCAGATCTGGAGTCAAGAAAACAAGCATCAGTCTGGAGTCCAACCTCGCCCCTATGAAATCCAATACTTGTGTAGGAGCCAGGGAGGATTTGGCCATGTTGATGGTCAACCCTAAGAGTGGAGCCAGATTGACGAAGTAATCTCTGCATGAGCAAAGAAGATGCCTTGTTGGGGCGGTAAGGAGCCAGTCGTCCAGGTACGGAAAGACCTGAATTCTCTGGAGTCTCAGGTGGGCCGCTATCGCTGCCAAGACCTTGGTGAACACCCTGGGGGCTGAGGTGAGACCGAAGGGAAGGGCCCTGAACTGGAAATGGCTGGCTCCCAGCCGGAAGCGGAGAAACCTCCTGGAGCGTCTGTCCACGAGAATATGATAGTACGCATCCTTGAGGTCTATTGAGCACATCCAGTCGTTCTCCCGTAGTAGTGGGAGGATAGATTGCAGAGTGACCATCCGGAACTTTACTTTTGGTACTGCCAGGTTCAAGAGAGAGGTCCAAGATGGGCCTCACGTCCCCCGTCTTTTTTGGCACCAGAAAGAACCTGGAGTAAAACCCTGATCTGAGCTGATCTGGGGGGACAGGCGGGTTGGCTCTTTTTTGTAAGAGCTGCTGAATTTCTGCAGCAGCCACCTCCCTCTGATTGGGTGGCACATCGGGGAGGCTTCTGATTCTGGGGGTTACAAGAAAGGGAATTTGGTATCCTCCGGATATAACACGAAGCACCCAGCGATCCATTGTTATGGACTCCCACATTGCTAGGTGTCTCGAGAAACGTCCCCCGACTGCCTCCAGAGTGGAGCAGTTGGGTAACTCCTCAGGGGTTCTGCGTGGGCTTCTCAGAGAAAGATTCTCTGGACCCAAAGTTCCTGGGACCCCCTCTGCCTCTAGGGCAGCGTCCTCCCTGTCCTCCTCTGCCACGAGAGGACTGGTTGTCCAGAGCAGACTGGGATTGATGCGATTTCCGGAACCACATCTTCTGACCCTTTCTTCTTCTGACCCTTTTGGTTCTTGGTAAAGGACCTATGGGGAGCAGAGAAGCTGACTCCGACGGCAGACGACGTCTTCCCCGCTCTGGACAAGGGTGTCGCGAACGGTTTTGCCAAACAATGCAGAACCATCAAAAGGGGCATTCGCAAATGACGCCTTAAAAGGGTCCGAGAAATCACAATGTCGGAGCCAGGCTTGCCTCCTCATGACCAGCCCGACTCCGCCTGCTCTAGCGGCTCCCTCAGTGGCGTGAGACAAGAGCCGCATAGAGGTGTTGGAAATAGAACGTAGGGTGGACATTCGGGAGGAGTACAGTTGCTTGTCCCCTTCAGACATGAACCCCGGGGGGGAAGCAGCGTATTCTTTGATTAGATCCCGCTGCATCCGAATGACGTGTGCCATATAGTTCATGGCCCTCAAGGAGAAGGTTGCTGAACTGAAGGCCCACTTCCCAAGGCGGTCCATCGCGCGAGACTCCTTGCTCGGCGGATGAACCGTGGGGCTCTCCTGAGCCAACTCTCGCTTGGTGGCTGCCGCCACCAATATGGCATCCACAGGGGGACCTCTGCGCCAATGGGTTCTCTCTGACGGGGGGCTCAAAATTTTGTCCGGGCGCTTGGGAACAGGCTCTACAGTGTCCGGCTCTTTCCAAGTCCTAGTGGCTATAAGATCCACTAAGGGGTCAGGGGGAGGGGACACCCAAGAGGTAGATGGCGCTGCCTCTAGGAATACGGACTCGTCGGAGGAAGCCTTGGGGGCAGACCACCCCCCCCCTGATTCTGAGCATTTCCATGATGTCTCCAAAGGAGAAATCCTCGGGGGGGGGTGACCTTGGGGAGCCTTCCCCTTCATTCAAGTCCGTATTCCTCAGTGAGGGACTCAGAAGAGTCCACGTGCCTCCTTTTGCACTTCGACTTGCGAAGAACCTCCTCGGGGGGGGGGGGGGCTGTCCAAGGACTCCTCACCAGCAATATCCTGTTCCAATGGAACACCTAGAGGCGCTGAAGCAGGCTGCCCCGAAGGCCGGGTGAGGGGAGCCAGGACCAGCTGAGAGGGAGTGCAGGGGGGAGCTCTCTGACTGATCATAGATCCGACTCTCACTCTGATCCGAGGCAGGGATCGGACCCGTAGCCGAGACTATCAGATCCGAAGGACCTGCGCGCTCCGACCGGGACGGGGCCGAGAGCACACCAAGTCCCTCGGATCCGAAGCTCGGCCCACGGCTCCGAGAGGTCGTATCCGACAAACTCGAGGGAATAGTCTGAGCCGAAGTGCCCAGCACTGTCGGCTCCGACCCACCCCCGGATCTAACGTGGCTCTGCTCCGACAGCTCCGAACCCGGGAGGCGGGTCGGAGAAGGACCTATAGGAGCGAAAAAAGGGGTCAAGTTCCCCCCCAGAGGGGGGGGGAGGCAAGAGCACTCCCATCTGCATCTGGGCCTGGATGAACCTCCTCATCATCCGGTCCATGTCCGCGTCAGACATACTGAATGTGGACCTAGAGGAGGCCACCGAGGCAGGCCTGGAATGCCGCCTCGAAGACCTTGATGGGGACCAGGTCACCTCCTCCTCGGGTCCCGGTGAGAAGCAAAAGGATCGGATCCGAGGAGGCGGCGAACCAGAAACCCTGGAGGGAGAAGCCCGTTTGGCAGGCGGGGCCGAGGAGGAGTCCTCGGCCCGCCGCTTAAGGTGCTTCTCCCTCCGCTTCTCTTTCCTGGCCTCCCTCACCTCCGAAGCCACAGTGGAAGGTTGAGTCCCAGTCGGAGGGGCAGGAGGGCCGCCACCGAGGACTGGGTAGCGGTCACAGAAGTACCGGAGGCCGGAGCCGGGTCTGGGGGCAAAAGGCCCGCCAGAACCAGCTTCGACCTCCGGATCCTCAAGTGCCCTGGGGTTGAACGCAGCACAAATAGCGCAACCCGAAGAGAGGTGTTCAACCCCAAGGCACCTAACGCACCGAGTGTGGCCATCAGCCGGTGAAAGCTTGTGACCACACTCTGTGCATTTCGAAAAAATGGCTTTAGGGGCCTCCGACATCACTGAAAGTAAAACACACTCACTAGGCCCCTACAAACACACACACACAAACACACACACACACACACACACACACACACACACACACACACACACACACACACACACACACACACACACACACACACACACAAACACACACACACACAAACACACACACACACAAACACACACACACACAAACACACACACACACACACACACACACACACACACACACACAACACACACACACACACACACACACACACACACACACACACACACACACACACACACACACACACACACACACACACACACACACACACACACACACAAACACACACACAAACACACACACAAACACACACACAAACACACACACAAACACACACACAAACACACACACAAACACACACACAAACACACACTGCGACCAGCGAGGGCAGGGAGGAAACAAATTAAAATTATAAGCTAATTTAAGCTAAAAAAGGAAGAGAAATTAGCGTTAAGGGGAAACCTACAGACAGACAGACAGACACACACACAGACAGACACACAGACAGACACACACACAGACAGACACACACACAGACAGACACACAGACAGACAGACACACAGACAGACACAGACAGACACAGACAGACACAGACAGACACAGACAGACACAGACAGACACAGACAGACACAGACAGACACACACACAGACAGACACACACACAGACAGACACACACACAGACACACACACACACAGACACACACACACAGACACACACACACACAGACACACACACAGACACACACACACACAGACACACACACAGACACACACACAGACAGACACACACACAGACAGACACACACACAGACAGACACACACACAGACAGACACACACACAGACAGACACACACACAGACACTCGCTTAAAAAAAAAATACTAGAAAAAGTTGAAAACTGTTTTCCTCACAGAATCACCAAGAGCTCTGGAATCTAGCTGTTGCTTGAAGAGCGGCAAACTAGATCTGGGGTCAGTCAGGGTTGGCAGGGGATTATGGGTAAAGGGAGGAGCTAGGAGCTCGGATCTATGCTGTTATAGAAGTTGCCGGCTCGGATCCAAGATCGGATCCGTATCCCAAAGGTTGCTGACAAATGAAGTCCTACTTCAGATCACTTATTCTCTCTGTCGGTAGAAAAGCTCTCATCTCTACAGAGTCTAGCTCTGCGCCGATAAAGGCAACACGCTGTGATGGCAGCAATACAGACTTTGCCCAATTGAATGAAATCCCTAGAAGATGGCCCAATTTGACAGTAGCTCTCGTGGCTTGAACAAGTAGATGCCTGGTGGGGGTGGTGAGGAGCCAGTCATCTAGTTAAGGAAACACCTTGAATCCTAGACGTCTCAGGTGAGCTGTCACCACTGCCAGACACTTGGTGAACACCCTGGGGGCTGTGGTGAGACCAAAGGGCAGGGCCCGGAATTGAAAATGACTGGCTCCCAGCCGGAAGCGTAAAAGATTCCTGGAAGCTTTGTTTATCTTGATGTGATAATAGGCATCCTTGAGGTCGAGGGAGCACATCCACACTCCTTTTTCCAGCAATGGGAAAATGGATTGCAAAGTGACCATTCGGAACTTGGACTTCTTTACAAATCGGTTTAAACGGCTGAGATCCAGAATGGGTCTCAAGTCCCCTGTTCTTTTTGGCACCAAAAATAACCTTGAGTAAGTTCCTAATCCGATCTGGTCTGCGGGGACTGGTTGGATGACTCCCTTTTCTAGCAGCTTTGAAACTTCTATTGCCGCCTAATCCCGTTGACTGGGTGGAAGGTCCGGGATTTTCCTTGACGGAGGGGGGGGGGACGAAAAAGGGGAATGGTGTAACCTCCGGTGATGATATGAAGCACCCATCGATCCTGAGTGATGGACTCCCAGGCCTGAAGATGCTCCGAAAAACGACCCCCGACTAGCTCCAGAGACGCACAGTCAGGTAATCCCTCAGGGACGCTGGTAGGAGGAACCACAAAAAGACTTGCAGCCTCCTGTATTTCGGGGGCCTCCACCGCCTCTAGGGCGACGTCTTCCATTAAAATTCCCCCCCCCTCCTCTGCCCCTGGGGGGGGGGGTCACTTTGATGGGCAAGGGAAGACTTTTGAGATTTTCTGAACCACATTTTCCCTCCCCTCTGAGCCTTGGGATAAGGCCTAGTGGGAAGTGAAAAGCGGGCCCCAACGGCAGACAAAGTCTTGCCCTCCTGCTCACATCTAGTGAGGGTGTCTTTCACTTTGGGTCCAAAAAGAGAGGACCCATCGAATGGGGCGTCCGTGAAAGAAGACTTGAAAGCCTCCACAAAATGACAAGCGCATCCAAGCTTGCCTCCTAAGGGCTATGCACGAACTCGCTGCTCTACCCTCCCCTTCGGCTGCATAAGATATGAGCCTCATGGACGAGTTGACGATGGAAGAAAGGGTAGACAGCTGGGCGTTAACAGGCTGAGCCAACGCTTCAGACAGGTTACCCGACAGGGTATCTCCCAAACTCCTTTATGACATCCCTTTGGAGCCGCATAAAATGACACAAGTAATTCAGCGACCGCAAGGTAAAGGTCGCTGAAGACAGGGTACGCTTCCCATACCTATCCGTACTCCTAGACTCCTTATTAGGAAGATGGATGGATGGATGGATGGATGGATGTAGAAGCCTCTGCCACATCCTGCTGGGTGGCGGACGCCACCACCATGGCATCCACAGGTACTCCCTTGGTCAGAAATTCTTTTCCAGGTGGCGCAGATAAAAACTTATTGTGGCGGCTAGGAACTGGCTCCACAGAGTCAGGGTGTTCCCACACCCTTCGACAAATAAGATCCAATAATTCATCGAAGGGTGGAGACACCCAGGAGGCAGAAGGCTGGGCTCCGTAGGCCTTGAGGAAGACAGACTCCTCCTCAGAAGGGTTTTTGGAAGGCCAGTCACCCCACTGTCTCAAGATCTCCAGGATATCAGAGAACGAGACATCATCCGAGGACGACTTTGGGGACCCTTCTGCATCATCTAGGTCGGTGTCCGAGGTGACAGACTCATCTGGGGAGTCTACGTGCTTCCTCTTACACAACTTCTTCCTGTGAGGCTCTTCAGGGACAGACTCTGAAGGGCCCTCAGAAAGTAGGGGACCACACATGGAGGTATCCTCAGGCCCGGGAGCACCGCTGTCCAGAGATAGAGGGGCACCAGAAGCTCTAGTCGCAGCGTCTAGGGAAGGAGTTGCTGATTCAGGTGAAGTCACGATGGACATGGCCAGCGTTCTCCTCATAGCCTCGAAGGCAGGTCCACCCGAATCGGATGAAAAACCCGCCTCAGAGACCATGACCGGAGTCGGGGTACCCCTACAAGAAGCACCAAGGGGGAGACTCGGAGCCGGAGTCTGCAGCCCCGATGTATCCCCCTCGGGTCCGACTGAGGACACCAGAGTACCGAAACCTGTAGACGGAATGGAAAAGGTTGGAGCCGATGTCGGATCCGAAAGACTCGCGGGAGGTTACGGAGCAGACCCAGGGACTTCACGCGATTCGGCAGACTCCGGCTCCGACGACACCGAGGTTGTCGGAGGAGGAAGAAACAGAACTGATATAGTAGCTGGCTCCGGAGCAGATTGGGCTGGAGCCGAAAATAATTTAGTTAACACTGGCAACTGGAGGAGCCTCTGGACCACCCTATCGACATCCGAATCCGAGAGCCTGGAGGACTTGGAAGAGACCGACGGGGGCAGAGAGACCTTCTCAGTCAGAAGGGAGATAAAGGTAGGGGAACGGCCCCAAATCGGCTCCAAAAGGATTGGAGCTGAAGTAGGTTCGAGAACTGCCGCAACCTCCTTCGGCGTCGACGATCGTGAGTCAAAGAAGCCGACCCCGCAATAGACAATACTTCCTGCGGCTCCGAGACCAGTGGAGCCGAGGAAGGAGACATATCCTTGGATGGTGCTTCCTGCGGCTCAGAGACCAATGGAGCCGGGGAAGGAGAAGTAGTCTTGGATCTTTTCTCCGGAAGCTCCGAAGAACTAGATGGAGCCGGAGACTTCATTTTTGACTTTGATCTAGGTTTCTCAGAGGGAGAAGAGGAAGCCAAAGTTTCCTCAAAGGAGGGTTTAATCAAACCCTTGAGGAGAAGTTTATTTTTTCTCTCCTGTAACACCCTGGCAGAGAAAGCATGACACACACTGCAGGATTCCTGCAAGTGTATGGCACCGAGACAATATACGCCGTTGGCGTGTCCGTCAGTTAGCGACATTTTGTAAGCACATTTAGCGCATTTCTTAAAGCCAGGTGGCTTATGCTCTTTAGGTTCCTTGCCCGACATAAGGAACAATCAATAAGCAGCAATAACATCCAAAAAATAGACAATCACTAGCACACTCGCAACACAAGGTAGGGAGGGGGGGGAGGCTCTAACAAACGCTCGTACAATAAACACTCAAGATAGGGCAAAGGCCCTCTAACTCAAATGGGCCTAGCCCGACAAACAGAAGGATTACCAACCACAACACAATCAGACACAACCAGGGATACAATCGACAACGTAGCTATTAAAATAGCTTTTGAAATAATAATAATAATAATAATAATAGTAATAATAGTAATAATAATAGTAATAGTAGTAATAGTAGTAATAGTAGTAATAGTAATAGTAATAATAGTAATAATAGTAATAATAATACTCTAATTTCTCCAATTGAAAGAAAGAAAAGGGTACTTAGCCACAGCCAAGTCAAGGTCACGTCTTTACTCTAGGATCGGCAAACGAGATCTGGGGGTTTGGGTGTGATGCATCCTGGGATACAGGGTTAGCCCAGCCAATGAGAGACTTCATGCTAGTTATAGTGGCCGAGTTGGAGCCGATTCTCGGCTCCGAACCAGTCAGTAATGAATGTAGGCGAGATAGGATCACATTACATCACAACTTTTCCACAAGAACACACAATAGCTATTAAAATAGCTTTTTTGCAAAAAACTTTTCTGATGTAAGAAAAGGGTACTTAGCCACAGCCAAGAGCGAGACCACGTCCGAGCTACACGAGCTGCAAACGAGATCTGGGGATAGAGAGCAGTGCAGCTTAGGATACCATCTTAGCCCAGCCAATAGAAAGAATTCGAGCTAAAAAGTATGGCAGAGTCAGAGCAGACATTCGGCTCTAAACCCACGGGTAAGAATGTAGGCGAGATTGGACTACATAACATCTCAAATTATGGCAGTAGAACAAAAGGGCAATAAAAAAGTCATATGGAACAAAGGATCATTTGTTAAAGTTACAGTGGAGAACTGTTAAGAAGGAAGAATCCAGAGTATGGCATGGATAGAGTGCAAAAAAGCATTTGATAGTATCCCACATTCATGGATAAAAGAGTGCTTAAAAATGTACAAGATGCACCCTACACTGATTGACATTACAGTAACCATGCAACAGTGGCAGGCCACTTTGCAATTAAGCCATGATAAAGGACAGATTATTATCCCAGGGATAAAAATTCAAAGGGAGATATTCCAGGGTGACTCATCACCGTTGCTATTCTACCTAGTCATTAATCCATTAAGCAGTTTACTTAACAGCTTAGGCCATGGCTACAATTTGGCTCCTAGAAAACATCTAATGACTTATCTTCTCTTTGTCAATGATTTAAAACTGTATAGCTCATCAGATGAGGAATTGAAAGCACAGCTGCAGGCTATCAAAACTTTTTCAGATGATATTGGAATGCCATTCGGTCTTGATAAATGTGCAAAAGCAACCTTTAAAAAAGGAAAACTGCAGCCCCAGGAAAACATCAGTTTGAAACAAGAATGTGATATAAAAGAACTTGAGCAAGAGGGAGTGGATAAATATTTGGGAATTGAAGGATCAACAATAAAACATGAACAAATGCGAATAAAACTCAGTAGGGAGTACTTTAGAAGACTTAAATTAATCCTAAAAACAGCACTGATATCTAGGAACAAGATCCAAACTATAAATCAACTCATAGGTTGGTACTAGGCTATCAGCCCTAGGGCCTATACAAGCCTAGCCATAACAATTCCTTGGCTATTTCTTCCCACACTGTTTACTTCCCTGGACCCCTGTCTAGCAGGGCAACTGACGTGATCCCCAGGGTAAATTTCCTCCCATCCAATCGTCAAGGTTCCTTTTGAAGAGGGCCAAAGAAGCACTATGCTTGACATGTAAGGGCAGTTAATTCCAGAGTCTGGGGAGTCTCTGGGTCATGAACCTTTCCCTCCAGCATGTTTTGTTTACTAAAATGACAAGGTTTAGATCCCTGGAGCATGTGGCTCTGAGAGATTGGGTTTTCTTTAAGTGTAGCATGTCCAACAGCTCTGGGTTGGAGACGGCCTTATATGTTAAGCAGAGATCACCTCTCTGAGTAGACAATATGCAACAGAGTATAGCTGGAGTTTTTTTTAAGGCGGTCAGCATAGGGCATCTGCTTTAGGCCTGTGATTCTTTTAGTGAGGTATTTCTGCAGCCTTTCCAGTTGTTGCAGATGTCTTGAGAGGTGCATACCAAATGGGGCATTTTATTCTATAATGGGTCTAATGAGGGATGAGTACAGTGGGACAATGACCTTTCTTCTGGATGAAAAGCCCTTAGTGATTAGGTGTGCCGCATAGGATTTCCTGACTGTTGTGGTGATGTGGTTATCAAAGGTGAGACCACTGTCCACCTGTGTCCCAAAGTCTCTTATCACACTTTCGGTGTTTAGTGGACTGCCACCTATGTGGTAATTCATGGGTACATGTTTTTTCCCAAAGGGTTAACTATACATTTCTTGACACTGAGCTTGAGCCCATGGTTCTGGCACAAAGCATCTGCTTCTGTAAGGCCCTTTTGTAGAGTATCCACATCATTTGGGGATTCAATAGTGGCTCCCAGTTTGCAGTCATCTACAAACTTTGTTAGCCAGAGTCCCTTAGTGTTGGCCTGTACTTCAGAGAAGTAGATGCCAAACAAGAGCGGTCCCAGGTCTGAACCCTGAGGTACTCCACTTGTCTGGAGCTTGATTTGGAGTCCGCTTGGCCAGTTGGCAACCCATCGAGTGACGTAGGGATTTATGCCCAGCTTAGTAAGTTTATCTAGGATTCCAGAGTGGTGGATGGTGTCAAAGGCCTAGTCGCAGTCCAGATAGGCTGTGTGGACTGCCTTACCCTCGTCCACGGCTCTGGAGACCTATTCGAAGAAGTCAATCAGGTCAGGAGACAAGATCGGCCCTTCACAAACCCAAACTGGGTGGGGTCCAGTGTTTGAAGGTTGCCAATGTCTTTGTTTATAAGTTCCATGATATTACATTCCATGGCCTTGCAGATCAGGCTTGTCATGACTGATGGGGTGGTAGTTCCGGGAATACCAGGTGGATCCCCCCCTTGTGGAGTGGAATAACTGTAGCTGTCCGCCACTCAGTGGGCACGAAGACTGAGGTGAGGGTATAATGACACTTAGGTGAGGTGCTAGTTCATTTTGTAGTTCATGTAGTACACAGCCCGGGATGTCACCTGGACCCATGGTTGCTGTATTCTTAGCTTCGGAGAGTGCGTTTTTTTACCTGTGTGGCCATTACCGGAATTTGGCAATCTTCCGATATTGAGATGGGCCATTCAGGAGATGAAGTTGGCACTGAATCAATCTGAGAGGATATTGGCAATATCCTTGGGATCAGTATATTTAATGCCATTCTCTTGTAGCTCAAAGCAGATCTGAGCATTGCCGTTTAGATTCTTGACACAGTTATAGTATGCCTTTTGGTAATCTTTGGCAATTTTATTTTCGCAACTAGCTTTGGAGGATTTTATGAGGGATCTCAGCTTCTTACTGAGGCTGCTAAGGGAGTTTTTTTGCTCTTCCTGTCCTAGCTTACAGTTCTGGAGTGACTGACTGGCCCCAAAAAGTGTTGGATAGACTATATTAAAACAAGAAGGATACTTCATACTTACCAAATTATTTATAAAAATCAGTGTATACCTATACCAAGATTATATATTCCCCGTTCTGAAGGAGGGATAGGCCTCCTTGAAATTGATTACATGTATAGATCTGCAATCGTGGGACTCCACACATCTACTGACCTCACAAGATCCAAATGTAGTGAAAGTTTTGAAACAGGAGGAGAATAAATCTAAGATGACATCTGCTTAATTTAGCAGAAGCATATCGACGTCAAGCAGGAATGAAACAAACCAGAAGTGGATAAAAACCAGGAAGCAACTGAATGTGCTAAAAAACAAAAGAAAGAATATAAGGTGAAAGACCATATGAAAAGGCAAGAAATGTGGAACAAATATAGTTGCAAGTATAGAAAACTTCTGGAAGACCCTCATGCTGATCAAGCAAGAATGCAGGAATGGTTAAGGAGAGGTGAATTCACATCAAGAAATGAAAGGTTAATATTGGCAGCCCAAGATAGTGGGCTACTTACACGTTGGTTTACAAAGCCCATTGAACATGTGGGAGAAAGAGACATATGTAGGTTCTGTAAAACTGAATTGGAAACAGTCACACACCTTGTTGCTGCTTGCAACGCACTAAATGGCAGAGGGACTGTATACCGAAAGGCATAATAATGTGGCAAGCCTGTTACACTGGAGATTGTGCAAATATTATGGTATCGAAGTGGCTGAAAAACACTGGAAACATGAGCCACAAAATCACAGAAAATGATTATTTTTCAGAAGCTTTATCTAGCCCCCCCCCCCAAAGTATCTTCCAAAGATTCTCCTAAAAAGCTCCCAGTAAGGTCGGGTTTTTCCACCCAATCATCCTTGGAGCCTCCTTCAAAGAAATCTAGACCAGATCCGAAGCCTTCCAGGTTAAAGAAGTATTTTGCCGTGCCTAAAACATCTTTGTATTAGGGTTCTACAGCTTCCAAAATTCTATCTCTGGTCCGCTATTCCCATCTATTGACCCAGTGCTTTCAAGACTGCCATCTCCCTTCCTCAAGAGATGAAGGTCCAAATCACCATCCATTGCTTCCTCTTGTTCTTCCAGAAGTCTCACAGAAGCCAATGTGGCTAGAAGAACAAGGAAGTTTCTCTCAGCACAAATTCAGATGGGGGTTCCTTCAGCTCCAACCCCTTTGGGTCAGGAAGCCTTACATAGATCTTACCCACCAGTCATGGCTTCTTATCCAGACACTTCATTTCGGAGTCCTTGGATCCGAGTTTACCAAGACCATGTGCATCACATCTGAGAGCTCTGGTGTCCTCGGATCTGAAGTTCTCTCTGAGCACTCCAGCTCCAACAAGTTCAAAGCACAGTGGCTCTCGGAGCTCTAGCATCCTGGTCAGATCCAAGGTGTTGGACTCAACTGCAAAGTTTTCTGAGCAGTGTCTCCCTCTCAGAGCCTTGGGCCTGGACAGATGGGCTCCAACCTCTGCCTCAGGTGGGTTGCCTTTGGTGCAGATGGGAGTTGGTGGGACAGAAATAAGAAGTTATGTACTCACCATAACGTTCCATCTGAGTAGGTGGCTTCATTTGTCTGCAACCTGTGGGCCTTGGATCCGATATCGGATCCGAGCCGGCAACTATTTATACAGCTATGGATCCGAGCTCCTAGTTCCTCCCCTCACCCATAATCCCCTGCCAACCCCAAATGACCTCAGATCAAGTTTGCCCTCCTACATATACCTGGAAAGGTATCCCAGCAGGAAAAGGCAGGATAATACAACAAAACTAACTCTTCTGAAGGCCAGGGGGAAGGAGGGGGGGGGATGGTTGCAGACAAATGAAGCCACCTATTCAGATGGAACGTTATGGTGAGTACATAACTTCTTAATCTGGAGTAGGGACTTCATCTGTCAGCAACCTGTGGGACAGAGTCCCCAGCTACCTGAATCTTGGGCGGCCATCATGGAAGGATGTTCCGGAGCACTGCGGAGCCAAAGGATGCTCTCCCTCTGGAAATTACGTCCAGTTTGTAGTGGTTGATAAAGGTATGAGATGAGGCCCAAGTGGCTGCCGAGCAAATATCATCCAAGGGAACTCTAGATCTAAAGGCAGCAGAAGAAGATATGGAGCGAGTGGAATGTGCATGAACTCCTTGAGGTGCAGGCCTCCCAGAAGCTTCATAAGCTAGAAGAATACATTGGGAAATCCAGCGTGATAAGGTGACCTTCGAAACGGCTTTACCCAAACTGAATTTGGCAAAGGAAATGAACAGCTGATCGGATTGTCTGTGACCAGCAGTCCTATGAATATAGGAATGCAGCTGCCTGTGCACATCTAAAGAATGCAGCTTGTACTCTCCTTTATTTTGATAATTAGGGAAGAAAACTGGTACGTTAATGGACTGATTGATATTGGTTTCTGAGGCCACCTTGGGTAGGAAGGAGGGATTGGTCCTGAGGTACACTCTATCCTGATGAAAAACCAAGTAAAGGGGTTTTACGGAAAGAGCTTGAAGTTCCGAAACTCTTTTCGCTGAAGTGATGGCTACCAGGAATGCTGTTTTCCAAGACAGGTATTTAAGATCGGCCGAGGCAGCTGGTTCAAAGGGAGAAGCAGTCGAGGCTTGAAGAACTAGTGATAGATCCCAAGGGGGTACAGCTTCTTTGATAGGAGGCCTGAGCAGAAAAGTACCCTTGAGGAAGGTTTTACATAGTTTAGCCGACACCTGTCTCATGTCCTACATGGTAATGGGAGACGGCTGCCAATTGCACCTTGACTGTCGAACAGCTAGCCCCTTGCTGAAAAAGTCCGGTGAGGAAGTCCAACACGGACGTTAACGGAGCAGTGAAGGGGTCCAAATTACGATGTTCCGCCCAGACGGAAAAGCGCCTCCATTTACTGCGGTAAATTTTCCTGGTGGAAGGTTTATGCTCTGCCACCAAGATGGCTTTGACTGGTGAAGAGATGCCGGGAGTCCTGATTAAGAGTGGAACTGGAGCAGCCAAGCTGTCAGCTTCAGGTTGTCCAGATTCGGGGTCGGTAAGCCTGATGGATGGGATATTAGATTCGGGCTGGGATCCAGAATCCAGGGAGGATTCACCAAATGAGACCACAGGTAAGGAAACAAAGTTTGCCGAGGCCAGAATGGGGCAATGAGGATTATTCTGCTCCCCAACCGAGAGGCTTTCTGTAAGAGCTTTAGCATCAGGGGTAGAGGAGGATAGGCATAAAGTAGACCGGGCGGCCAAGCATGCACTAGAGCGTCTCTCGGGGCTTCCCCTGGTGGGGGAATCAGAGCGAAGAAGCTGTCGCATTTCGTATTTGAGGGAGAGGCAAAGAGATCGCAGCAGGGTTGCCCCCATTTTGCAAATATCCACTTCGCTACTCAGGAGTTGAGACACCACTCGTAAGGGGAAAGAATAGTGCGGCTGAGTTTGTCAGCCAGAATGTTGGCCTGTCCCGGAATGCGCGTTGCGATCAGAAAGCGGTTGGTGGAGATCGCCCATTCCCACACCCTCATGGCCTCAAGGCAGAGAGGGTAAGACCTGGTTCCCCCCTGTTTGTTGATGCACCAGACAACTGACATGTTGTCAGTCTGTATCGCAATAGTTCCTACGGGAAGGAGGTTCTGAAGTGCTTTCAACGCCAACAGCACCGCCCTCATCTCCAGAACATTGATATGCAGGGAGGTCTCTGCGTCGTTCCACGTGCCTTGGACTGTTCTGCCTGAGCAATGCCCCCCCCACCAGAGGCGAGAAGCGTCTGTGGTCACCGTGACGAGAGGAGGTGGAGCGCAGAAAGATCGGCCTGTATGGAGGTCTGGGGACCGGAGCCACCATAACAGGGCCCTCCTGCAAGCCTTGCTGATAGAGATAAGGTGATTGAGAGGAAGAAGCTGAAAGGACCATTGTACTTGGAGAGTCCACTGTAGTACCCTCATATTTAGATGAGTGCATGGAAGAAGCATTATTGCCGCTGCCATGGAACCCAGTGCCCTCAGGACCAATTCCGCCGGTGGAGCTTCTGATTGGAGGATGGCCCGCACATGAAGTCTCAGATTCTGTAGTCGTTCCGAAGTGAGGTAGGCTCGCAGACTTCTCGTATCCAATCTGGCCCCTATGAACTCTATCACTTGTGTCGGAGCAAGGGAGGATTTGTCCGTATTGATCGTGATGCCTAACTGGGGTGCTAGGCGGAGAAAAACGTCTCTGGCTGAGCATAGTAGATGCCTTGTTGGGGCGGTCAGGAGCCAGTCATCCAGGTACGGAAAGACCTGCATTCCCTGGAGTCTCAGGTGGGCCGCTATCACTGCTAAAACTTTGGTGAACACCCTGGGGGCTGTGGTGAGGCCAAAGGGAAGGACCCTGAAATGATAGTGTCTGGCTCCCAGCCGGAAGCGGAGAAACCTCCTGAATAGTCTGTCCATTAAAATGTGGTAGTATGCATCCTTGAGGTCTACTGAGCACATCCAGTCGTTCTCCCGCAAGAGGGGGAGAATGGATTGAAGAGTGACCATTCGGAATTTCTCCTTGGTTACCGACAGGTTCAAGAGGGAAAGGTCTAGAATTGGTCTCAAGTCCCCCGTCTTTTTTGGCACCAGAAAGAACCTGGAGTAAAACCCTAATCCGAGCTGGTCTGGGGGGACGGGTTGGATGGCTCTTTTTTCTAGCAGCTGCTGGATTTCTGCGGCTGCAGCCTCCCTCTGACCGGGTGGCACATCGGGGAGGTTCCTGAGTCTGGGGACATGTTGCATTGGGATTTTGTAACCTCTGGATATAATCCGAAGCACCCAGCGGTCTGACGTGGACTCCCATGCTGCCAGATGCCTTGAGAAGCGCTCCCTGACTGCCTCCAGAGTGGAGCAGTCGGGCAACCCTTCAGGGCTGTTGCGTGGGCCGATCAGAGAAAGATTCTCTGGACCCAAAGTTTCTCGGGGCCCCTCTGCCTCTAGGGCGGCGTCCTCCCTGTCATCCTCTGCCACGGAAGGACTGGTTGTCCGGAGCAGGTTGGGAATGTTGCGATTTCCGGAACCACATCTTCTTCTGTCCCTTTTGGCTCTTGGAGAAGGACCTCTGGGGAGCAGAGAAGCGGACTCTGATGGCAGACGTCTTCCCGTCCTTCTCGCTCTGGACAAGTGTCTCGTGAACGTTCTTGCCAAACAAGGCAGAACCAAAGGGGGCATTCGCAAAGGACGCCTTAAAGGGCTCTGCGAAGTCACAATGTCGGAGCCAGGCCTGGCGTCTCATAACTAGGCCCGCTCCGCTAGCTCTAGCGGCTCCCTCAGTGGCGTGGGACAACAGCCGCATAGAGGTATTGGAAACAGATCTTAGAGTGGCCATACGAGTGAAGTACAACTGCTTGTCCTCCGCCGACATGGACTCCGGGGGGGGAAGCAGCGTATTATTTAATAAGACCTTGCTGCATCCTGATGACATGTGCCATGTAGTTCAAGGACCTCACTGAGAAGGTCACTGAACTAAATACCAGCTTCCCAAGGCGATCCATCGAGCGGGACTCCTTGCTCGGTGGATGGACCGAGGGGCTCTCCTGAGCTGGTTCCCTCTTAGTGGCGGTCGCCATCAATATGGCATCTACGGGGGGACCCTTGCTCCAGTGGGACCGGTCTGCGGGGGGGCTCAAAATCCTATCCGGGCATTTAGGGACTGGCTCCACAGTGTCTGGCTCCTTCCATGCCCTGGTGGTAACAAGGTCCACCAGGGGGTCGGCCGGAGGGGACACCCAAGAGGTAGATGGGCCTGCTTCGAATGCCTCCAGAAACACGGACTCTGAGGAAGCCTTGGGGGCAGACCCCCCCCCCCGATCCTGAGCATTTCCATGATGTCTCCAAAGGAGACATCCTCAGGGGGTGACCTTGGGGAGCCTTCCCCTTCATCCAAGTCAGTGACCTCTGTTAAGGACTCGGGGGAGTCCACGTGCCTCCTCTTACACTTATGCTTGTGAGGCACTTCCTCGGGGGGGGGGGGGCTGTCAGAGGAGGTCTCACCAGCAATGTCCTGTTCCAAAGGAACAGCCTGGGACATCGAAGCAGGCTGTCCCTGTGGCCGGGTGATGGAAGCCTGTCCCTGTGGCCGGGTGATGGAAGCCTGACCCAGCAGAGAGGGAGTGTAGGGTGGAGCAGAGACAAGGGCCGGAGGTCTGGATGCTCTCGACAGACCCCTCTCCACTACATCGAAGGTCAAGGGGGAGCCGCTCTCCCTGGGCTCCGAGAGCAGACTCCCACTCGGATCCGATGAAGGGATCGGAACCGGCGCCGAGATAGTCGGATCCGAGGGACCAGTGTGCTCCAACCTGGACGGAGCCGAAGGCACACTGAATCCCTCGGATTCAAAGCTCGGGCCACGGCTCCGAGATCGGATCCGACGATGGAACAGACAGACTCTAGGGCAGGGTCGGATCCGAAGTACCCAGTACTGTCGGCGCCGACCCACCCCCGGCTCCAAGCGCTCCGAACCAGGGAAGCGGGTCGGAGAAGGAGCTATCGGAGCAAAAAAGGGTGTCGAGCTCCCCCCCGAAGGGGGGGGGGGGGAGGCAGGAGCACTCCCATCTGCAGCTGGGCCTGGATGAACCTCATCATCCGGTCCAAGTCTGCATCAGACAGGCTGTAGGTGGATCTCGACGAGGCCACAGAGGCAGGCCTGGAATGCCGCCTCGATGGAGATCAGGTCTCCTCCTCCTCGGGTCCCGGGGAGAAGCAAGGTGATCGAAGCAGAGGAGGAGGAGACCTGGAAGCCGTGGAGGGAGAAGCCCGCTTAGCTGGGGGGGCCGAAGCGTAGGCCTCGGCCCGCCGCTTGTGGTGCTTCTCCCTCCGTTTCTCCCTCCTGGCCTCCCTGTCCTCCGGCGCCCAGCCAGGGGAAGGGGGGGCAGGAGTGGCCACCACCACATGCTGAGGAGGTGCCACGGGAGTAGCAGAGGCCGAAGCCGAATCCGGGGGCAAAAGTCCCGCCAGGACCAGCTTCGACCTCCGCTCCTTCAGTGCCCTGGGGTTGAACGCTGCACAAATGGTACATCCCGAGGACAGGTGTTAAACCCCAAGGCACCGAACACACCGAGTGTGGCCATCTGCAGGAGAGAGCTTATGGCCACACTCGGTGCACTTAGAAAAAATACGTTTTGGGGCCTCTGCCATACCCAAAACTAAATAAAAGCCACACAAACACACTAGGCCCCAAACGCAAGCACACACAAGCACACTAACGACCAGCGAGGGGAGGGTAAACACTAAAAATTTAAAAATTAACAGACTAAAGGGAAACCTAACACACACACACTGATTAAACTACTGAAAAAGTAGGCTAATTAGACCAAAAGTCACTTCTCAAAAAATTGCCAGGAGCTCGAAATCCAGCTGACACACTCAAGAGCGGCAAACTAGTTCTGAGGTCATCTGGGGTTGGCAGGGGATTATGGGTGAGGGGAGGAGCTAGGAGCTCGGATCCATAGCTGTATAAATAGTTGCTGGCTTGGATCCGATATCCGATCCAAGACCCACAGGTTGCTGACAAATGAAGTCCCTACTCCAGATCATGGCTTCTTGGTTCCATTGGTTTCCCTCTCCCCAGGGCGATCTGCCTTAGAGGTAGTGGAGAGAGGGTTTTCTGCTTCAACAGGACAGAGGGCCCCCCCCCGACCTGCCTTCTACGTCCCATGTGCATTTGCTCCAAGAGCATTGATACTCAGCTCACAGGAACACGTTCATACCCTCAAGACCACCCAGCAGAGTATTACCCCCTCTTCAGATACTTCCCCAGAGCATCCCACCAGATTACAGCTAAACAAACATAAGAATAGGAAGCCTGATGAAACCATATCTGCTATATGAAAATAGCAAAGTAAGGAGGAATGTATCCTATCTGTTCCATCAAAGGGCTTTAGTAAGGCCAGGGGAAGAAGGGAGGAAGTCCAGGATATATGACGACAGACAACTCGGATGGAACGTTATACTGATCGAAAGGTTAACACAACTTGGCAAAAATCCCTATCTCATCAGGTGGGTGGCCAACTGGCTCACTGACAGGACCCTCAAGGTCAAAATAGGCACCTCCACCTTTGATAGCAGACCTGTCACTAGTGGAGTTCCCCAGGGATCTGTTCTGGGACCCCTACTGTATGGCATCTATTTCTCACAGGCCTAGGCAAAGACAAAAGGACTGCGGCTGACCAAGTTTGCGGACAACTGTAAGTTGGGTGCTGTCGTTGACTCCCCAAATGATGTTAACATACTGCAAGAGGGTCTCGCAGCAACTAATGACTGGTGCCAAAGTCATGGCATTAAGCGAAATGCAAAAAAATGTATCCTATCATTCAGCAGAAACATGGCCTCTACTGATTATCACATCAACAGCAACCCCTAAACATACAACCTGTGGTGAGACACTTGGGTACTCAGGTTGATAGTCTCACATTTGACCATCATGTACCAGCAGGTGTCGGAAAAGCCTTTTACTTGGTTCATCTCAGAAGTAAAGGGATTGCATCCAGAAAAAAGACGGATATTACCTCTCTATACTCCTCTCTCATTAGACCAATAATGGAGTATAATGCTCAGTTTGGTATGCACTTCTCCAAACATCTGCACTAACTGGAAAGGCCACAGAAATACCTCAAAGAGAATCCGTGGCTCCAACACCTGCCTTATGTGGACAGGCTCATATCACTATCACTCTACTCGGCATCATACAGATTGCTCAGAGTTGATCTGTGTCTGACCTACAGGACAATCTTGGACCCTGCCCTACTAGAGATGCTCCATATCCGTAAGTAACTCCCTGAGCATTACCACTCAGAAGGGTCTGAATCTAATATGCAACATCAACAAAACATGCTGGAAAGCAGAGGCTGCTCAGTCTCTGGAATAGACTTCCCATACACGTTAGAGTACCTTGCTGACCTCTTCAAGCACAACCATTAAGTGGATAGGAAACCACAAATTTGTACCAGGGATTCCACCTGTGTCCCTCATTGACAGGGACAACAAGTGCTGACTGGCATTTCTTTTTGGGGATAAACTCTTGGCTAGGCTTGTAAGACCCCCACAGCCATTAGCCTAGTAACCTCCTATGATCTGAAGTTGTCAATCTTCATTTTATCCTTGCCTAATGGGACAGAGTCCCCAGCTACCTAAATCTCGGGCAGACTCAAGGAAGGACATTCCTGAACACCACTGAACCAAAGAATGCTCTTCCCAAGGAGACCAATTCAAAATTTGTAATGAGTAGAAGTGTAAGGGGAAGCCCAAGTAGCTGCTCCACAAGTGTCATCCATAGAAGCACGAGATTGAAAAACTGCTGATGTAGCCATGGATCTTGTAGAATTAGCCTTTACCTTTCTAGACAAATCAATATTCTTTTTGTCATAAATAAAAGCTATGCAGTCTTTTAGCCATCTGGCCAAGGTTACTTTGCTGACTGATTCGCCAGTTTTGGTTCTTGAAAAAAAGATACAAACAACTGGTCTGATTTTCAATAATCTTTTATTCTGTGCAGGTAAAAACATAAATGTCTGTGAACATCGAACAAATGGTGTAGTCTCCTTTATTTGTAAAATTTGGAAAGAATACTGGAAGATTAATAGTCCGATTAATATTAGTGTCCGATACTACCTTTGGAAGAAAGGAGGTATTTGTCCTTAAGACAACTCTGTCCCTATGAAAAATCAAGTATGGCGGTTTGCAAGACAAGGCTTGTAATTCTGAAATCCTCCTGGCAGAAGTTACTGCCACAATGAATAAGGTTTTCCAAGTTAAGTATTTGAGGTCACATTCAGCAGAAGGTTCAAAGGGAAGTTGAATAATAGATTATAATACTAGAGTATGGTCCCAGGAAGGAACAGGATCCTTGAAAGTGGGGTTTTAACAAAAAAAGTTCCTTTCAAAAATCCTTTGCATAACTTATGAAAAGCTAAGGCGCCCATCCCCAGTGCCATTATGAAAGTTTGAAATCACTGCCAGCTGAATTTTAATAGTAGAAGGAGAGGCTCCTGCACCAAAGAGAGAAGATAAAAATTCTAAAATCTTTTCGACAGGCATTGCAAGAGGGTCAGTATTCCTCTCGTGGGACCAAAAGGTAAATCTCTTCCATTTACTCGTACAGAGTTTGCAGGTGGATGGCTTATGAGAGGCTAGTAAAATTCTGCATATCGGAGAGGGAAGGTTAAATTTGCCTGGCAGTTAACGGACCTGGAGGAACAATGCTGTTAACGTGAGGTTCTGAAGGTTTGGGTGAATTAGGTTATCTGGATGAGAGAGGAGGTCTGGAGTTGGATCCAGAGTCCAAGGTGTATTTATCGGGCAAGGGCAGAGAAAGGAGAACCATATTTGTCACTCCCAATAAAGGGCAATGAGGATTACTTTGCTCTTCAACCTTTGGGCTTTCTGAGAGAACTTTGTAATTAAGGGAAGTGGAGATGCATAGAGGAGTCTTGGGGGGGGGGGCACCAGGTGTGTAAAAGACCATCCCTGGGTGACTCCCCCAGTGGGGGGATTAGGGCAAAGTAATTGCTGCACTTGTTGTTAAAGGGGGAGGCAAAAAGGTTGCGACATGTCTGACCCCACTGGTGGAAAATCATTTCTTCAGCTTTCGGATTTGAGGGACCACTCGTGAGGTAGGATAGACCTGCTCAGTTTATCTACCATCACACTGGATATCCCTGGAATATGCGTTGCTATCAGAAGCTGGTCGAAGAAATCCCCCACTACCACACACCGAGCACTTCTCAACATGGAGGATAAGATTTGGTTCCCCCTTGTTTGTTGATGTACCAAACTATAGGCAGGTTATCTGTTTGAATTGCAATAGTCCCTAGAGGGGAGAACAGTTTTGAAAGGCATTCAATGCTAAAAGCACCGCTCTCATTTTATGCAGACTGGTTTTGATGGAAGACCAAGTACCCTGAACAGTCAGCTGGGAGATGTCCGTGGTCACATGGCCTTGGGCTGTTGTGGGACAAAGGGGTGACCTAGGAGAATGTCCTTAAAGTGCATCCACTAAGCTAGATCTTTTCTGCAAAGACTGGTAATGAAAAGCTGATCTGACATAGGTTGAAGTATAGACCACTAAGTTGCAAGTAGCCATTTAAGAACTCGCACATGAAATCTTGCCAAGGGAACTAGAGTCATCAAAGCTGCCACAGAACCTAGGGTTTATAAAAGTAGACTGGCTGTTACTTTTTTCTTGTGCTGAATCTTTTGAACCTGTTCTCAGATTTTTTGTAATCTCACTGGAGGAAAGGAGGTTATACATGTCATTGTATTTAGTTTTGCTCTTATGAATTCTAAGCTCAGAGTTGGATTCAGTTGAGATTTTTTTGTAATGCACAGTAATTCCTAGATTGGAGCAAGTTTGTAGGACAGAATGTCTAGCTATAATCAACAGATGCCTGGTCAGAGCGGTGATGAGCCAGTCATCCAAATATGGAAACGCATGGAATCCTTGCAGTCAAGTGAGCTGCTACTACTGCTATGAACTTGGTGAACACCCTGGGGGCTGTGGCGAGACCAAAGGGCAGGACTCTAAATTGATAATGACTGGCTCCCAACCTGAAGCGGAGAAACCTTCTGGAGCGTTTGTCCATTTTTATGTGGTAATATGCATCCTGAAGGTCTACTGAGCACATCCAGTCATCCTTCTTTAGAAAGGGAAGAATGGACTGTACCGTGACCATCTGGAACTTTGAACGGATTTTTTTCAGTAAACAGAGATCCAAAATTGGTCTCCAGTCCCCTGTCTTTTTTGGCACCAACAAGAATCTTGAGTAAGTTCAAACTGGTCTGGTGGGACTTCTTGGATGACTTTTTCTAGCCGTTTTTGGATCTTTAGGACTGCTGGTTCCCTCTGACTGGGTGGAACATACAGGAATCTTCTGGGAGGGGGAGGGGGAAGAGAAAAGGGTATGACACGGCCTCTGGATATAATCCTCCGCACCAGTGTATCTGAAGTAATTTCTAGCTAGGCATTTAGGTGCAGGGATAAGCATCCCCAGACTGCCTCCAGAGGAAGGCAATTGGGCTTCCCTTCAGGAACTCCGATATGGATTTCTGGAAAAGGAATTTCTGAAACCCTGATTTTGTGGGCCACCTCTGCTGTGCGAGTGGTGTCTTCCATTAAAGTTCCACCCTCTGCTCCTTCAGATCAGGGGGACTGGAGACCAGTTTTGGATCTCAGCAACTTGAAGTCAGTTCAGCACTCAGTTTCAGATGGTCATGGTTCAGTCTATATTGCCTTTTCTAGGTAAGGATGATTGGAGGTGTTCGATAGACCTTCAAGATGCATACTGTCGCCTAAGGTTTCACCAGAAGGTTTCAACGCTTTTGGCAGGGAGACAGTCATTATCAGTTTAGAGCAATGCCCTTTGGTCTCACCACAGCCCTCATGGTGTTCACCAAATGCATGGCAATGGTAGCTGCTCATTTGAGACTGCAGGGATTCCTAGTGTTTCCGTATTTAGACTGGCTCATTACTGCTCCGACCAGGCATGTACCAATAGCAAGATACAAGGTACTCCAAAATTTGTTCCCTCCTGGGAATCACAAACTACAAGACATCTCAGTTACTGTGGTGACAAACACTGGAATTTGTAAGAGCGCATCTATATCAACAGCATTACTTCCCCTAAATAGATCTCAAACTTTGAGATTCCAAGTTCCAAACATTACACAAAACACCAGAATCTCAGCCTGATTAATTCTTCAGGCCTTGGGGTCAAATGACGGCAGCTATAATTCTTGTCCCCCTGGCAAGATATCACATGAGACTTCTTCGGTGGATGCTACCATCCCAATGGTTGTCTATCAAAAGATGTCAGTTCAAATAAGTATCACACAGATGTGCAAGAAATGCCTTTGGTGGTGGATAAGGTGAGATTAGCTTTTTCAAGGCAGTCTGTTTATTCTCCCTCAAACCACAGCCATAGTGATCATGGATGCATCCCAGATTGGGTGTAATAGGGCACTTCTTAGGGAAGAGAGTCCAAGGCACTTGGTTCCCCGAAGAGGCCAATTTGGATATAAACGCTCTGGAGATGAGAGCAGTGCTTTTTGCAGTGCAACCCTTTTCAGGATTGCTCTACCTCTAGGAACAACTGTGATACAAATGAACATGCCGGTGGTTTGGTACATCAACAGACAAGGAAGAACCAGATCTTAATCCCAGTGTTGAGAAACTCTCCCGAGTGTGGCAATGGGCGATCTCATCCAATCGCTTTCTGACAGCAATGCACATTCTGGAGAAGTTCAACGTGATAGCAGACAAACTGAGCAGGTCTATTCTTCTACCTCATGAGTGGTCTTCTCAGCAAAAAAAAGTGGCAGAGGTAAATCAATGGGACCAGCCTTGCTGCAATCTTTTTGTCTCCCCCTAAACAAATGCAGCAGCTTATTTGCCCTAATCCTCCTTACGGGGGGAATTGCCGACAGACACAATGCTCCACGATTGGCCCTCTGGTCTTCTCTATGCTTATCCACCAACTTCCTTAATTCCCAAGGTCATACAGAAAGCTGCAAGATTGTAGAGCAAAGTCATTCTCATTGCACCTTACTCGCCTCAACAAGTTTGGTTCTCCTTCCTTTAGCTTCATCTAATTTACCCACCTTGGATTCTGGATCCAATTCCAGACCTACTCTCATCAGACAGGCAAGGTTCACCCAGAGATCTCAAAACCTGAAGCTGACCGCATGGTTTCTCCAGTTCTGTTAATAGTCCCCTGTCCATCATATACTTTTGTCTTCCCACAAAACACCCACTAGGAAAAAAGACAAGATTAAGTGGAAGAGATTTGTTAGGTGCATCAAAAAAAAGCATTGATCCATTTTCAGCCCCCCACAAAGTGTACTAGAATTTTTGGCAGAAATGTTTAGTAAGGGAGCTAGTTCAAAGTTCAATTAGCAGTGATCTCTAATTTTCATATAGGAGTTGACAATTCATCTTCAGCTTCTGCAAAGATATGAAAGGCCTTTCTTAGTACTACTTTTACTTAGGCCACCTTATAAAGAGCCTACTTCTCGATGGGATTTGAACATTGTTCTGCAGGCTGAATCAGCTGTAAAATGTGATCTTAAATTTTTGCCTTGGAAGACCTTCTTTCTAGTGGTCATTACCTCTGCCAGGAGAATTTCAGAACTCCAAGCATTATCCTCTAAACCTCTACTTGGTTTTCCATAAGGATAGGGTGACATTAAGAGCTAATTCTTCGTTCCTTCCTACTCCACTATCAAACTAAAACCAATTCCTAACCCTCCTTCACATGCCTCATTTTCCAAACCTATATCACTCCAAACTAACAACTCATTTTCAGGTCCTCTCCCAGTGTTGAGACATTCAACCCCAATCCAGGACCAGTTAATTATCCATCCAACATCCAAACTTCTAATACCAAAAACCTTTGCACAACAATTAGCATTTGAAGCATCTGTAACAAAACCATTGAATTCCACGCCTGGCTTTTCATTACTCCCCAGATACTGTAGGACTTACAGAAACCTGGTTAAAACCACATATATGTCTGACACTGAAATAATCCCTCCAGGATAAAATATTCTTAAAAATGACAGAGCTATAACCAGCAATGCTAAATATTAACAGAAAACAAATATGTATTTTACTTTATAGTCTCCCAGGTCAAAATATACCTATTCTAGAAGATCTTTTATCCTGGAAAACCAAAACATTTCCAATTAAACCATCATTCTGGGTGATACTAACATAAATTAGCAAACTCTCAGCACAAACTCCCCATCAAATGAGTAAACTTATACAAGTTTATACTAACTCGTCACAGACCCCACACACATAAACAAACAGAATCAACCATTGATTGGATACTCATCTCACACCCTCATAAATATGCCCACACAGGAACCCTCCCAAATATGTCTAGCAACCATCTACCTGCCTTCATCCATAGAACCCACACACAAACAACCAAAGCCTACTCTTACAGAAGATGTACAAATCTTGCCCATTTCAATCAAAAGGTACTTAATAGAGGCTTTAAATTCCCCACAACTGGTACCCAACTAAGATACTTCCATTGGATTAAGCAGTAAACTACAACAATGTCTTTCTTAATACTCTCAGTTTTGCCCCCATGCAAACTAAAAGAATTAAACATAACCGTGCCCCTTGGCTAACAAAACATACTACATTTCTAATTACTAGGGACCAAGCCTGGAAAGAATGGCGTAAAAATAGAACCTCACAAAATGAAATAATATACAAACTACTTTGCAATGTTGCAAAAGCTAGTCATTACTGATTAAAAAAAAACAAACTTCACCACTCAACTAGGTTCCCAAAAAAATTACCCCCAAAATTTCTGGAAATCTGTTTCCCCATTCCTTAATCCCAGAATCCATATCCTACACTATCTGCCTATAAATACCCACAAGAGATTACCCAAGCCTTTAACACTCACTTTACTGAAATGATTCAAAAACTTGTCAATGATTTCTCTACACAAACTAATACCTCAAATAGTTTGAAAAGCAACACAGATCTTTCCTTTAAGTCAACGTATACTCCACCTTGCAAATGACAACTCAAATAATATTCCATCCACTCCAACTTTTACTAAACAACCAGAGCCCACCTCTCTAGTGCATAAAGTACTAAAGTAAAACTGTGCTCCCCCTCTGCTGACAGACATCCAGCAAAATACCTAAAACTTGCTGCTGATGCTACAGCATACCTCGTTACACTCATTAATCTACCTCTGAATCATATGTTCCACATCTCTGGAAAAACTCTTTTACCTAAAGGTGGCAACACCAGCAATCTTTCAACTACCAGCCTCTCTCTATACTCTCTCCTCTAGTTAAAATCCTAGAAAGTGTATACATTCTCAATTGCTAATATCTCTTCAACTTGCTTGTTCCCACCCAACATGCAGACAGCACAACCACAGCCTTACTTTCATTTACCAACACTGCTAACAAAGCTTTTGATGTTGGTCTACTAGCTCCAGTTATATTACTGAACCTATCTAAGACAGGATACAGTATCACACCCTAAATTAAATTATTACAACTTGAATCCTTAAATCGTTCCCCATACATACTGGCTTGGTTTTCCAACTACCTCTGTGACAGGAAACAATCTGTCAAATGGCAAAACAAGCAATCCGAATATCTTATAAATAAAACTGGAGTTCCCCAGGGGTCCATTCATGGGCTGCTACTTTTTAACATACTCATTAATCTCCATAAAGCATCCCATCTTAGTACTCTCATCCAGTATGTTGACAATTCTACGAGAATCACTTCTGCTAACCTGCTGGATCTTCAAAAGTGAACACAAAAAGCCTTTACCATCTATTGAATCCTGGCTAAACGACAACTTTGACAATCCAAAAAAATCAACTCTCTTAATATTTTCATCCAAACTTCTTACTCAAGACTAAGATTTTCTCACAAAACAATACTGAAATTGAACTAGTAAAAACAACAAAACTACTGAGCATCATAACTGATAGCAAACCCTCCTCTGAAAATCATATTTACAACAATTAAAAAGACTTATTCTAAACTTGGTAAGCTCTGTAAACAAACTTTATTTGGATATGCCCACCAAGTTAAAACTGGCCAACAGTTTACTCTTCCCTTCTCTCCTCTATGATAGCCCCATTTTCACTAACCTACATGCATCTCTCAGGAACAAACAGTCCTGCTACTACAAAATAACAAAATTTGGCACCAACATGCCAACTCGAACCCATCACTGCCAAGCCATAAAAAGTTTAAACTGGTTTGAATTCTGCGACTATTGACAATACACCCAACTAACGCCCACCCACGAATTACTATATAACCCTAATTATTGCACCTCACGTCAGACTGTGCTACAAACATACACCCCAGTGCAAAATCTAAGTCTTCAAACGTACAGCTCCTAAGTATATCAAAACCTAACAAACGGGCAGGACAAAGCCTTTATTCCTTCAATGTTGCCAAATTTTGGAATGCTCTGCCCGCCTCTATTACTCAGACTCCATACAAGCATTCAAAATCACACTACAGTCTCATTACCTCAATAATTAAATGTGTTCCTGCAACCACTTACCTAAGCCACCGTAAACAAGTTACTCTCACTAGTCACTACCAGCTAGTACTCAACTTCCTTCCACCTCTTTTACTGTCCTTATGTTTTAGCTTTTAGCTCAAGATTACAGTATTTTAGTTTTGTAATTTAACTGTATGACTTAAAGACCCATTGGATATGAATGTTTTTGAATTAAATGAATTGATGTCTGTATAAATGCTTTTTACTTTATCTACCTCTGTACTTCAATACTTGTTGATAAAGAAGTTATGTACCTACCATAATGTTCCATGTTAGTTGTCTTCTTCTCGCCTTCTTTCTTGCTGGTTGGGTTTGGAGCCGATCCTCGGCTCAGACTCGGCCATCTTCAAAAGCTCGAGAGCTGCATACTGGCTCGAGGCCACCCCATATCCCATGATGCCTGGCACTAGATACCCAGATCTCGTTTGGCAAGACTAACTTCAGACATAAGGAAAGGATCCTATCCTGGAATATATAAAACCTCCAGAGAGGTTACTAGACAGAAAGGAATAGCCAGAGAAGACTCAGCCAGCGAACAAAAAACCATAAGGAACTCTTCTCGGTCTACAAGGATAGAGGGATGGAGGGTGGGATGCAAGAAAGAAGGCGAGAAGAAGACAACTAACATGGAACGTTATGGTAGGTACATAAATTCTTTATGTTAAGTTGTCTATCTCGCCTTCATTCTTGCTGGTTGGGACAGCGTCCCTAGCACCTAAAATCATCGGAACAAACTCTTCAGAACAGTGGAACCAAAATCAACTCTGTTCCTGGAAACCAAATCCAACTTATAATGCGAAATGAAAGTATGTGGGTTGGCCAACGTAGCCACAGCACAAATAGATTCCATGGGCAACCTAGCCTGAAAAGCCACAGAAGTGGTTAAAGCTCTGGTGGAGTGACCTTTTGGTTTAACAGGTAATTCTTTATTCCTCAGTTGATAGATAAATGTGATGATAGAAGTCAACCACCTGGACAAGGTTACTTTTGAGACTGGAAGACCTTGTTTACCCTCAGCATAAGAAAGGAAAAGTTGGTCCGATTTCCTGATATCCTTCGTTCTATGCAAATAAAAGCATAGTTGCCTGTGAACATCTAACTGATGCAATTTATATTCTGCCCTGTTGGGAGTGGTTGGGAAAAAACACAGGAAGGTCTATGGACTGATTCAAGTTATTTTCTGAAGAGACCTTAGGAAGGAAGGAAGGATTAGCCCTGAGAGCGACCCTATCACTGTGGAACACTAGGTATGGCGGACGGGAACAAAGAGCCTGAAGTAATGGCTACCAGAAAGTTTTCTATGATAAAAACTTCAGGGAACAAGAAGCTGCAGGTTCGAAGGGAGGCAATATTAGAGAAGCTAAAATCAAATTTAGATCCCATGGAGGTGGGGGATCTCTCACTGGAAGCCTGAGCAGAGTGGTCCCTTTGAGAAAGGCTCTACACAGCTTATTCGACATGATATTATTTCCCGACAGGCCAATGTGAAAATTTGAAATTGCAGCTAACTGAACTCTAATTGTAGCGGAAGTGGACCCAGAATAGAAGAGTTCTGCAAGAAAATCCAAAATGTGGTGTATAGAGGCTGAAAAGGGGTCTATACTCAGTCTCTGCCCAGGAAGAAAAACGTTTCCACTTACTAGCGTAGGTTTTTCTAGTGGTAGACTTGTGCGATGGTAAAATAATTTCCCGCACAGATGGGGAGATATCTGGAAGCCTGGCTAAGGTTGGAAGTGGAGCAACCAAGCAGTGAGCTGGAGAGATTGCAGGGATTGATGCAGCCTGCCAGATTGATGGATCAGAAGGTCTAGAACTGGGTCCAGAGTCCAAGGCTGCTCGAGAAGATGATGCAGGAACGGGAACCATATTTGTAGAGGCCAGTAAGGAGCAATGAGGATCATTTTGCAGCCCAAAACAGTAGCTTTCTGTATCAGTTTTGGAATATGGGGAAACGGAGGGAATGCATAAAGAAGTCCCTGAGGTCAATCGTGGACTAGAGTGTCTCTGGGGGAATGTCCGGGAAGTGGAAGGAGAGAAGAATTTGTTGCATTTGCTGTTGAAGGGGGTGGCAAAAGGGTTGCAGCAAGGCTGGCCCCATTTGCGGAATATTTGGTCCTCAACTACTTGATTCAGAGACCACTCGTGAGGCATGAGAATTGCTCTGCGCAGCCTGTCTGCTATGACGTTGGACTTCCCAGGGATGTGCGTTGCGATCAGAAACCGTTGGGAAGAGATCGCCCACTGCCAGAGTCGGAGTGCTTCTCGACAGAGGGTAGGACTTTGTTCCACCCTGCTTGTTGACGTACCACACTGACATATTGTCTGTTTAAATTGCAATGGTCCCGGTAGGAAGAGAGTCCTGGAGAGCTTGCAATGCTAGAAGCACGGCCCTCATCTCCAAGACGTTTATATGCAGGTGGCACTCGTGAGGTTGCCAGGTGCCTTGGACTGTCCTGCCCTGATAATGCCCCCCCACCCGATCAGGGAAGCGTCAGTGGTAACCGTAGCAACTTGGGGGGGGTACAGATGGTCTGCCTAGGGGTACTGATGTGGAGACCATCCACCATGCAAGGTGCTCATAATCATGTGAGACATGGGAAGCTGCTGGAAGGACCATTAGGTGAAAAGCAGCCACTGGAGGATCCTCATGTGAAAATGAGCTAGAGGAACAAGTATGATAGCTACTGCCATGAGACCTACAGTTTGCAGGACGAACCTGGCTTGAATTCTCTTGCATGCTAATAAGACCTGTACATGTTGACGAATCACTAAAACCCTGTCTGGTGGAAGGCTCGCTGACATGTCTTTTGTATTTAAATTTGCGCCTATAAAGGTGATAGGGCGACAATGCAGACTTTTTGAAATTTATTGAGATACCCAGTCTGGAGCAAGTCTTGATAGTGAAGTCTCTGGCTCGCAGAGAGTGATGCCTGGTGGTAGCAGTAAGGAGCCAGTTGTATAGATATGGAAACATCTGGAATCCTTGCCATCTCAGGTGAGAGGTAACTACTGTCATACATTTGGTGAACACCCTGGGGGCTGTGGTGAGACCAAAGGGCAGAGCTCTGAACTGGTAATGGCTGGCTCCCCGCCAGAAGCGGAGGAATCTTCTGGAGCGTCTGTCCATTTTGATGTGGTAGTATGCATCCTGAAGATCTATAGAGCACACCCAATTTTCCTGACCCAGAAAGGGCATAATGGACTGTAGCGTGACCATCCGAAACTTGGTTCTTTGTACAGACCTGTTCAGTCTGCCGAGATCCAGAATGGGTCTCCAGTGCCCTGTCTTTTTTGGTACCAAAAAGAACATTGAGTAAATTCCGGATCCTTGCTGGTCTGCTGGGACTTACTGGATGGCCTTTTTTCTTAGCAGTTCTGAAATTTCTTGTACTGCTTGATCCCTTAGATTGGGTGGAACATCTGGAAGGGACTTGTTTGACATTACGGGAGTGCGAACAAAGGGTATTCTGTAGCCTCCGGATATAACTGACTGTACCCATTTCTTGTGTATGTCTTGCCAGGCTCTTGGGTACAGCGATAATCTTCCCCCGACTGCCTCCGGAGGTGGGCAGTCGGGCAACCCTTAAGGGATGGTGGGAGGGCTTCTCAGAGAAGGATTCTCTGCTGCCCTGGTTTTGCGGACCCCCTCTGCCACGAGGGCGGCGTCTATTATTGTTCCCTCTTCTGCCCCTGGATAGGAACTCACCACGTGTGTCCCGCAAGGCTCTCTGAGATTTCCGGAACCACATCTTTCCGCTCTTCTGACCCTTGGGATATGGTCTGGAAGGAGTGGAAAAACGGACTCCCACGGCAGAGAGAGAGTCTTGCCTTCCTGTTCACACCTGGTAAGGGTGTCCAACACCTGTGATCCAAAAAGAGAGGAACTAAATGGGGTGTTGGTGAAAGACGCTCTGAAAGGTTCCGCAAAGTTACATAGCCGCATCCAAGCATGTCTCCTTAGAGCAACACCTGTGCCTGCGGCTCTACTCGCACCATCGGCTGCATAAGAAATGAGCCTCATGGAGGAGTTCACCACTGAATTAAGAGTCGCCAGCTGGGAGGCTGCCTTAGCCTGGGCCCCCTCAGCTGATGGATCTTGGAGGGTATCTCCAAGCTCTTTAAGGAGATCCCTTTGAAGGTGGGTAAAGTGGCACAAATAATTCAGAGACCTCATAGAAAAGGTCGCTGAAGAGAACATCTGCTTCCCATATCTGTCCATCGTCCTGGACTCCTTGTTAGGGGGATGGACAGATAAAGTTTCAACCAACTCCTCCTTCGTGGCCACCGCTACCATGGCATCAACAGGGACACCTTTGGTCAAAAACTGTTAATCCTGTGGTGCCGTTATGAATTTAGCGGGTCTTCTGGGGGTGGGTTCCACTGTCTGGAGCTGACCACGCCTTCCGAGCCACCACGGACATCAGTGGGTCGAAAGGTGGAGACACCCAGGAGGTGGAAGGTCGGGATCCAAACGCATCCAGGAATACAGACTCATCCTCGGTGGGGCTTAGGGTAGTCCAGTTCCCCCTCTGCCTAAGCATCTCAAGGATGTCCGAGAAGGAGACATCTTCAGAGGGGGATCTCTGGGACCCTTCCGAATCCTCCAAGTCAGTATCTGATGTGACAGACTCAGGGGAGTCAACATGCTTCCTCTTGCATTTCCTCTTAAGAGGTGGCTCCTCTGAATGATCAGTCCTTACAAAATGGGTCAATTCCCAAAGCCCAGGAAGAAAACAAAAGGGAGGAGGAACAACCACTGTTTAAGGGCTGGTAAGGATGCCCTGCAACACTGCAGTGGCAAAACCAGCCATGGACTTGGGGTAAATTATAATGTTTAGTGAAGGCGTGGACAGAAGTCCAGGTAGCTGCTTCCAGGATGCCCCTATTAGGTACACCTCTTAAAGCTGCTGAGGTAGAAGCTGCTCTAGTAGAATGGGTCCTAATACCCTGTGGAAGAACCTTACCATGCTGTAAGTAACAAAAGTGAATACAATGAGCAATCTACTTAGAAAATGGTCTACTTAGAAATGATCTGCTTCAAAATAGCTTTGCCTTGAGCTCCAGGAGCAAAACTGACCAACAACTGATCTGACTTTCGAAAAGGTTTAGTCCTGTCCAGGTAAAATCTGAGCTGTCTATGTACATCCAGGGAATGCAGTAACCTCTCCTTTACTCTGAGGATTAGAAAAGAAGGTAGGCAGATGGATAGACCGATTAAGAGTCAGGCTAGAAACCACTTTAGGTATAAAAGAGGGATTAGTTCCAAGAGAAACCTGATCCACATGATGATAAAAGGCTCCACTGCCATCAAGGCCTGCAGCTCAGAAACACTTCTAGCTGAAGTAATAGCCAAAAGAAAGGCAGTTTTCCAGAAGAGGAACTTCAAATCTGCTGAGGCAGCTGGTTCAAAAGGAGGCAGAGTAAGTTTCTCAAGTACAAAATTAAGATCCCAAGCAGGAGTAGGTGCCCTTCTGGGAGGCTTTAAATTGCTAGCTCCCCTGAGGAACCGTCATCCAGGGATGAGAGAAAATGGGTTGCTCAAACGAACAATGAGCAGAAATAGCTGAAGCATGAATCTCGATAGAAGAAAAGGAAAGTCCACCATTAAGTAAGCCTGCCAAATAGTCAATAAGAGGAAGAAGTAGGCTGAGAAGGGTCTTCCCCTCTAGTCTGCATCCAAAAGGAGAATATTTTCCACTTATCTGCGTAAGACTTCCTAGTGCTAGGCCTCCTGGCTTCACAAAGGACCTCAACCACCTGCCGGGAAAGGTTTAAATTATGAGCCAGGCTGCCAAATGCAGAGTCGGAAAATGAGGATGCAGAATTTGTCCCCCCCTCCTGGACAAAGAGATCTGGTATCAGGGGAAGATGCCAAGGCCGAGACTGGGAGAGACTGCGAAGAAGTGGATACCAATGCTGCCTGGGTCAGTCTGGAGCTATGAGGATGGCCCTTGGTTTTTCGTCCCTTATCTTTAACAGCGCTCTGGGAAGAAGAGGCAGAGGAGGGCATGCATAGATCGAAAGCTGTGTCCAGGGGAAGGACAGAGCATCCACTTCCCAAGCTTTGTCGTGATGAACCCTGGTGCAAAAGGTTGGAAGAAGGTGGTTGGTTGGAGATGAGAGACCAACCTGGGGAGTGCCCCAACGCTGAATGATTCAACAGAAGATGGTCTTGTTTAGTTGCCACTCGTGAGGATCCAGGACCTGCCTGCTCAACTGGTCTGCCAAGGTGTTGAGCCTTCCTGGAAGAAACTGACCCATCAGATGAATGCCCATGGAAGCTGCTATGGACCAAAGTATCATGCTTTGTCCTCAAAGGGGGCAAGAGTGAAGACCTGCTTGTTGATGTACCACATGATTGTGGCGTCGTCTGTCCTAACTAGAAGAGTACCAGGAGAGAGAAGATGCTTAAAAGCCACCAAGGCCTGCTGGACTGCCATCAATTCCTTCAGATTTATGTGCAAATGAACCTGTTGATAGTTCCAAGTCCCCTGAATGCATCTGCCCTCTAGACGTGCTACCCACGCGTAGTCCGAGGCATCTGTGATGAGAGTCTGGCTGGCAGGAGGTGGGCAGAAAGGCAGTCTTTTGTTCTGTGCACAGGCCGTCGCCCACCAAGTCTGCAGGCAGGGAATCAGAGGAAAAATCAAGTCTAAATCCTGAGTGTGTTGACACCAAAGGTTTTTGAGGTACCATTGAATTTTCCTCATATGCAGTCTTGCATATGGAATCATCAGAATACATGAAGCCATGAATCCCAGGGCTTGCAGGAATTGCCTTGCAAAGAGCTGGGCCATGCTTGCCAAATTCTTGAAGTAATTCGAAAGATACATTTGTTTCTCTTGAGGGAGAGATACCATCTGGGCGGTGGGTACCAATTTTGACTTTTCGTTGATCGTGTAAGCCCAATGAAGTGAGAAGGTTGTTTACAAACTCCAAATCCTTTAGAAGTTTGTCTGGAGAGTTTGCCAGAATAAGACAACCGTCCAAATAAGGGAAAATTTGAATGTTTGTCTGCAAACAGCAATGACTGGAGCCAGGCATTTTACAAAAAAAAAAAACTCTGGGAGCAGTAGATAAGCCAAAGGGCAGTGCAGAGAACTGGAAGTGCCTGTTCCCCACCCTGAAGCGAGGTAACTGCCTGCAGCTTTCCCTTACTGGGATGTGCAGATAGGCTTCTTTGAGATCTAAAGTCACCAGCCAGGAATCCTTGGCCAGCATTGGCAGCAACTGCTGAGGAGTGAGCATTTTGAACTTTGGAATCACCAGAAAAGTGTTTAGAATGGGCAAATCCAGACTAGGGTGTCAGGTGCCCCCTTTTTGGGAACCAGGAAAAGTAGAGTAGAAACCCTGGCCTATCTGTAGTGTAGGAACTGGCTCTATTGCTTCCTGGTTTAGCAAAGAAGAAACTTGTTTTGCTGCTTCTGCCATGTGAAGAGGGGGGATATCTGGGTATCCTTGGTGAACCGGGAAGGTGTGAAAAGAGAACTTGTAGCCTTGAGATACTATTTTGAGCACCTATTTGTTGTCTGTGATGGTGTATCAAACATCTGCAAAAACGGCTAACCTTCCCCCCCCAAAGGAAACCCTGGACCCAGAGGTAGGCTGGAGTCATTGGGAATGCTTGCTTTGGGAAGTTTGCTTAGAACTCCACGATTTTGAAGAGGAAGACTGCCAGTGCTTAGCCTTTTGAGAGGTGGAAGTATGTCCCCTAGAAGACCTGTAACCGCTAGGCCAAGTGCGACCCCGTTTACTAGGGTCAGGAAAAGTCCAATTCTTAGAAGGGTAATGCCTACTAAAACAAGGAGGTTGAATTTGTAGAAAATCCTTAACAGTTTGCATAGATTTGGCCTCATCCTCTTCTGCTTTGCTACCAAAAAGATTGTCCTTATGCAAAGGTACATCCAGTAATTTAGATTGGACAGGTTCATAAAGACGCTGTTCCCTGAGCCAAGCATGTTTTCTAATAACAGAACATGGCTGCTGCCCTGCGAGAAGCTTCCAAAGTGTCCACAATGTAGAGAATGTTTAGTGACAAGCGTGGCAGAATTCAATAAATCTTGCATGTCCTTGCTCTCCATCAGGGAAGGAACACCGTCAATTTTAGTCTTAATGGCCTCCAAAGTATGCTGCAGATACTTAAGCATATGAAACGGACAATTAACAGACCTAATAGCCAGGGTGGAAGAAGTATAAACCTTTTTACCCCACCTATCCAAGGCCCTAGTCTCCCTGTCAGAAGGAACAGGATTTTTAGCAACCGTAGCTATAACACCTTTAGGGCCATGATAAATAATCTCTGGATCTGCAGTAGGATTCTTGAAAAGGAACCGATGAAAATCAGGAACTAAATACCTGTCAGGCTTTTCTGGGAGCAGGAGGAACAGAATTAGGAGTCAAAGAATTTTCAATGAAAACATACGCAACTTCCAAAACCGGAGGGACAGCCAAAGGCTTATGCTGTGGCAAATCCAAGAATTCCCTAATCCATTTCTTAGACTAAGGGTAGTCCTGACTTTCCCATTTGAAATGCTCCCCAAGAGTATTCAGAGTATCTCCAAAAGAGAAATCTTCTGGAGGAGAGGCAGAAGGATGGAGTCTTCTGCATCAGAATCCTCAAAACCAGAAAAAAGTTAAGAGTTTCCCTCTTCATCCGTAGAAGAGTTGGAAACCTCAGAGAACGAGACTGACAAAATGTCCGGGAACAATTCCCTAGCCCTCTTAGGAGGTGGCTGAGAGCCCCCGATAAGGGTTAAGAGATCACTAGCCATCTTAATCAAATGAGATTGAGGCATTTAAGGGGAGGCCGGCACCTGCTTTGAAGTAGATTTTCGGCTGGAAGGCCTGCTAGAAAGCCGGAGGGAATCAGGAGGCCTAGCCACCACAGTAGTCTGAGCCAAGTCAGTCTGGATCTGGTCTCTGGGCGGAGAAGAGAGGCCTCAGAAGCTAGCGCCTGCTTAGCGGCTCCGGATCCAGAGGCGGCAACTGGCGGAGGGTCCGAAGACGAAGTGGAAGCCTGCTGAATGGAGGACTCAGAAAAGGTTTCCGCAGACACCTGTTGCTTAACATCCGGACTGCAGGGGCAAAGAAAGTGTCTCACTGACTACCACTGGGCCGACAACCAACTTTTGAGGGACATCATCGTCTAATCTGGCCCTAGGCTAAGACGCCATACCGACGACCTTAGGCCAAACACCGAAATGCTTGAACAAAATCCTAGCTATATGGCGAATGGCACGTGGGTTGAAAGAAGCACAAAGCACACAATTAGGTAAGTCGTGCTCAAGACCCAAATAAGTGATACAACAGGAGTGAAATTCACTGTGCGGAATCCACAGGCAAGACAGTTAACTTTCTCGGACATTCATTAAAGCAAGAAAAGAGGGTCCCCAACAGGGTACTTCTCAGGATGTCTTCAACTAAGCGGTCGGAATACAAGAAAAAGGTACTCGGCTGACCGGCACTCGTGCAAAAAGCTTCTACTTCGGGCTCCGCGGCAAGAAAGACTGAGGAAATGGTGTCAGCTGACTTCTTTTGTACCGGACGTCAAGCTTAAACTGAAGTCAGCCGACATCATATACCAAGGACTTTGGTATTCTGGCCGACTGAGGGCTACCAGGAGCTGGATAACCCATTTTGTAAGGACTGCAACAGTGAAACATGGAACAACTTCACTTATTGGCCAAAATAAAAGCTTATTCTTGTAGCACTTGAGTTGCTTATGCCTTTTCTTATAACATTTAGGTGGTTCAGATACAAATAAAAAAAGTTATGTACCTACCATAACGTTCCATGTTTGTTGTCCATCTCTCGCCTTCCTTCTTGCTGGTTTGGTTGGGTTCGGAGCAGATCCTCTGCTCCAACTCGGCTGTTTACTATAGCTCGAGAGCTTATACTGGCTCAAGGCTAACCCCTATCCCAACATGCCTAGCGTTAGCTACCTAGATCTCGTTTGTGATAGCCCACACTAGACCATAATAGTAAAATGCAAATTTTACTAACCTCTTACACATGGAAAAAACAAAGCATGGTCAACTACCTGGAATATGTCAACAGGAAACTCAACCAGTGTAACCAATGAAGGAATTCCTTTCAATCCTCCAGGAAGGAGGGGGGGACGCAAGAAGGAAGGCAAGATGAAGGACAACAAACATGGAATGACATGGTAGGTACATAACTTCTTTATGTTATGTTGTCCCCATCTCGCCTTCATTCTTGCTGGTTGGGACCGCGTCCCCAGCACCTGGTTCTTGGGTGGCTCATTGGAACAAACTCTTCAGGACCATGGAATCAAAGGATGCCCTGTTCCGGGAGACCATATCCACTTTGTAATGAGTGATAAAGGTATGAGGACTTGCCCATGTTGCTGCTGCACAGACTGAATCTAAAGGCAATTAGGCTTGGACGGCAACAGAAGTAGACAAGGCCCTGGTTGAGTGTCCTCTGGCTTTCCCTGAAAGCTTCATCTTATGCAAATCATAAGTAGAGATGATTGTGTCTGACAGCCAATTTGATAAGGTCACTTTTGAAACTGGTGAAACTTGTTGTCAGCAAAGGATACAAATAACTGATCTGATTTTCTAAAGTTCTTGGTCCTGTGTAAATAAAAGTGCAATTGTCTATGAACATCCAATTGGTGGAGTCTATACTCTGCCTTGTTGCCATAAATTGGGGAAGAATACAGGAAGCTCGATGGACTGATTTAAATTATACTCTGAACACACCTTAGGCAAAAAGGAGGGATTGGTTTTGAGAGAAACTATCTTTGTGGAATATCAGATATGGCATAACCATGCTAGTTGCCCAACAATTTGCATCTGAAATTATCTAGGTGCAACTAACACCAGGTAAGACTGCAATCCAAATTGTAGCTTGCTACAGATCCCACACCATGCCCCAAGATTCTCACTGCACCTTTCTAAACATACTGGAAAATATTAACACAACTAAACACCCTAATACTGGGTGATTTCAACTACCCTGCCATTAACTGGGAAAACTACTCTAGTACCAACACCTTTTCCCAACGGTTCTTGAAATTTACGCCCTGGATTAACTAATCCATTGTCCCACCATGGGCTCCAATATCCTAGACCTGGTCATTACCAACATGGGAAATAGATGCTCAACACCAGTGGTTACCCCCCTCACTGGTCAGTTCTGACCATAAGCAAATCACCCTTGACATCCACATCCTACCCCCATCCCCCAGTAAGGAAACATCCGTAAAAAAACTTCTCCAAAGCCAACTTCATGCTACTCTAGTCAGAAGTGAAACTTCATGACACCCATGCAAACAGGATCTGAAAGTTTGAATGCTGAATCCTACACTAAGGCACTGTACGAGCACATCCACTTGTGCGTGAATCGTGTCATCCCAAATAGAACCAAGACGCTCTCCTCCAAAAAAGGAAAGCCAATCTGGTGGTCCCCTGCCATAAACAAACTATACAAATGAAGGAAGAAACTGTTGCAGAAAAGAGGAAAATCCCAGGATGCAAAAAACTCCCTTACCAGCCTCAGTAAGAAGCTAAGAGCCCTCATAAAATCCTCCAAAGCTAGTTACGAAAATAAAACTGCCAAAGATTCCAAAGACAACCACAAGGTATTCTATAGTTATGTCAAGAATCTAAATGGCAATGCTCAGATCTACTCTGAGCTACAACAGAATGGCATTAAATATACTGATCCCAAGGATATTGGCAATATCCTGGCAAATCGATTTAGTGCCAACTTCACCCCCTAAAGGGCCCATCTCAATCCAAAAAGATTGTCAAATTCCAGTAATCACGGCCACACAGGTAGAAACTGCGCTCTCCAATGCTAAGAATTCAGCATCCATGGGACCAGATGACATCCCGGGCTGTGTACTACATGAACTACAAAATGAACTGGCACCTCACCTAAGTGTCATGTTTAATCATAGCCTCACCTCGGGCTTCGTGCCCACTGAGTGGCACACAGCTACAGTTATCCCACTCCACAAGGGGGGATCCACCTTGGATCCCAGGAACTACCATCCCATCAGTCTGATGAGCCTGATCTGCAAGGGCATGGAATGCATTATCATGGAACTTATAAACAAAGACATTGGCAACCTTCAATCACTGGACCCCACCCAAAATCTCCTAAATCTGATCGACTTCTTCGAATCAGTCTGCAGAGCTGTGGACGAGGGTAAGATGGTCCACACAGCCTATCTGGACCTCGCCAAGGCCTTCAACACCACCCCCCACTCTGGAATCATAGATAAACTTACTAAGCTGGGCATAAATCCCTACGTCGATGGGTTACCAACTGGCTTACTGACAGAACCCAGACTGTAAAAGTAGCAGACTCCAAATCCAGCTCCAGAAAAGTGGAGTACCTCAGGGTTCAGTCCTGGGACCGCTCTTGTTTGGCATCTACTTCTCTGAAGTACAGGCCAACACTAAGGGACTCTGGCTAACAACATTCGCAGAGGACTTAAAGTGGGAGTCATTATTGAATCCCCAAATGATGTGGATATTCTACAAAAGGGCCTTACAGAAACAGATGCTTGGTGCCAGAGCCATGGGCTCAAGCTTAATGCCAAAAAAATGTATAGTTTTCCCTTTGGGGAAAAACATGTACACATGAATTAAAACATGTACACATGAATTACCACATAGGTGGCAGTACACTAAACATCGAAAGTGTAATGAGAGACTTAGGGACACAGGTGGACAGTGGTCTCACCTTCAATAACCACAATGCCACAACAGTCAGGAAATCCGATGTGGCATACCTCATCACTAAGGGCTTTTCATCCAGAAAAAAAGGAGGTCATTGTCCCACTGTACTCATCCCTCATTAGACCCATTATAGAGTACAGCGCCCCATTTGATATGTACCTCACAAGACATCTGCATCAGCTGGAAAAGCCGCAGAAATACCTCACTAAAAGAATCACAGGCCTAAAGCAGATGCCCTATGCTGACAGTCTAAAAAAACTCCAGCTATAGTCTGTGGCATACTGTCTACTCAGAAGCGATCTCTGCTTAACATACAAGGCCATGTCAAACCCTGAGCTGTTGGACATGCTCCACTTAAAGAAATCCCAATCCCTCAGAGCCACATGCTACAGGGATCTAAACCTTGTCATCACAATGAACAAAACATGCTAGAGGGATTTGTTCCTGACCCAGAGACTCCCATACTCTGGAACAGACTGCCCATACATGTCAAGCAGAGCTCCTCCTTGGCCCTCTTCAAAAGAAACCTTGACGATTGGATCGGAGATGGGAAATTCACCCCGGGGATCATGTCGGTCGCCTTGCTAGGCAGGGGTCCAGGGAAGTAAATATTGTGGGAAGAAATATCCAGGGAATTGTTATGGCTAGGCTTGTATAGGCCCCTAGGGCAAATAGCCTAGTACAAACCTATAAACATACAATAATCCTACTAAAGGAAGACAGCAAAATACAAAAAAACTAAATACTTAGCCTGAGCCAGTAGTCACAATCTCGACGCTGCAAGCGCCAAACAAGATGTGGGTAGCTAACGCTAGGCATATTGGGATAGGGGTTAGCCTCGAGCCGGTATAAGCTCTCGAGTTATAGTAAAAGGCAGAGTCAGAGCAGAGGATCGGCTCCGAACCCAACCAACCAGCAAGAACAAAGGCGAGATGGGGACAACATAACAAGAAAACATAAGAAAGAAGAAGTTATGTACCTACCATAACGTTCCATGTTAGTTGTCTTCTTCTCGCCTTCTTTCTTGCTGGATGGGTTCGGAGCCGATCCTCGGCTCAGACTCTGCCAATACTAAAGCTCGAGAGCTAATTCCACCGGCTCGAGGCTTCCCTATATCCCACAATGCTAGGCGGTAACTACTCCGATCTCGTTTGATAGCTATACCAAGCAATCCTATTCTACCAAGAATGGAGTAGGGTAACCCACCTCAAACAGTCTGTGTAAGAAAAAGGCAGACATCAGTAAAGATAGAAGAGGTGGGAGAAAAGTGGGAGTAACAAATTTCAGAAGAAGAAACACAAAAGAATTCCGGTCGGTCTGTCCAGGCTTGGGGGAAGGAGGGAGGGACGCAAGAAAGAAGGCGAGAAGAAGACAACTAACATGGAACGTTATGGTAGGTACATAACTTCTTAATGTTAAGTTGTCAATCTCGCCTTCATTCTTGCTGGATGGGACCGCGTCCCTAGCACCTTATCCCGGGTGGCCTATCGGAACAGACTCTTGAGAACAGTGGAACCAAAATTGGCACAGCTTCTGGAAACCATGTCCAATTTGTAATGTGAAATAAATGTATGAGGAGAAGCCCAGGTGGCTGCTGCACAAATTGAATCCATTGGCAACCTGTCCTGAAAGGCTATGGATGTAGCTAATGCCCTAGTTGAATGAGCTCTAGGTCTTGAGGGTAATTTTTGATGTCTGATCTCATAGATGAAAGTAATTGTAGACGTGAGCCATCTAGAAAGAGATACTTTAGTGACTGGAAGGCCCAATCTACCTTCTGCATATGACAGAAACAATTGATCAGATTTCCTGAGTTGTTTAGTCCTGTCTAAGTAATATCTCAGCTGGCGATGAACATCCAAAAAATGCAGCTTTTGCTCTGACCTATTTGAATAGTTAGGGAAAAAAACGGGGAGATCAATAATTTGGTTTAGGTTAATTTGAGAAGAAATTTTAGGTAAAAAGGATGGATTAGTCCGGAGGGATACCCTGTCTTTGTGAAAAACTAAGTAAGGAGGACGACTGCATAGAGCATGGAGTTCTGATACTCTTTTCGCTGAAGTTATAGCTACCAGAAAAAGTGTCTTCCAAGAAAGCAATTTCAGAGAACATGAAGCCGCTGGTTCAAGGGGAAGAATTAAAGATGCCAGAACCAAGTTCAAATCCCATTGAGGCGGAGGGTCTTTGATTGGAGGTTTGAGAAGAAATACACCTCTTAAGAAGGCTTTACAGAGTTTGAGAGCCATGATGCTGGATTCTGAGACACCAACATGAAAATTTGATATGGCAGCCAATTGAACTCTAATGGTTGATGCAGAAGATCCTAAATGAAAGAGTTCTGCTAGAAAGTCTAAAATAGACTGGATAGGTGCAGTAAAGGGATCTATGTTTTTCGATGATGCCCAAAGGGAAAACGTTTCCATTTGCTAGTATAAATCTTCCGGGTAGAGGATTTATGAGAGGCTATCAAGATATCTCGGACCGAGCGAGATATTGAGGGAAGCCTGGCTAAGGTAGGAATTGGAGAAACCACGCTGTGAGGTTTAGAAGACAGAGATTGGTGCAGCTGACCCGACTGATGGGTAATCAGATCTGGTACTGGGTCCAGATGCCAAGGCTGCTCCAAAAGGTAACGATGAAGAAAGGGGAACCATATCTGTAGAGACCAGTAAGGGGCAATGAGGATCATTGTCACTCTCAAGGCGATGGCTTTCTGAATTAGTTGAGGTATCAGTGGAAAGGGGGGAAAGGCATACAGAAGTCCCCAGGGCCAATCGTGGACTAGAGCGTCTCTGGTGGGATGGCCTGGTAACGGGAAGAGCGTGAAGAAGTCTTGACACTTGCTGTTTTGGGGAGTAGCAAAAAGATTGCAGCAAGGTTGGCCCCATCTTAGGAATACCTCTTCTAAAATTGATGTCTTTAGAGACCACTCGTGTGGCATGAGAATTGCTCTGCTCAACTTGTCTGCAATGACGTTGGATTTCCCGGGAATATGCGTCGCTATCAGAAAACGCTGAGAAGAGATCGCCCATTGCCAAAGTCTGAGTGCTTCTCGACATAAAGGGTATGATCTGGTTCCGCATTGTTTGTTGATGTACCACACCACGGACATATTGTCCGTTTGAATTGCAATAGTCCCTTTGGGAAGAGAGTCGTGAAAGGCTTGCAACGCTAAAAGCACTGCTCTCATCTCTAAGACATTTCTGTGCAAGTGGCACTCGAAGGGTTGCCACGTGCCCTGGACTGTCCTGCCCTGATAATGCCCCCCCCACCCGATCAGGGAGGCATCTGTTGTCAACGTGGCAACTGGGGGGGGGGTGAAGGGTCTTCCTTGGAGAAGTTGAGGTGACGTAACCCACCAAGACAGTTGATTCTTGCATACTTGAGTTATCAGTATGGTATGGGACATCGGGAGTCATTGAAAGGACCACTGGGTAAAGAGCATCCATTGGAGGATCCTCATGTAAAGGCGAGCTAAGGGGAGAAGGGGAATAGCTGCTGCCATGAGTCCTAGTACCTTCAATACCAGTCTGGCTTTGACTTTGACAAATTGTAATAGAAGGGATACTTGGTTCCGGATGTCTAACACCCTCTGCTCTGTGAGTCTGGCTGAAAGGGTCTGTGTATCCAATGTGGCGCCTATAAAAGTAATAGACTGACAAGGCGACAAGGCAGATTTTTCGAAATTTATTGAAATGCCTAGAGCTTGACAGGTTAGAATGGTGAAATCCCTGGATAGGAGAAGCTGATGTCTGGTGGTGGCAGTAAGGAGCCAATCGTCCAGATATGGAAACACCTGGAATCCCTGGCGTCTCAAGTGAGCCGTGACCACTGCCATGCATTTGGTGAACACCCGGGGGGCTGTAGTGAGACCAAAGGGCAGGGCCCTGAACTGGTAGTGACTGGCTCCCAGCCTGAAGTGGAGATATCTCCTGGAGCATCGGTTCATTTTGATGTGGTAGTACGCATCCTGAAGATCTATTGAGCACATCCAATTGTCCTGACCCAAGAAGGGTAGAATGGACTGTAGCGTGACCATCCGGAGTTTTGTTTTCTTGACAAACTTGTTTAAGTAGCTGAGATCCAGTATGGGTCTCCAGTCCCCTGTTTTTTTCGGTACCAAAAAGAATTTGGAGTAGATTCCGGATCCTTGCTGGTCTGCTGGGACTGATTGGATGACTCTTTTTGATAGCAGCTTTGAAACTTCTAATGCTGCTTTTTCCCTTAGACCGGGTGGAACGTCTGGAAGGGATCTTTTTGGTTGGGTTGGAATATGAATAAAGGGAATTTTGTAACCCTCGGATATGATCGACTGTACCCATTTGTCTTGAGTTAGGGAAAGCCAGGCTTTTGGGTACAGTGATCATCTTCCCCCGACTGCCTCCGAAGGCGGACAGCCGGGCAGCCCCTCAGGGGTGCTGAAAGGGTTTGTCAGAGAACATCTCTCTGCTACCCTGGTTTTGCGGACCTCCTCTGCCTCTGGGGCGGCGTCTATTATTATTCCCCCCTCTGCCTCTAGAGGGGAATCGGCTTTGTGCGTCAGATGAGACTCCCTGGGATTGTTTTCGGAACCACATCTTTCCTCCCCTTTGACCTTTGGGATAGGGTCTAGAAGGGGTAGAAAAACAGACTCCTACGGCAGAGAGAGTCTTACCTTCCACCTCGCACCTGGTCAATGTATCCCTCACCTGTGGACCAAACAATGATGATCCATCAAAGGGGGAATTGGTGAAGGACGCCTTGAAAGGGTCCGCAAAGTTGCATAGCCGCATCCAGGCGTGCCTTCGTAAGGCAACCCCTGTGCCTGCGGCTCTACTCGCTCCATCTGCTGCGTACGAGACCAGCCGCATGGAGGAGTTAACAATAGAATTTAGGGTTGCCAACTGGGAGTTCATTGTGTCTTTGAACCCCTCAGCTGTAGGATCCTTCATCAGTTCACCCATATCCTTGAGTAAATCTCTTTGGAGACGGGTGAAGTGGCATAAGTAGTTCAGCGACCACATTGAAAAGGTCGTTGACGAGAACATCCGCTTGCCGTACCTGTCCATGGTCCTAGATTCTTTATTAGGAGGTTGGACAGGAACCGAAGGATCAGCTAATTCCTTCTTTGTGGCCGCAGCCACCACCATGGCATCAACAGGGACACCTTTGGATAAAAACTGTTTGTCTTTGGGGGCAGTCATAAATTTGGATGGTCTCCTCGGGGTGGGTTCCACTGAGTCAGGAGCCGTCCAAGCCTTCCTTGCCACCACTTCCATAAGGGGGTCAAAGGGAGGGGACACCCAGGAGGTAGAAGGGCGAGAACCAAACGCCTCAAGATACACTGACTCATCCTCCAAAGGATTAAGGGCTGGCCAATTCCCCCTCTGTTTGAGGATTTCAAGGATGTCCGCAAAGGAGACATCCTCAGAGGGGGAACGAGGGGACCCTTCAGTTCCTCTAAGTCAGTGTCAGAGGTGATAGACTCAGGGGAGTCAATGTGCTTCCTCTTGCACTGCCTCTTCCTAGGGGGATCTCCTGCAGGATCAGGAGAGACCTCGGAAGAGGAGGAAATTCCCAATGGGGAATCTTGAGGAGTTGGTTCTCTGCGGTGTGAGACAAGGGGGTGAGTAGAAATCACCGCAGGCACTGTAGATGGAAGGGCTGAGGGAGCTGACTGTGGGGCAGAACCTGGTTCTAGCACGCTCCGCATGACCTCGAAGGCACCTCTGTCAGGCAAGGCCCGAGGCCCTCGCTCCGAAGAGACAAGGACCCCTCCCGGCACCGACAGAGATGGCTCCGAAGCCGATGTCGGAGCCGAACTCACCAGCGCCGAAGCCCCGAGAGGGAGATCGGGGTCGGACAAGGGTCCGATGCCACTCGCCCCCTCGGAGCCGACGAGGGAAGCCCGGCGCCGAGATCCCTCCAAAGAGGAGATCGGAGCAGACGACGGAGCCAAAATGGAAGGTATCGGATCCGGCGCACCGACAGTCATGGCTCCAACAAGCCTTGGCTCTGAACTCGAAGGAGTCGGAGGAGGAATGTAATCTGGAACGGGAATAGCCACTGACTGGTGAGTCGGGCTATGGAGCATTTGGGCCAGTGCCTCAGACTTAAGAAGTCTACTCACCACCCTCTGCAAATCATGGTCCGACAACCTGGAAGACCGAGAGGAATGGGTTTTGTGACTCCGCTCCGAAAGGAGAGGGGATCCTGGCGCCGAGTGCACAGATCCGATGGAAGGGGACCTGGACCTCTTTCTGTAAAACGGCTCCGATAATGGTATCAGAGCCGATGGGGACTTCAGCCTCGGCTCCAGCCGGAGCCGAGGTAACGGTATGAGGCTTAAGAACAGATGCGATGGAGGGGGACCTGGACCTCTTTCTGGAAAGTGGCTCCGATAATGGTATCGGAGCCGATGAAGACTTATCAGCCTCGGCTCCAGCCGGAGCCGAGGTAACTGTATGAGGCCTAAGAACATCGGCTCCGGCCGGAGCCGATGACGAAGCCTGCTTCGACTTCTCAGTCGACTCAAGAGCAGGAGTCGACTGCTTTGAAGTTTTTGAAGGCTTCCCCGAGCCAGACTGAGTCGGGGGGCTTTCAGGCTTTAACAAGCCCCGCAAGATGAGCTTGTTCTTGCGTTCCTGCAGGACTCGAGGGCTGAAACCATGGCAGACAGCACATGAGTCCTGCAGGTGCACAGGTCCCAGGCAATACACACAACAAGTGTGACCGTCTGTCAGAGACATTTTCTGACAGCACGAGTCACACTTCTTGAAGCCTGAGACCTTATCCTTAGACATTAGGGAAGAGAGGCTGTACACAAACACACAAAACAGACACTCTATACTAAAAAATTTAAAGTTATGTAGCAAAAACACATACACACAAGCCCCTACAACACTAACTTAAAAAGGGACTGGGGTGAGGGAAGGGCCGAAGGCCTAGAACAACAATAAGAGGGGTAGGGAATCGAAAATTAGGGTAGATAGAACTAAATATTAGAACTAACAATAACAATATTTCTGACTAAAAGAAAGGGGGGAATTAATAATATCTAAAAGGTAAAAAATCCACTAACCTGCCTGAGCCGGTAGAAAAAGCACCTCGTCAGCTATAGCGGCAAACAAGATCTGAGTAGTTACCGCCTAGCATTGTGGGATATAGGGGAGCCTCGAGCCGGTGGAATTAGCTCTCGAGCTTTAGTATTGGCCGAGTCGGAGCCGAGGATCGGCTCCGAACCCATCCAGCAAGAATGAAGGCGAGATTGACAACTTAACATTAGTTTTTATCCTAACATTTGCCATTTTTTTCCCGCAGGGCACAATTGCCCAAAGAGGGACTGCCATTCGCAACGACGGGACAGATGGTACTCTAGTCCTGCTCAAGATGTATAAACTAAGAACAGATTCAAATCAAGCTGCACTGTTCAGGGTTACCACCAGTCCTCTTTGTGCATTTGTTTCCTGCAGAAAAAATAAACAATGGCAAATGTCCTGAGATTTTAGGACGAAAAAGTTTTATTTAATCGTTACATAAAATGTTGTACCAGAAATGCCTAAATGTTATAACAAATAACATAAGCAACTGAAATGCTGTAGTCAGTACTTATTTTGGCAAAAAAAAAAATAAGTTCTGTCCTTTGCACTGGCTGTGGGTAGGTTTTGTCCTGCAAAATCTCACGTTTATATTAAAAAATGTCCCGTTCTGAGCGCGGGCACTTGAAAAGGTGTCAGTAGCAACCTTTAGCAATTGTGCAAATGATCACTGGGCCCAAGAAGAATTTATTCCCATAATTCGTTTACCTGGAAAGTCCGATTGGGCAAACAACCCTCTTTTCAGCGGTGGTCTGGGTAGAATAGCTCTAAAATAGGAGGGATGTTAGATAGTCGTAATCAGCTTTTGTAAAACAAATTGCGAGGAGACCCCACCAGTACCACAGTGCAACAGGGTCAAATCCTGTTAAAACTGATCGAAGGCACGTGAGGTGTCATGTCGAGTAACAAGCTTCCAAAGTGCCCAAATGTACGTGATGGAATGGTGTACCATGCTGGATTAGTTTAATGCCTTACTTTCACTGCTTGCTGGATAGACTTCAACTGCGCCAGTCAAAGATAAAGGAGCATCAAAAATGAACTTGTGATTTTTAGTGCTAGAGTTACGGTGGACTGTCCAGAAACAATCCACATTTCTGCAGTGTTTTACGCCCCTTATCGTTTTATTATGACAGTAAAAAGTACTTGAAAATCTGTTTTTTTTTAATGTAGCTTGAATATACTAACACGTAATTGTTTAAAATAACCTTTCTAGTTTTTTTTTTTATTTAAATACACGATAATTTGCCTGGCCCCTACAGCTAAAAGAATTGGAAATTCTCCTCACTTCCGGCCTCACTGTACTACTTCCCAATTCATGTAATTTGGGCTGTCCTCCCACTTCTGTATTATGACTCTAGGTGGGTTGTTTCGGTCTTGGTTTTTCTTTAAAAGCATTGATTAAACGTGAAATAAATTGTAGTTTTCTTCGGGCAGAGTAAACCTGGGCTCAAAGAAAGCTGTACATCCTAGTCCTAGGTATTCAGAGAATTAAACGCATTTCTGCGATGCCACGTTTCCATTCATCAAACTTCCATTTACTATATTTATCATCACACCCAAACATAGCCACCGTTTTGTCTCTTAATATACTTGTTTCTGGCGCTGGTCTTTACTTGATAGGTTTCTTCGTATTTGATTTTGCATACAATGTTACAACGAAATGCAATACTGGAACAGGGAAATTAAGTGATCTTTAAACTCACACGTGGGCGGGCCCATAAGTGACAGCAAGCTCCACCCAACATCCGCTCTGAGGCATTATCAAGAGACTAACGCTATGCCATAGTTAATACCTAAAAGTACAAATGCATATTAGAAGCCATTCAAAGACAACATAATGTGCATTCAGCTATCTTTTAACTCATGGATTTGCAGAAGGATCGACAATGTAAATCAAATGTTCTTAAATGGTAACCTGTGCTGTTAATGAAAACAATGACGGTCACAAACTACCCCCCGTACTTCTCAATTGCCCTGATTTTCGGCTCAGATGTTATCTCTGTTCCTCTTAATCCCTCCTAACCTGATAACTTCTATGTGGCAAATCAGTTACTGAGTTAAAGACCTTTTTACTTCAGAAAAATGTGCGCTCATTCATCTTGTAATACAAGTACTATTAACTTGAGACATTGACGGAATATTTTATAAGCATCTATCCTCGATTATTTCTGTGTTTGTCCCTTAAGCACTTCACCCTATGATTACATCAAATGTTCTCCTAATATTGGGCTATCTGGTATTTGAGTAGCGTGACAGCTAACAATACAAGTCTGTCTAAAATGTGGGCTGCCCTATTTAAGTGTAATACAAGTAATTTAGATTTCACAGGGCCTCAACCTGTAATAATGAGTGCAACATATGGAACGGTGTACATCGCAGGTGGGCCGTTCTCCATGAGTTAGAAGTGCCTTCGCTTTGCATATGATTTAATATATAAATATTGTTTATATATATATTTATTCTGTGCTGATTAACAGACGTACTAATTTTAACCTTATTTGTAAATATATTAAATTCTGTAAACGTGCCCCAGGTTAGTTACGACGACAATACCCGTCAATCAACAAGCGGGCATGCCGTCACTGTGAGCCGCCCAGACTTATCGGGGTTTGCTTGGGTGGCAGTGCAGATCTTTATTACAACATCCATATTTGCCATGTAATTACCCGCAATTGTCAGCTTTGAGTATGGAGGGACACAGTGACAGACAGACTCTGCATACTTTTAACTAGTGGGGAAAATATTACCTTTGATTTTTTTTTATCAGATGGCTGGTATGTTGCCCAGTTTCGCACTTCTGCCAAATGCTGAAAAATAATACAGCGTCAATAGAGGCAACAACTGTGTATAGGCATACTCGAGGCAAGTCGAACAGGGCAATAACTCCGCCTCCCTGTCGCTATGACAACTAGACCGCTGTAACAATGGTCATGTACAGGAAAATCGTGCACCCAAACCTCCACCTTACGTGTTTTTCTGCTGCACAGTAAAAGTATGGCTATCGAGGAATGAGGGAGACTACTAGTAAGATTAACTTGAAGAATGTTAATATCAATTGTTTGAATTTAAACAAGTATATAATGCGAATGTCTTCAACAATTGGCTAAGCTTCTGGTGTCATTCTAAAGGGATCCATTATCTGTGCCTGGGATTACATGGTCAACAGACCACTATGCTTTGCTAGCGATGCCCTGCACCTGTCACCCCTGGGATTCCTGTCACCCCAGGGATTCCGGATACTGGCTAAGGTTCTTGCCACCCCTATAGTGGCTTTTTTAGGCAAGGTTCAAATTACAAATTCACCACTGTAACAGCAACAGGCAAGCGACCCCTAACCAGGAAAAGCTGAAAGACACAACAACAGGAACAGGCAAGCAAAAACTGAGGGTGATGCTACTCAATGCTAGAAGTCTAAATCTCAAAATGCACGCACACCAGGCACTCCTTAAAATGGAGAACATCAATATCTGTGCAGTGACTGAAACCTGGTTCAAGGCTCCAGACAGCACCCCTGCACTACCAGGCTATAACTCATACCACACTTTTCGGCCATGTAACCTGGACCAGAACACCAAAGGCAGAGGTGTATCCATATTCATTAAGGATATCCACACCTCCAGGCTAGTTGCTCAGCATAATGCATCCGAGGTTATCCAAGTGCAACTAACTCTGGGCAAAACTGCAATCCAAACTGTAGCTTGCTACAGATCCCCCCACCATGCCCCAGGATTCCCACTCCTCTTCTTGATGTGCTGGAAAATATTAGGGTTCAACCAAACACCCTAATAATGGGCAATTTCAACTACCCCAACATTAACTAGGAAAACTACTCATGTACCAACTCCTTCACTCAACGCTTTCTGGAATTCATCAACTCCAATGCCCTGGATCAACTTATCCACACCCCCCACCAGGGGCAACACTATCCTACATCTAGTCATTACCAACATGAGTGACCGGTGTTCCACACCTGAAGTGGACACCTCATTGGTCCGATCCGACCATAAGCTAATCACCTAGATATCCACATCCTGCCCCTACCCCCATTAAGGAAACCACAGCGAAAAATTTCTCCAAAGCCAACTTCATGCTTCTTAAGACAGAAGTGGTGAACTTCATGACGCCCATGCAGATGGACAATACAGTTACGACTACTGAATCCTACACAATTGCACTTTATAAGCACTTACATGAGTGCATGGATCGTGCTATCCCAAACAGAACCAAGACGCTATCCTCCAAAAAAGGGAAGCCAATCTGGTGGTCCCCTGCCATAAACAAGCTATACAACAGAAGGAAGAAACTGTTACAAAAGACAGTAAAATCCATGAGTGGAGGAGCTCCCTGGTCAGCCTCAGTAAGAAGCTGCGATCCCTGATAAAATCCCCCAAAGCTAGTTACGAAAACAAAATCGCCACTTTTTCTAAAGACAACCACAAAGCATTCTATAGCTATGTCAAGAATCTCAATGGCAACACTCAGATTACAGCACAATGGCAATAAATATACAGATTCAAACAGAGAACAATTGCCCGTGGAACCCTTGCACGGCCAAGCAAAAGTATTCGACAACACAAATAAGCCAGCAAGAATAGGCCACAGTCACATCCAAATTTCTTTATTGAATAAGGTGAAAAAGATATCACCTTATGAGTCCATAGTGGAAAAAACCACAAATATTCAAACCGGTTTCGGCTCCAAGGAGCCTTCTTCAGTGAAATACAAAAAATAATACAGAACCAGAGTATCAGGATACATGCATATATAAGTGATTAGACAATATCTAAAGGCCAATCACAACCAGGCATAAAAATTAATTATAATTGGTCATTAAGGCCAGGTGAAAACAAAGCTCCAAGTTTTATAATCCACCTTCTTTCCTTGGAGCTAAGCAATTGTTGCCAAAATGTTTGTCTTTACATCTCCCTTAACACAATCAATAATAACAAACTTAAATGAAGCAGAAACATGTGTTAAACAATGTTTGTATAATGCATTACTTGTTCGTTTGTTTTTGATGTCACTCAGATGCTCACAAATTCTAAGTCGGAAGGCTCTAGAGGTCTTACCGACATAGAAAGCAGAACAATTGCAAGTCACCAAATAGATGACCCACTCAGTATTACAGTTGGCCCAAAATTGATGTCAAAACATCTGACGTATTTTTGCTACTAAATTCACAAGTGCGTAAGACCCGTATACAAAAGGAGCAATGCCCACAGGGCATGCATCCAACAATAGGTTTGCCTGAAATGGACAACTGTGTGAGAGGGGAAGGATCAGAACCAACTCTTTTATAATGGCTAAGTTTAGAGCCAATAGTCTGTCCCCTTCTAAATGAAAACGAACATTTGTCAGGAAGTAGAGAGATAAGTTTCTGGTCAGCTTTAAGGACATTCCAATGTCTGTTAATAATATCTTTGAAACCCTGTGTGTTACGTCCATATGTAGTTACCAGACGTATTGGTTGTGGCTTAGGGATACCATTATGACCTTTATATAATAATAAATCTTCCCTGCTAATATTGAACACAGATCTTTTGGCTAAATGCACATGCCCCGGACGATAACCCCTGCTGATAAATCTATGTGTCAAATCCTCCTGAGCCTCAAGGAATGATTTTTGGCTAGAACAGATTCTTCTGGCTCTTAAGAATTGAGATTTGGGTATGTTCTGGATGACATGTTGTGGGTGGAAGCTGGTAGCATGTAATAATGAGTTGAATTCAGGGAATTTTCTAAACATACTAGTTGACAAAGTATTGTCCTCATTTCTCATGATTAACACATCGAGAAATACTATCCTAGACAAATGATAGGTCAACTTAAATTCGATCCCCCATACATTATCATTAAGGTACTCAAGAAACTCCATAAGATAAGATTCATCAGCTTTCCACACCAACCAACAGTCATCCAGATACGCCAAATATCCATCTCACACATGTAGATATTGTGATTGTAATCATAAATAATAATTTCTTCTATATATGCCATGAAAAGGTCTGCATATATGGGTGCAAAGGATGCACCCATAGCAGTACCCTTTTCTGCCAGTAACATAGATTTTGAAAATAAAAAACGTTGCTGGTCAAAACATATTCAGTGAGGCAGACAAGAAATGTGTTAAATCCAGGTTGGTATAAACCTGATCTAGCCAACCAATAATCCAATGCTTGTAAACCTGCCCAGTGAGGAATGTTAGTATACAGGGAAGTAATGTCCAAGGTGCATAATAGCCAATGTGGTTCAAGTTGGGAATTGTTGATAATATCTAGAAATTGGGTGGTGTCCTGGATTCTTGCTCTGATAAGACCCAATAAAGGTTTTAAATAATGGGTTAAATATTCGGACAGTGGTTCCATAAGGGACCCATGTCCAGACACAATGGTCGACCAGGTGGTTTTGTATGTTTATGGATTTTGGGTAACAAATAAAGATATTGTTTTTTAGGTGATGCTACCATTAATTGTTCTTTAAGATGTTGTGTAATGATACCCTCATCAACAGCTTCAGTTAAAAACTGAGCAATTTTACACTGAAAATGGGGTGTAGGATCCAAAAACATCTGCCTATAATGTTGTGTTTCACCCAATTGTCTCATGGCCTCACTGTCATAGGCAATCTTATCAAGTACCACCACCGCTCCACCTTTGTCCGCTTGAACAATCACCAGATCCTTATTGTCAATAAGTTGTTTCAAGCTAGATATTTCATCAACAGACAAATTATTATAAGAAATGGGAAAATCCTTAAGATTACAATGTATATCCCGAAGGACATTTTTTTGAAATACCCCTACTAGATGTGACATGGGTGGATTAAAAGTCGACTTTTTAAACCTAAAGTTGTCACATACATCAACAGATGTATCACGATCACTATTGTGAAAAAACAAATTCAGGTTCAGAGTACGACAAAAATTAGTCACATCCTGGGCCAAAGACTGCTCAGAAACAAAAAACCCAGGGACATAATTAAGTCCTTTATTCAGTATTTTAAGTTCATCATGAGTCAAATCAACAGATGAAATATTGTGGACATTCTGATGGCAACTTAACGTTGTGTCATAACTTTGAGAAGTGCCTCCAAGTTCTGTTTGGATGTTACATTTTTTGTGTTTCCGCCCCCCTCGTCTGTATCTCGAATGGGAGGGTGTAAAGAATTATCCCTTTTGGCTTTAGGTGACCCCTCTCTGGGGTATGTATCAACTTCCCCTTCAGTATTAGAAGTGTCCTCCCCAGAGGAGAAACCAAAATTTTTCTTAAGGATAGATTTTGGCCTTTTTCTTTTGGGAGTGGATGATCTATTATCGTACCTATTTTCATCTCTGGGTAATCTAAAAGAGACATTCTTCGATGTATCAAAAGGTTTACCCCTCTCGTAATCACCCACATCCCTAAGAAATTTTTTTATTTTTCTGTCCTTAAGGGTCTTTTCCAATATAGCCAATTCTGTAGTAAGTTTTTTAACCTGTGTGTTAAATACATCACAATTTTCAAACTTGGTAACATCCAAACAAACAGTTTCTAAATCTTTGACACCTTGTTGCACCTTACGCTCATAGAAATTAGCCAAAGCATCCACAAATTTAGAAGAAGCCAACTGTTGAATCTGTCCCCAATCCTCAATAAGTTGGTCATCAATGTTGGAAACCAAGGGTTGTACCTTAACCCTAAGGCCCCGTGGAGTTATATGTTTCTGTTGGTAAGCTTTAAATAGACGCAAATGCCACACATTATTTCTAACCATCTTCATATGTTTCCCCAATCTGTCAAAAAATATATCACATTGTGCGTCCATATCAGTAACCAGAGCATCAACAGTGGATGAAGAACCATGTTTATCCAATCCAAACACAGAAAGATCATCCACATCCACAGATAAACCCTGTATGATAGATGCAAGAGCCATCCTGATAAATTCAGTAATGAGTCCAACCAAACCAAAAAATAAAACAGAAATCTATCACAAAATTAATACACAATGGATGATGTCCAAACGATGCTCCACAGATATCCAACCAGACAAAAGACTATGATAATTAATATAGTCTCATTAGGCCAAAAAAGACTATGGTGGTGTAAAAACACCCATCAAAGATAAATACTAGATCCATCTAAATAAAGACCATTATACACCTATTGTCAATGATAGAAATATACAAAAACATCAATTGAAAATGTGCATAAGTCTTATAGATAGATCACCAACTGGATTAACCAATACAATACAACAGCCAAACCAAACCAACACCTGCCTTCAAAATGTCCTGCTGCGTATTGGTACAAACATATATAAAACAAACCATGTATAATACATGTAATGTTCAAAAAAATTTCTGACACCAGTGAGACACATATGTTTGGCCCTAGTACATGTAAGAAATATCATAACACATATCTTGGCATATAGGTTCATAGGTTCATAGGTTCATACTAGGCTATCTGCCCAAGGGCATTTATAAGCCTAGCCCATAGTTATGTGGCTTTCGCCACCCCTTTAGTTTGAATAAAAACTATGCCTATCATTTTGCTGTGCCTCTGTCAAGCAGTGACGCTGAAGTAATCCCTGGGGTATATCTGCAATCTCCCATCCATTGGTCAAGATTCCTCTTGAACAAGACCAGAGAGGTGCTCTGCCTCACATGTACCGGGATTTTGTTCCACAGCATAGGGAGTCTCTGGGTGATGAATCTGTCCCTCCAGCACGTTCTATTTATAACCGTGTCAAGGTTTAAGTCTCCCGCCCTTGTGGTTCTGAGGGATCTAGATTTTTTGAGGTGAAGCATATTCATCAAATCTGGGTTTGACATGGCCTTATATGTCAGGCACAGGTCACCTCTGAGCAAGCGGTATGAGACTGAATAGAGCTGGAGTTCTTTCAGTCGGGCAGCATAAGACATATTTTTGAGACCCTTTATCCTTTTGGTGAGGAACTTTTGGGGCCTTTCAAGCTGCAGCAGGTGTCTGGTCAGATACATTCCGAACGGGGCATTGTACTCAATCATAGGTCTAATAAGTGATGAGTACAGGGGGACGATATAGGCCAGAACTTGATATTATATATTAATATCAAAAAATTCTATTTAAATCAATAGTCTATGTCAAAGATAATCAGCAGAGTCACCAAGAGTGGACACATCCATGAAAATATAATCAAATATACTGCTTCATTATAATAGCAAGGCTGACATCAAAACTGATATAGCTCGACCATGTAAATAATTATGTTACTGAGATGTACCACAACATGTATATATAATATTAATTTGGTAATAGGATAAAACAAATCCCAAAATAATTAGACTATGTTTGTGTAAATGTGGCAATATATTCAAATATAACAATGAAATTCAAACCCACCAAAATATTTAAGGTTTCAAAAGCACAGCAAAAATGCTTTAGCTGAATTCCAACTATAAATATATGAAATTCAAAAAAACTTTTGAAAAATATACATGTAATAGACAAAATCATATACTGGAAGCCCAATATAAACTGTGACAATGCATTGTAAATGCCAATATTAAAGTGAACACCAAAAAGACAAATACTAATTGGATAAAATAAAAATATAAGTACGCAATAATATCAATTAAAGAAACACATACAATGAATTGAGAATGGGTAACCCAATAATGCACCCAAACTATCTGAAACAGACTAATATTAGTAACCTACAACAAGTAATAACCACCTGAAAATGGAGAAACACTAAACTGTTTCATCCTAAAAAATATATAGATATTTAGGATGTTTGCTGTAACGACAAACACCATACCCAGTCAGAACGACCCTACAGGCATCTCAACAACATCAACAAGTACCAACAAAATATATGTAGTGACAAAATGTGCTGGCCATACTTGTTGTAGGTTACTAATATTAGTCTGTTTCAGATAGTTTGGGTGCATTATTGGGTTACCCATTCTCAATTCATTGTATGTGTTTCTTTAATTGATATTATTGCGTACTTATATTTTTATTTTATCCAATTAGTATTTGTCTTTTTGGTGTTCACTTTAATATTGGCATTTACAATGCATTGTCACAGTTTATATTGGGCTTCCAGTATATGATTTTGTCTATTACATGTATATTTTTCAAAAGTTTTTTTGAATTTCATATATTTATAGTTGGAATTCAGCTAAAGCATTTTTGCTGTGCTTTTGAAACCTTAAATATTTTGGTGGGTTTGAATTTCATTGTTATATTTGAATATATTGCCACATTTACACAAACATAGTCTAATTATTTTGGGATTTGTTTTATCCTATTACCAAATTAATATTATATATACATGTTGTGGTACATCTCAGTAACATAATTATTTACATGGTCGAGCTATATCAGTTTTGATGTCAGCCTTGCTATTATAATGAAGCAGTATATTTGATTATATTTTCATGGATGTGTCCACTCTTGGTGACTCTGCTGATTATCTTTGACATAGACTATTGATTTAAATAGAATTTTTTGATATTAATATATAATATCAAGTTCTGGCCTATATGCCAAGATATGTGTTGATATTTCTTACATGTACTAGGGCCAAACATATGTGTCTCACTGGTGTCAGAAATTTTTTTGAACATTACATGTATTATACATGGTTTGTTTTATATATGTTTGTACCAATACGCAGCAGGACATTTTGAAGGCAGGTGTTGGTTTGGTTTGGCTGTTGTATTGTATTGGTTAATCCAGTTGGTGATCTATCTATAAGACTTATGCACATTTTCAATTGATGTTTTTGTATATTTCTATCATTGACAATAGGTGTATAATGGTCTTTATTTAGATGGATCTAGTATTTATCTTTGATGGGTGTTTTTACACCACCATAGTCTTTTTTGGCCTAATGAGACTATATTAATTATCATAGTCTTTTGTCTGGTTGGATATCTGTGGAGCATCGTTTGGACATCATCCATTGTGTATTAATTTTGTGATAGATTTCTGTTTTATTTTTTGGTTTGGTTGGACTCATTACTGAATTTATCAGGATGGCTCTTGCATCTATCATACAGGGTTTATCTGTGGATGTGGATGATCTTTCTGTGTTTGGATTGGATAAACATGGTTCTTCATCCACTGTTGATGCTCTGGTTACTGATATGGACGCACAATGTGATATATTTTTTGACAGATTGGGGAAACATATGAAGATGGTTAGAAATAATGTGTGGCATTTGCGTCTATTTAAAGCTTACCAACAGAAACATATAACTCCACGGGGCCTTAGGGTTAAGGTACAACCCTTGGTTTCCAACATTGATGACCAACTTATTGAGGATTGGGGACAGATTCAACAGTTGGCTTCTTCTAAATTTGTGGATGCTTTGGCTAATTTCTATGAGCGTAAGGTGCAACAAGGTGTCAAAGATTTAGAAACTGTTTGTTTGGATGTTACCAAGTTTGAAAATTGTGATGTATTTAACACACAGGTTAAAAAACTTACTACAGAATTGGCTATATTGGAAAAGACCCTTAAGGACAGAAAAATAAAAAAATTTCTTAGGGATGTGGGTGATTACGAGAGGGGTAAACCTTTTGATACATCGAAGAATGTCTCTTTTAGATTACCCAGAGATGAAAATAGGATGCGATAATAGATCATCCACTCCCAAAGAAAAAGGCCAAAATCTATCCTTAAGAAAAATTTTGGTTTCTCCTCTGGGAGGACACTTCTTCTAATACTGAAGGGAAGTTGATACATACCCCAGAGAGGGGTCACCTAAAGCCAAAGGGATAATTCTTTACACCCTCCCATTCGAGATACAGACGAGGGGCGGAAACACAAAAATGTAACATCCAAACAGAACTTGGAGGCACTTCTCAAAGTTATGACACAACGTTAAGTTGCCATCAGAATGTCCACAATATTTCATCTGTTGATTTGACTCATGATGAACTTAAAATACTGAATAAAGGACTTAATTATGTCCCTGGGTTTTTTGTTTCTGAGCAGTCTTTGGCCCAGGATGTGACTAATTTTGTCGTACTCTGAACCTGAATTTGTTTTTCACAATAGTGATCGTGATACATCTGTTGATGTATGTGACAACTTTAGGTTTAAAAGTGACTTTTAATCCACCCATGTCACATCTAGTAGGGGTATTTCAAAAAAATGTCCTTCGGGATATACATTGTAATCTTAAGGATTTTCCCATTTCTTATAATAATTTGTCTGTTGATGAAATATCTAGCTTGAAACAACTTATTGACAATAAGGATCTGGTGATTGTTCAAGCGGACAAAGGTGGAGCGGTGGTGGTACTTGATAAGATTGCCTATGACAGTGAGGCCATGAGACAATTGGGTGAAACACAACATTATAGGCAGATGTTTTTGGATCCTACACCCCATTTTCAGTGTAAAATTGCTCAGTTTTTAACTGAAGCTGTTGATGAGGGTATCATTACACAACATCTTAAAGAACAATTAATGGTAGCATCACCTAAAAAACAATATCTTTATTTGTTACCCAAAATCCATAAACACGCCACAAAACCACCTGGTCGACCCATTGTGTCTGGACATGGGTCCCTTACGGAACCACTGTCCGAATATTTAACCCATTATTTAAAACCTTTATTGGGTCTTATCAGAGCAAGAATCCAGGACACCACCCAATTTCTAGATATTATCAACAATTCCCAACTTGAACCACATTGGCTATTATGCACCTTGGACATTACTTCCCTGTATACTAACATTCCTCACTGGGCAGGTTTACAAGCATTGGATTATTGGTTGGCTAGATCAGGTTTATACCAACCTGGATTTAACACATTTCTTGTCTGCCTCACTGAATATGTTTTGACCAGCAACGTTTTTTATTTTCAAAATCTATGTTACTGGCAGAAAAAGGGTACTGCTATGGGTGCATCCTTTGCACCCATATATGCAGACCTTTTCATGGCATATATAGAAGAAATTATTATTTATGATTACAATCACAATATCTACATGTGTGAGATGGATATTTGGCGTCGGTATCTGGATGACTGTTGGTTGGTGTGGAAAGCTGATGAATCTTATCTTATGGAGTTTCTTGAGTACCTTAATGATAATGTATGGGGGATCGAATTTAAGTTGACCTATCATTTGTCTAGGATAGTATTTCTCGATGTGTTAATCATGAGAAATGAGGACAATACTTTGTCAACTAGTATGTTTAGAAAATTCCCTGAATTCAACTCATTATTACATGCTACCAGCTTCCACCCACAACATGTCATCCAGAACATACCCAAATCTCAATTCTTAAGAGCCAGAAGAATCTGTTCTAGCCAAAAATCATTCCTTGAGGCTCAGGAGGATTTGACACATAGATTTATCAGCAGGGGTTATCGTCCGGGGCATGTGCATTTAGCCAAAAGATCTGTGTTCAATATTAGCAGGGAAGATTTATTATTATATAAAGGTCATAATGGTATCCCTAAGCCACAACCAATACGTCTGGTAACTACATATGGACGTAACACACAGGGTTTCAAAGATATTATTAACAGACATTGGAATGTCCTTAAAGCTGACCAGAAACTTAACTCTCTACTTCCTGACAAATGTTCGTTTTCATTTAGAAGGGGACAGACTATTGGCTCTAAACTTAGCCATTATAAAAGAGTTGGTTCTGATCCTTCCCCTCTCACACAGTTGTCCATTTCAGGCAAACCTATTGTTGGATGCATGCCCTGTGGGCATTGCTCCTTTTGTATACGGGTCTTACGCACTTGTGAATTTAGTAGCAAAAATACGTCAGATGTTTTTGACATCAATTTTTGGGCCAACTGTAATACTGAGTGGGTCATCTATTTGGTGACTTGCAATTGTTCTGCTTTCTATGTCGGTAAGACCTCTAGAGCCTTCCGACTTAGAATTTGTGAGCATCTGAGTGACATCAAAAACAAACGAACAAGTAATGCATTATACAAACATTGTTTAACACATGTTTCTGCTTCATTTAAGTTTGTTATTATTGATTGTGTTAAGGGGAGATGTAAAGACAAACATTTTTGGCAACAATTGCTTAGCTCCAAGGAAAGAAGGTGGATTATAAAACTTGGAGCTTTGTTTTCACCTGGCCTTAATGACCAATTATAATTAATTTTTATGCCTGGTTGTGATTGGCCTTTAGATATTGTCTAATCACTTATATATGCATGTATCCTGATACTCTGGTTCTGTATTATTTTTTGTATTTCACTGAAGAAGGCTCCTTGGAGCCGAAACCGGTTTGAATATTTGTGGTTTTTTCCACTATGGACTCATAAGGTGATATCTTTTTCACCTTATTCAATAAAGAAATTTGGATGTGACTGTGGCCTATTCTTGCTGGCTTATTTGTGTTGTCGAATAAATATACAGACCCAACCGATACTGCCAATATACTGGCAGACAGGTTCAGTGCTAACGTTACCTCCTTCTCACCCCCCTAAAGGGCCCATCTCTATACCGGATAAATGCAAAGTTCCTGTAATCACAGCTGCACATGTAAAAAAGTACAGTTAGATGTTTGAGTGTATTCACTGTTGCAGTCATTACATCTGGGTAATCTGCTGGCAGGTTGCCCTCAGTCGGCCTGAATTCCAAAGTCTCGGGTCCTGCGTCGGTTGCCGTCTCAGCTTCCATGATGTCAGGGATATAAAACATGCAGTCAACGCCATTTTCTTTAGTTTTTCTTGCCCCCGATGTCAGGTGCTCCCAAAAAGGTAGCAAAAAAAAAAAAATTATATATGTATGCATGCATGTATACATGCATCAGTATAAACTTTATCTTCTACAACCTATGTGGTGTACTTGCTTGTAGATGAAGGTAGAGAAGGAAAGAAACTCCAGAATGACAGGGGGATGGCAGGAGGGCAACCTGGACTGAAACAGTGAATACACTTACATCTACATTTATGGTAAGTGTACACAACTGTAGTACGTTCTTTGTGTTTCACTGTTGCAGTCATTACATTTGGGTAGAATCCCAAAGCTATGGGGGGGGGGGGGGGGGCTGGAGCTAAACAGCATTAGGAGCGGCTATAAGGCCCTGCCGAACTGCAGTGACAAAGCTTCCTCTGGATTTAGAGTAGAGAGGCAAATGATAATGCTTTGTAAAGATGTGAACAGAACTCCAGTAGCAGCCTCTAGAATGTCTTTGGTTGGTACTCCCCTTAGAAAGGCTGCTGAAGTAGCTGCAGCTCTGGTGGAATGAGACCTAATGCCCCTGGGGACAGGTTTACCATGGTGTAAGTAGCAGAAACGGATGCAGTGGCTTATCCACTTTGAAATTGTCTGCTTTGAAATAGCCTTGCCTTCTGAGCCTGCAGCATATGTCACTAGTAACTGCTCAGTTTTTCCTAGAGCTTTAGTCCTGCTTAAGTAGAATCTTAGCTGTCTGTGTACGTCCAAGGAATGCAGAATTCTATCCCCCTTGTTCTGCAGATTTGGATAAAAGGTTGGCAGATGAATTGTTTGGTTAACAGCCACACTGGAAACCACCTTAGGCATAAAAGTAGGATTTGCCCTCAGAGATACCCTGTCTGGGTAAAAAATTATAAAAGGATCTACAGCCATGAGGGCCTGTAGCTCTGAAACTCTTCTTGCTGAAGTAATTGCTAGTAGCAGAGCTGTTTTCCACGATAAGAACTTTATATCAGCGGTAGCAGCTGGTTCAAATGGAGGCAGGGTGAGCTTTTCCAACACATAATTGAGGTCCCATGCAGGCAATGGTGATCTTCTAAGAGGCCTTAAATTTTTGGCTCCTCTAAGATACTGCTTGGATGAGAAAATTTTGGTGGCTCTGTATTGTAATGAGCCGAAATGGCAGAGGCATGGATTTTAATTGACGAGAAAGATAGGCCTTTGTCAAGCATCTCAGTTAAGTATTGCAATATCCGAGGAATGTTTGGTTCTGCTGTACCAGTTCCTTGTGCTTGATTCCAAGCACAGAATCTCTTCCATTTGTCAGCATAAGATTTTCTAGTACTAGGCCTTCTGGCTTTCAAAATGACATCCATCACAGCTTTACTGAGAGGTGTTGTTTGTATGACTACATGATCAGCCATGCTGCCACGTTCAGAGTCTGTAGTTGATCGTGCAGGATCTGATTGTTTTGCTGGGACAGTACTTGTGGTCTTTGAGGCAAGGTCTAAGCTGGGTATTAAGACAAGTTCCTTAGGATTGGGTACCAGTATTGGTGGGGCCAGTCCGGGGCAATTAGTATCATCCTTGGTTTCTCTTGTCTGACTTTTAGGAGGACCTTGGGGAGAAGAGGCAGAGGAGGAAAGGCGTAAACTGATTTTTTCAACTGAAGGATAGGGCGTCCACCTTCCATGCTCGTCTGTGATAAGTCCTTGTGCAGAATCTTTTCAATTTGTCTGGGCTCTCCCATTTCTCTGTTATCATGCTGAAGACTTGTGGATTTAGTTTCCACTCGTGAGGATCCATAAGGTTTCTGCTTAAATAGTCTGCCAGAGTGTTTTGTTTTCCTGGCAGGAATTGAGTTTCAAGATGTATTCGGCAGGTCAAAGCTGTGTCCCACAGTGCCATGGCTAATCTGCAAAGGGGGTATGAGTGTGTGCCCCCTTGAATGTTTATATACCACATGACTGTGGTGTTGTCCGTCTGTCTTTATCAGTAGTTATCCTGGATGAAGTAAGTCCTTGAAGGCTGTTAGGACATTTTGAACAGCTAGCATCTCTTTCTGATTGATATGCATATGCATTTGCTGACCATATGCCCTGAATGCATCTTCCTGCCATATGGGCCCCCCAGGCATAATCTGATGCGTCTGTTATGGTTTGGCTGGCAGGGGGTAGAGTGAATGGCCGTCCCATGTTTTGGTGACATGCCTTTGCCCACCATAGAAACTCCTGTTGCAGGCAGGGAACGAGAGGAATCATTGTTTCCAGAATGTGAGAATGTGGACTCCATAAACCTTTTAGGTACTATTGAAGTTTCCTCATATGCAGTTTTGCATATGGAATCAGTAGGATGCAGGATGCCATGAAGCCCAGAGCCTGGAGAGTGTCTGGCAGAAGACTGGGTTTTTGTTGCCATCAGTTTGAAGTAAGTAGTCAGTTGTCTTTGCTTGTCTGGCGTGAGGCAAGCCATCTGGGAAGTTGTATTCAAACTTGCACCCAGGAATGTTATACTTTGAGAGGGTACCAGTTGTGATTTCTTATTGTGTACCCTAGGCATGTTAGAAGCCTTTTCACAAACGCCAGGTGTCGAAGAAGAGTGTCCTTGTTCTCTGCTTGAATGAGACAAGTCGTCCAAGTAAGGATATATTTGTATACTTTTGTCTGCAAAATGCAATTACTTGTGCCAGGCACTTTGTAAAGACCCTGGGCGCAGTAGATAAGCCAAAGGGCAGTGCAGGGAATTGGTAATGCATTAAGCCAGCCTTGAATCTGAGGTATCTTCTGCATGACTGTCTTATTGGGACATGCAGGATTGCTTCTTTTAGGTCTTAAGTCACCAGCCAAGCATTCTTGCCCAGCATGGGCAGAAGCTGCTGCAAAGTCAGCATTTTGCATTTTGGAATGTCCAGGTGTGTTCAAAAATCAATAAATCCAGTATTGGCCACCAGGCCTTGTCCTTTCTGGGTACCAAGTACAGTCTCGAGTAAAAACTGTCCTTTTTCCTGTTCTGGTACTGTCTGAATGGCCCCCATATCCATGAGGGACGTAACCTGTTTCTGTGCCTCTGCCCACCGATTTTTTTGGCAGATCTGGCCAACCATTTGCCATTGGCAGAGTGTGGAAATTGAATCTGTATCCCTGTGATGCGATGTTTAGTACCCACTTGTTCTGGGTTATTAAGTGCCAATTTTGAGCAAAAAGTGCTAATTTTCCCCCTATGGGTGCTGCCAAAAGTTAAGTGCTTGGTGTAGGCAGAGGGAAGTCACTGGGATTGCTTTCTGTAGATTTGTGCTTTATCTCCTCCAGATTTGGAGGTGGAAGCACCCCACTGCTTTGACCAGTATGACTCTTGCACCTGGTATCTGGAACCCTTAGGGCATCTGGATTTGCCCCTTTGAGCTCTGTCCGACACAGGAAAGGACCAATTTTTTGTAGGCCAGTGTCTACTGCATCTTGGTGGCTGCACTTGCAAGAAGTCTTTAACAGTCTGCATAGACTTAGCTTTGTCTTCCATTTTCTTTAAAACCTCTTCTGCCTTAATACCAAGCAGAGAATCATGCTGTAAAGGTGCATCTAGCAATTTAGCTTTAACACAAGGCAAATTTTGTTCCTTTAACCAAGCATGCTTCCTAATCACAGATCCAGTAACTGCCGCCCTGCAGGAGGCCTCTAAGGAATCAAAACCACATTGCAAAGTATGCTTTCCAACTTGTTCAGCTGCATGCAATAATTCCTGCAATTCTTTATTTTCTGCACATTCTGAAATCATCATTTTCTGTTTCAGCAATCCCATAACATGTTGTTGGTACTCAAGCATATGAAATGGACAGTTTAAGGCCCTGATTGCCAAGGTTGCAGATGTACAAACCTTTTTTCCCCATCTGTCCAGTGCCCTTGAATCTCTGTCAGAGGGGGTAGGATTTTTTGCTGTGGAGGCCTTAACTCCTTTTGGACCCTGTGAAATAGTTTCAGGATCAGCAGCAGGGTTTCTAAATAAAAATTTATGTGAGTCAGGGACCCTGTAATATCGGTCAGGCTTACTGGGAGCCAGAGGTAAAGAGTCAGGGGTCAAGCTTGACTCCGAAAACACATCATCCACAATGTCTTAAATAGGGGGAATCGCTAAAGGCCTGTGCTGAGGGAGAAGGAAATCCCTGAGCCTCTTTTTTGATTCTGAGAAGTCTTGACTCTCCCAGAGAAAATGCTCCCTCAAAGTATGCACGGTTTCTCCAAATGAGTAATCCTCAGGAGGAGATGCAGATGGAATAGACTCCTCAGTATCAGAATCCTCATAGGGAGGTATAGATAATTCCCGATCAGAAGAAACAGAAACCCAATCTGAAGATTCATAATCAGTGTCTTGCCCTGGCCTCTTATCAGGAGGGGGGTGGTGGGTACCCCTGATCAAAGGTAATAAGGTCTTCAGCCATTTTCATAATCTGTTTTTAGGCATAGAGGCCTGTGCACGTGGCTCATGCGTCGGTTTTTTAGTTTCAGAAGTTGCTTTGGTTTTGCAGCTGTCGTCGGTTTGATATACAAATACTGAGGTCTGAATACACCCTCAGAAGCCGGTGCCTGCTCAGCGGCTCTGGACCCATCCGAGGGAGATGCTCAAGGTATTGGACAGACAGATGTAACATGCGGCATGCCGGACTCCACATGGGTGAAGGTAAAGGCCTGCGAATAGAAGGTAGCAGATATCAGGGGCTGCAAAAGCACCTCACTGTGTACTGGCGAACAGACGACCGGCTTAGGAGAAGCTTAATCATCGGTTTTGTATCTCGACTGCCTTTCTCTGTCCTTTTCTTTGCGTTTTTTTTTTTATGTACTCCGGTAGTCTGATTGCTATCAGACGACACTTCTGGGTAGTTAAATCGGTTTCCAAAATACTTGATGCAAAAATATACTGACGCTTAATAGTGCGTTGGTTAAATTTAGCACAAAACCGACAGCCAGGCACATTGTGATCAGGGCCTAGGCAAGGAGTACAGTATAAATGGAAATCCTTATGAGGTATTTGCTTCCCACAAGTAATACAATTATTAACTTTTTCTGACGTCGGTAAAAAGCAAGAAAAAAGTTTCCCCAATGGGGTACTTGGCTTTAGTGCAGACTTCAGTTCTGAAACTCAAACTCGAATATTTCAGTAGTCGGCCGACCGGCACTTGCAAAATACTTCTGCTTCGAGCACCGTGCGGCAAGAAAGACTAAAGAAAATGGTGTCGGCTGCATGTTTTATACCACTGACGTCATGGAAGAGGAGACCGCAACCGATGCAGGACCCAAGACTTTGGAATTCAGGCCAACTGTGGGCAACCTGCCAGCAGATTACCCAAATGTAATGACTGCAACAGTGAAACACTAAGAACATCCACACTCTCCAAAGCCAAGAACACAGCACCCATGGGACCAGACAACATCCCAGGCTGCGTTCTACAAGAACTACACAACAAACTGGCACCCCACCCAAGTACCATGTTCAATCATAGCCTCACCCTCAGGCTTTGTGCCTGCTGAAAGGCGCACAGTGACAGTTATCCCACTCCACAAGGGGGGCGCCACCACGGACCCCAGGAACTACCGCCCCATTAGCCTGATCTGCAAGGCCATGGAACTTATAAACAAAGACATTGGGAATCTCCAAACTCTGGACACCACCCAGTTTGGGTTTGTAAAAGGCAGATAGTGTCTCCTAAACCGGATAGACTTCTTTGAAGCAGTCACCAAAGCTGTAGACGAGGGCAAGGTGGTTCACACAGCCTATCTAGATCTTGCCAAGGCTTTTAACACCATCTCCCACTCCGGAATTATAGATAAACTCACTAAACTAGGTGTAAATCCCTATGTCACAAGATGGGTTGCCAACTGGCTCACTGACAGAACCCACACTGTGAAAGTAGCAGATTCCAAATCCGACTTCAGATCAGTGACAAGTGGAGTACCACAGGGTTCAGTCCTGGGTCCTCTCCTGTTTGGTATCTACTTCTCTGAAATACAGGCTAACACAGAAGGTCTTTGGCTGACTAAGTTCGCAGATGACTGCAAACTAGGAGCCATAAATCGAAACTCCTAATGATGTGGACATCCTACAAAAGGGCCTCACTGAGACAGATGCATGGTGTCAAATCCATGGCATCAAGCTCAATGCCAAAAAGTGCATGGTCATCCCCTTTGCCAAAAACTCTGTACCCATGAACTACAATATAGGCGGTAGTATACTTAACACCTAAAGTGTGATAAGAGACCTTGGGACACAGGTGAACAGTAGTCTCTCCTTTGATAATCACATCGCCACAGTAGTCAGGAAATCCTTCTACGTGGCACACATCACAAAAGGTTTCTCATCCAGAAAAAAAAAAAAAAAAAGAGGTCATTGTTCCCCTCTACTCATCACTCATTAGACCCACTAGAGAGTACAACACCCCTTTTGGTATGTACCTCACAAGACATCTACAACTGGAAAGGCCGCAGAAATACCTCACAAAGAGGATAACTGGCCTCAAACAGATGCCCTACGCAGATAGTCTCAAAAAACTTCAGCTTTACTCCGTTGCATATCACCTACGCAAGAGGTGATCTCTAACATACAAAGCTATGTCAAACCCAGAGCTGTTGGACATGCTCCACTTAAAGAAATCCCAATCCCTCCGAGCTACACGCTCTAGGGACCTAAACCTTGTCGCCACAATAAACAGAACATGCCAGAGGGACAGATTCCTGTAACAAAGACTTGCCATACTCTGGAATAAACTACCTATCTATATTAAACAAAGCTCCTCATTAGCACTCTTCAAGAAAAATCTAGATGATTGGATGGGAAATAGGAAATTCACCCAGAGGATCACTTCTGTAGCTCTGCTCGACAGTGGCACAGGAAAATAATTTTCTTGGGTGGCAAAAGCCAGGGTACCTTTTTGGCTGGGCTTGTATAGGCCCTAGAGCCGATAGGTTGATAGGTAGGTACTAAGCTAAGTGCAATTCACCAGCTTTTTTCCAAAAGTTACCATTTTTTGGGAGGGATTAAGAGAGAGTGAACTAAAACTTGAGGCAAAAATCAGGGCCATTTGAGAGGTATATGCACAAGACTATGCATTTACCAACTCAGAAGTGGATTCTTCCTGATATTTGACAGAGTGCAATGACAGAGAAATCCGCAATTTCTCCAGTTCTGACGAATGACACTGTTACTTCAGCAAGGGCAACTCGAACAAGATGCACGTCTGCAGTTATTACTCATGATACTTTCCTGTCAGTCCACATACTTGCCTTTCACTGGACTCATACCTCTCAACTGTCCCTGATTTTGACTCAGATTTTAGCACTGTTCCTCTAAATCCCTCCTAAAACTGGTGACGTTTGGAGAAAAGGTAGTGAAGTACCCTTAATAAATAATGGCAATAATTAAAGTTATAGGCTTCTTTTACTTTAGAAAATGTATATTAATTCACATTATCTTATTCTGCGACTGTCTCAAGTTATTTTTTTTACATTTGTTGACCGGGCTAGTCTAACTGGATACATGTCCATTTTCAGTAGAGGCCCGAGGAGAAAAACTCCAAGACACATACAAAATACAATATAGAAAGTTGCAACAGTCTAAGCTAAAACAGCTGTTAATAAAAAATAATACAATAGTACTAATATTTTTAAAACTGTCCCGGATTGGTTCAGAGCTATGACTGCAGCAGCTGAAAGCATTTCTATATTCCACTAACAAAAACGGGGACGCTTGTTTAATTTGTTTCCAGCGCCTTTTACTCTTTTTAAGCCGACGCAACCTTTTAAATGTACGACAGTCTTCAAACGGGTCTACTACTAAGAGAACGGCTCAGATACTGAAAAGTTTTAGCCAAACCCCTCAACTGTCCAGGTATTTGCCTCATATTTTCGGTCTGTTCCTCACAAAGTTTGTGGTTTTATGGGTTTTGTGGCAAATCAGTGATGACTGAATTCTCTAAGTAATAACAGGCATTTGAGTTTCAGACTTCATATTCTTCAGAAAATACACCTCAACACACACAACTTTTATTCTAGCAATTTTCCAAGTTTATGAGAGCAATATTTAAAAGTTGCCCCTAGTTTTGGAGCTTTGTACCCCCATTATGTTTGGCTTTGTCCTGATTTTCTTTATAATAAGAGTATGAGAGGTTTGCTTTTAGTTTGTTATATATTGAAACCGGAAAGGATCGCTCATGATTGGGGAAAGCTGCAGTTTTTTCACATATTCCTTCTAAGGTCTTAGCACACTAGAAGACAAGCAGGACTGTTGACCAGGTCCATCTTTGGGTGAAGTGAAACATTTACCGAAGACCTTCAAAGAACTGCCCCACCCCAAAGTGCCTTTCTTTTCAGTGGTAACCAGCATGACTTCAATCCTCAACATTTTGCTAGGTAAACACATTTTACGAGGAACAGACTGAAAATAGGACACAAAAATTGAGATGTATGGTCTGGTCACCAACCCTGTCCCACCCCTCCCCCAGCAAACACAATCCAAACAATAACTTCTTTTTTTTTCTTAATTGTCATACTTTGTCTTGCACTTCAGAATTTTCTTCCATCTGCTAAACACATCCTAACTGGCCCCAAACTGCATTAACAACTGTGGAAGAAATTAAGCAGGGAATATGGGGCTGCTAGGTTCTCAGAAGTCAGTATTCTAGTTACTGCTGTCTGATCAGCTTTTCTCCAGCCTTTAAATCCAATCTGATCCAGAAGAAGCATCATAAGTAAGGAAAGGAATTTATTTTAACACTTTCTTACGCTTCATATCTGATCCTGAAGAAACATCATAAGTAAGGAAAGGAATTTATTTTAACACTTTCTTACGCTTCAATTTTTTCCTCTATCAGTTCAACACACCCTAAATGGCTAATAACTGAAGGAAATAACTGAATTTATAAAAGGGGTTGGGGGGGGAGGGTCAATCCATAGGGTTCTAGATGCTTTAAGGTGTATTTTAGAGCTTAACCTTTTATTTGGCACCTGCTTACTGAGAAAGTCAGAATGGGATACGAATTCATTTTCAGAAGAGGCACATGGAGAATAGCTTCACATTGGCATAATATGGTTACAGTTAAACAACAAAGTTATTACTAAACATAATACAGAAGAACACCACATTAACAAAGTAAAAAATTGCAACTTCATACAGTGTGAACTTCCATACAAGTCTTAATGTCAGTAAGGTTGTCCGTAGTACACACACTGCACCCACACACAATTTAAAGCAGACACACAGACCCACATATACTGAGGCACTTAAATGTGACCTTCCTAAACCCCCAAAGACCTCTGAGATGAAGTACATGTAACAAACACTCAGCAGCCACAAATGCATTCTTCTAAAACACCCACATCAACACATACAGCCACATCTCATGTAGCCTCTACTTACAAGCCCAAAAGGCAAGCCACCATACAATCTAATATTCTGGTCATTGGAGACTCCATTGTGAGACACACCGATGTCCCTCTCACCAGGCTAAGTAAGGAGAAAGTTGCGGTCAGTTACTTATCAGGGGCCAGGATCTGCCACATTACACACACACTAAGGTTAATGGACCATAAGTACCACTATGACTCAACCATAATCTATGTTGAGTGTAAATGACCCTAGACATACCTCCCTAAGCTATATAAAGATAGACATATCTTGGAGCAATCAGAATGTGTGTCCCCGGCTGGTATAAGCCTAGCATTGAACCTTCTCCCATGGATGATGCCACAATATGAACAAAAGGTGACCACCAGCTTTTATAATTGGTTTAGTTTCTGGTGTCTTTCTAAGGTGGTGCAATATGTGTCAACATGGAAGGAGATGGTCTGCAGACCACGCTGCTTTGCTGGGGATGGTCTGTACCTCTCCCCTCTAGGCTTTCAAATATTAGCTAAAACATTGTCCTCCCCCATTGTGCCTTTTTTTAGGCAATGCCAATCTGAAAGTACTTCTGACAAAACAAATCAAAACCAAGAAAATCTAAAGGTATTACTGCTCAGTCTAAAGAAAATACTTCACTCCCTAGAAGTTTTCACCCTAACGTCTGTGTGGTCACGTAGACGTGGTTTAAAGCCACAGCGAGCACAATGACAGTGCAAGGTTAGAATGCCTTCCAGACATTTAGACCAGCAAATACACAGAGACTAAAGGTGGAGGTGTCTAGATTTACATCAAAAATAAATACACCTCAAGGCTTGTCAAATAGGACAATGCACTTGAGCTTCTCCACATTCAAATCATCACCACAGGCAAAATCCAATATCACCCCTTGCAGGCTATAGGTCCCCCCTCTATGATCCAGGAAATCCATACTATGTATTTAAACTTATTGGAAACACTCACCATCCAACTCATTACCATATTCACGGGCGACCAAGTACCCCATTATTAATTGGGAATCAAACACAACCATACAGGTATAGAGATTTCTGGGTTTTGTAAACACAGACTCCCTGGACCAGACTGTCAGTACACCAACAAGGGGTGCAAAAATTCTGGATCTGGTCCTCACTAATATGCAACAAGACTGTCAACTCACCGTCCCAGCTAGGTTTAGAAAAGTAGCGTGCAGGCTTACTCCAATAAGGCAAAGATGGTGTTAATCCAAGAATATATTTAATAAGCACGAACCTCAATATAAGGAACTGAAATCCACATAAACAACTGTTAAGCACTTTCATCCGTTTATTGCAGACTTCCTCAGAACAGCTGATTAACTCTCAATACATTCCTTTTAAAATCTTTTTGGCGCCATTCTACAGGCAAAATTTTAAGTGCCAGTGCTTACTTTAATTTATACATATTTTAAAAAAAACATGATTTATAAAAACAACCAAAACTTCGGTGTGTCCTAAAACATACTAAAACCATAATTAAAATACATGCTTTTCAAAACCACTAAATTATAAACATACAATGCCATACTTCGTACCCCATTATTCTATCTAACCTAAACACACGTAATTTAATAGTGAAATATTATAACTAATAATAACACAAATCAAGCCAACATTAGAAAGGGTTTGATAGAAATAAAGTCATTTATACCTGGTTCCTATGTGGCATCGGTCAGCACCTGCCAAATGCTTTCTTTTTTACTTAGTATTGCTTTAAAATTGCCCCCTCTGTTTGATGTAAAAACTTGATCTATTATGGCAAAACTGAAACTATGGTGTTCCCCTTTCTTCTCTATATGTCTATATAAAGCATTCTTGGCGTCATGTACCCAAATTCTGTAAACATGATCATAAATTATTTTCTTAAATAATCTGTTTTGCCAATATAGTAAGCAGGGCATGATGAAAAACTAGCTAAAATAAATATTCTTACTGTTACAATTCCCCCTTCTAAATTTAATGTACGTCCTATTTACATTCTGTAGTTTTATTCTATCTCTCTCATTAATCAAATGACATTGATTACATGACCCACATTTGGTAGTAGCTTTATTACTACTATATCTGTCTCTTTCTATACTCCCTAATTGTAATAACCTCTTGATGTTTAGGCCTATCTTGAACACAAAACTGGGTTTATCCCCTAATACTTGTTTGATATCATCAGCTACTGTTAAATTCTTCCAGTATTTTAATACAATATTCATAATTTCGTTCACATACGGGGAATAGGTTAATGAACACACTCTTAATTGGAACATTTTCTAATTTTCCTTTTTTCAGACTACTAATGTCTTGTCCTATTCCTAATATAGGATGATATTTATTACCCAATTCCTTAATTACAGATTGTGAAACGTCCTTCAACAAACCTTCCGGGTAGCCTCTATTAATAAACAGATGTTATAAATTCTATTTCCCTTGTCAAAACTTTGTGATTTGATGACATCCTAGCTGCTCTTATGCACTGACCCTTAAAGATGTTTTTTAACGTAGGTCTTGGGTGATGACTAGTAAATTCCATATATCCATTCGAGAATGTTTTCTTCGTATACATCTCTGATTGGAATCCAAGATCCGTATGTTTTATATACGTATCTAAATAAGAGATCCCTTCATAACCAACACTATAAGTGAACTTTAGGAAACTATTTGTATTGTTCAAATAATCTATAAATTCATCATTTCAACCAGTCCTTTCCATAAAACAAACATGTCGTCAAGAAACCTCGTATAATAAAGAAATATGTTCAAAATATTTGCAGCTAAATAAGAATGTATTTTCCCACTCTAACATAGCCATATTAGCAAATATAGGGGGACACGAAGCCCCCATAGCTACACCCCTTACTTGTTTAAAATATTTGCCTTCATAGTATATAATACATACGGATCCAACCCTTAAATCCAACAACAAATCTGGCAATTGTTTATTTACTAACTCTATTGGAGATCATTTGAATAAGCTTCCTAGTACACTAACATCCCTCACATCTACTCCACTTTTCAAAAAAGCAATTAAAAACCTTCCTTAACTCACAATGGCTATGCCTATGTACTAATACCAGCTGAATCTCACTTATTTCTATTAACTTTCTTTTTTCTAATTTTATTAAGTTTGTGTTAAACGTCTGTGCTTAAACTGTCTGTATATAGTCCTGTATTGATCTTTGTAAATAGTTAGCTCTTTGTTCTTTGCCTACTATATTTAATCTTTTCTAATGTAATTTAAACATAGGCCTATCTAGAAGGGTGTATTTTTATGTACATTATTTGCTATGTAACTAATGTGGAGCTTTTCTCCCCGGGCCTCTACTGAAAATGGACATATATCCAGTTAGACTAGCCCGGTCAACAAATGTAAAAATAAATAAATAAAATCTTGGATTCCAATCAGAGATATATAGGAAGAAAACATTCTCGAATGGATATATGGAATTTACTAGTCATCACCCAAGACATATGTTAAAAAACATCTTTAAGGGTCAATGCATAAGAGCAGCTAGGATGTCATCAAATCACAAAGTTATGACAAGGGAAATAGAATTTATAACATCTATGTTTATTAATAGAGGCTACCCGGAAGGTTTGTTGAAGGACATTTCACAATTTGTAATTAAGGAATGGGGTAATAAATATCGTCCTATATTAGGAATAGGACATTAGTAGTCTGAAAAAAGGAAAATTAGAAAATGTTCCAATTAACAGAGTGTTCATTAACCTATTCCCCGTATGTGAACGAAATTATGAATATTGTATTAAAATACTGGAAGAATTTAACAGTAGCTGATATCAAACAAATATTAGGGGATAAACCCAGTTTTTTGTGTTCAAGATGGGCCTAAACATCAAGAGATTATTACAATTGGGGAGTATAGAAATAGATAGATACAACAGTAATAAAGCTACTACCAAATGTGGGTCATGTAATCAATGTCATTTGATTAATGAGAGAGATGGAATAAAACTACAGAATGTAAATAGGACGTACATTAAATTTAGAAGGGGGAATTGTAACAGTAAGAATATTTATTTAGCTAGTTGTACATCATGCCCTGCTTACTATATTGGCAAAAGAGAGAGATTATTGAAGAAAATAATTTATGATCATGTTTACAGAATTAGTGTACATGACACCAAGAATGCTTTATATAGACATATAGAGAAGAAAGGAGAACACCATAGTTTCAGTTTTGCCATAATAGATCAAGTTTTTACATCAAACAGAGGGGGCAATTTTAAAGCAATACTAAGTAAAAAAGAAAGCATTTGGCAGGTGTTGACCGATGCCACAAAGGAACCGGGTATAAATGACTATTTCTATCAAACCCTTTCTAATGTTGGCTTGATTTGTTTTATTATTAGTTGTAATATTTCACTATTAAATTATGTGTGTTTAGGTTAGATAGAATAATGGGGTACGAAGTATGGTATTGTATCTTTATAATTTAGTGGTTTTGAAAAGCATGTATTTTAATTATGGTTTTAGTATGTTTTAGGACACACCAATGTTTTGGTTGTTTTTATAAATCATGTTTTTTTAAAATTATGTATAAATTAAAATAAGCACTGACACTTTAGATTTTGCCTGTAGAATGGCGCCAAAAAGATTTTAAAAGGAATGTATTGAGGGTTAATCAGCTGTTCTGAGGAAGTCTGCGATAAGCGGATGAAAGTGCTTAACAGTGGTTTATGTGGATTTCAGTTCCTTATATTGTGATTCGTGTTTATTAAATATATTTTTGGATTAAACACCATCTTTGCCTTATTCGAGTAAGCCTGCACGCTACTTTTCTAAACCTAGCTGGGACGGTGAGTTGACCATCTTGTTACATCAGTTCGGGTGTTGCCTCACTAATATGGGAGACTGCTGCACAACCCCTAGAGTAATGTCTTCTCTGGCAAGGTCAGACCACAGAATGGTCTCCTTTGACATAAAACCCCAGCTACTCTTTGAATATTCAGGAACTACTCTAAGGCTAACTTCCTACTATTAAGGACAGCCTGGCAAAATTTCAAGCCCCCCAAATCCTTGGGAACACTGCTACCTACGCAGAACTGTTCAGAAAAACCCTATACAAGCATGTTAATAGCTGCATACATGCAGCTGTACCCACCAGGAAGAAATACAGAACTAATTAAAAAAAAGCCATCCTGATAGAATCACATCAATAGGCTGTATAACAGAAGAAAGAAAATCATGGCAAAAATTAGGAGGTGTAGCACCCAGCAAGATAAAAGCACTCACACTAAACAACTCTGAGGCCAAATAAAGTCTACTAAAGCCAAATTTGTGGTAAATTTGGCTTCCCAGGCCAAGGACAGCCACACAGCATTCTTTAGCTATGTCCGCAACCTCAAAGGGAATACACAACTGTCTGCAAAGCTTATTGTACATGGAACCACCTATACTGAGCAGAAGATATAACAAACTGCTGGCTGACAAATTCAGCCTCAACTTTACCCCTCTTTTCTCCTCAACCTTCCATCCATCAGGAAATACCATCAAATATCCCCCCCCCAACTATCACTAGGGAACAAGTACTTAATGCTCTCTCCTAGGCCAAGAACACCGAATCAATGGGGCCAGATAATATCCCACGATGCCTTCTAAATAGCATGAAAGATGACCTATCAGGCCCTCTGGAATTGCAATTTAACTATAGCCTGCAAACAGGCATTGTGCCTCATGAATGGAGAGCAGCAAAGTACAGTTGTAGACACTTGCCATAAATGTAGATGGAGTGTATTCACTGTTGCAGTCCTTAAAAATGGGTTATCCGGCTCCCGGTAGCCTGCAGTCGGCCAGAATACCAAAGTCCTTGATACAGGACGTTGGTCGCCTCCGGATTAAGCCTGAGGCCAGGACGTCAGGTACAAAGGGCAGGCAGCAGACGTCATCTCCTCAGTTTTTCTTGCCAAAACTGTCAGGAGCCCCCAAAAAAGGTAAGACCAGGTAAAGAGAACAAAAAATCCAGTATGTGCCCTAGGAAAAAAGGGGGATGGAAGGGAGGGAAACCAGGACTGCAACACTGAATACACTCAAACATCTACATTTATGCTAAGTGTACACAACTGTACTATGTTCATAGTGTTTCACTGTTGCAGTCCTTACAAATGGGTTGATTCCCAAAGCCCAAGAAAAAAACAAAAAGGGAGGAGGAGCACCACTGATTAATGGTTGGTAAGAATGCCCTGCAACACTGCAGTGGCAAAACCAGCCCTGGACTTAGAAAACAAGGGCAAATTTTAATGTTCGGTGAAAGTGTGGACAGAAGTCCAGGTAGCTGCTTCCAGGATGTCCTTAGTAAGTGCACATCTAAGAAAAGCTGCCGAGGTAGAGGTAGCTCTAGTAGAATGGGTCCTAATACCCTGAGGAGAAACCTTGCCATGCTATAAGTAACAAAAAGTGAATACAATGAGCAATCCACTTAGAAACAGTCTGTTTAGAAATCGCCTTACCCTGGGCTCCAGAAGCAAAACTGACCAACAACTGATCTGACTTTCGAAAAGGTTTAGTCCTGTCCAGGTAAAATCTAAGTTGCCTATGCACATCCAGTGAATGCAGCAACCTTTCTCCTCTATTCTGAGGATTAGGAAAGAAGGTAGACAGGTGGATAGACTGGTTGAGAGTCAGGCTAGAAACCACCTTAGGCATAAAAGGATTAGTCCGAAGAGAAAACCAATCCACATAGAAAGTAATAAAAGGCTCTACTGCCATTAAGGCCTGCAGCTCAGACACTCTTCTAGCTGAAGCAATGACCAAAAGAAAAGCAGTTTTCCAGGAGAGAAACTTCAAATCTGCTGAGGCAGCATGCTCAAAGGGGGGCAGAGTAAGCTTCGCAAGCACAAAATTAAGATTCCAAGCAGGAGTGGGTGCCCTCCTGGGAGGCTTTAAATTGCTAACTCCCCTGAGGAACCATTTCTTCAGGGGATGAGAAAAAATGGGTTGTTCAAAGGAACAGCGAGCAGAAATAGCTGAAGCATGAATCTTGATAGAACAGAAGGACAGTCCGCCATTAAGTAAACCTGCCAGATAATCAAAAATTAGTGGAAAAGAAGGTTGAGATGGGTCTTCTCCTCTAGTCTGCATCCAAATGGAGAATCTTTTCCACTTATCTGCATAAGATTTCCTAGTACTAGGCCTCCTGTCCTCACGAAGGACCTCAACCACCTGTTGAGAAAGGATCAATTACTAGCCAGGCAGTTGAATGCAGAGTCTGAAGGTGAGGATGCAGAATCTCTCCTCCGTTTTGAACCAAGAAATTTGGTATCGGGGGAAGATGCCAGGACTGAGACTGGGAGAGACTGCGAAGAGGTGGGAACCAATGCTGCCTGGGCCACTCTGGAGCCATGATGATGGCCCTTGGTTTTTCATTCCTTATCTTTAACAGCACTCTGGGAAGAAGAGGTAGATGAGGGAAGGCATAGACATATAGCTGTGTCCAGGGGAAGGACACGGTATCCACTTTCCAAGCCTTGTCGTGATGATCCTTGTTGCAAAAGGTTGGAAGAAGGTAGTTGGCTGGAGAAGAGAGATCCACCTGGGAGTGCCACAACGCTGAATAATGTGATGAAAGATGGTCTTGTTTAGTTGCCACTCGTGAGGATCCAGGACCTGCCTGCTCAACTGGTATGCCAAGGTTTTGAGCCTTCCTGGAAGAAACTGGGCTATCAGATGAATGCCCAGAGAAGCTGCCATGGACCATAGTCTCATGCTTTGTCTGCACAGGGGGTAAGAGTGAGTCCCTCCCTGCTTGTTGAAGTACCACATGACTGTAGTGTTGTCTGTCCTGACTAGAAGAGTACTAGGAGAGAGAAGATGCTTTAAAGCCATCAAGGCCTGCTGAACTGCCATCATTTCTTTCAGATTTATGTGCAACCGAGCTTGCTGACAGCTCCAAGCTCCTTGAATGCATGTGCCCTCTAGATGTGCTCCCCAAGCGTAATCGGAGGCATCCGTGGTGAGAGTCTGGTTGGCAGGAGGTGGACAGAAAGGTAGCCCCTCTGTTCTGTGCACAGGCCGTTGCCCACCAAAGGAACTCCATCTGCAGGCAAGAAATCAGAGGAAGAATCAAGTCCAAATCCCGAGTGTGTTGACACTAAAGGTTTTTGAGGTACCATTGTATTTTCCTCATATGCAGTCTGGCATATGGAATCATCATAATACATGAAGCCATGAACCCCAGGGCTTGCAGGAATTGCCTTGCAGACAGCTGGGGCAAGCTTGCCAGGTTCCTGAAGTAATTCGAAAGATCCATCTGTTTCTCTTGAGGGAGAGATACCATCTGGGAAGCTGTGTTCAGACTTGCTCCCAGGAATACAATCTCCCTGGTGGGTACCAATTTTGACTTCTTTTCATTGATTGTGTAGCCCAAAGAGGCGAGAAGGCTCTTCACAAAGTCCAAATCCTTTAGAAGTTGCTCTGGAGAGTCTGGTTGAATAAGGCAATCATCCAAGTAAGGGTAAATTTGAATGTTTCTTTGCCTGCAAAAGGCAATGACTGGAGCCAGAAATTTTGTAAAAACTCTGGGAGCAGTAGATACGACAAAGGGTAGTGCAGAGAACTGAAGTGCCTGTTCCCTGCCCTGAAACAAAGGAACTGCCTGCAGCTTTCCCTTATAGGGATGTGCAAGTAAGCTTCTTTTAGACCAATGTCACCAGCCAGGAATCCTTGGCCAGCATTGGCAGCAACTGCTGAAGAGAGAGCATTTTGAATTTAGGAATCACCAGAAAGGTGTTTAGAATGGCCAAATCCAGAATAGGGTGCCAGGTGCTCCCTTTTTTTGGGGACCAGGAAAAGTCTTGAGTAAAAACCCTGGCCTATATGCAGTGCAGGAACTGGCTCTATTGCTCCCAGGTTTAGCAAGGAAGAAACTTGTTTTTCTGCTTCTGCCCTCTGAAGTGGGGGAATATCTGGGTATCCTTGGAGGACCGGGAAGGTGTGAAAGGAGAATTTGTAGCCTTGGGATACTATTTTTAGCACCCATTTGTCATCCGTGATAGTGTGCCAGACGTCTGCAAAAATGGCTAACCTTCCCCCCCAAAGGAAACCCTGGGCCCATAGAGGCAAACCGGGAACGGCCGGAGTCATTGAGAATGTTTGCCTTGGGAAGTTTGCTTAGAACTGATTTTGAAGATTAAGTCTGCCAGTGTTTAGCCTTTGAGGGGTGGAAGTCTGTCCCCTGGAAGACCTGTAGCCCCTAGATCTAGAGCAACCCTGTTTACTAGGGTCAGGAAAAAGTCCAACTCTTAGAAGGATAATGCCTGCTAAAATGAGGAGGCTGAACTTGCAGGAAGTCCTTAACAGTTTGTATAGACTTAGCCAACTTCTTCAGCATCTCTTCTGCTTTGCTTCCACAAAAATTGTCCTTATGCAAGGGTACATCCAGTAATTTAGATTTTACAGGTTCAGAAAGGGGCTGTTCCCCTGAGCCAAGCATGTCTTCCGATAACAGAACCAGTGGCCATTTTACAGGTTCAGAATGGGGGCTGTTCCCTGAGCCAAGCATGTCTTCCGATAACAGAACCAATGGCCGCTGCTCTGCAAGAAGCCTCCAAAGTGTCAAAACCACAATTTAGAGAAGGTTTATTAACCAGAGTGGCAGAATTCAATAAGTCTTGCATGTCCTTATTCTCAGTCAGGGAACGAACACCAGCAGTTTGAGCCTTAATGGCCACCAAAGTATGTTGCTGATACTTAAGCATATGAAAGAGACAATTAACAGACCTAATAGCCAGGGTGGAAGACGTATAAACCTTTTTACCCCACCTGTCTAAAGGCCCTAGATTCCCTGTCAGAAGGAACACGATTTTTAGCAACAGTGGCCTTAACACCCTTAGGGCCCTGAGAAATAATCTGGATCAGCAGTAGGATTTTTGAAAAGGAACTGATGAGAATCAGGAAAGTACAGTTGTGTGTACACTTACCATAAATGTAGATGTTAGAGTGTATTCACTGTTGCAGTCATTACACTTGGTCATCCTGCTGGCAGGCTACCCTCAGTCGGCCTGAGTTCCAAAGTCTAGGTCCGGTGTCGGTTGCTGTCGCCTCTTCCCTGACGTCAGAGCGCCAGGGGTATAAAAGATGCAGCCGACACCATTTTCTTCAGTTTTTTCTTGCCCTAGATGTCAAGTGCCTCCAAAAGGGTAGGCTAAAAATATGCCAATATAACAAGCATGCACCAAAATACCTTCATCTACAAGCAAATACACCACATAGGTTGTATAGATTAGAGAAATGCAGAAGTTCCAGCAAAGATAAGGGGGGTGGTGGGTGGGTAACCTGGACTGCAACAGTGAATACACTCGAACATCTACATTTATGGTAAGTGTACACAACTGTACTATGTTCTTCGTGTTTCACTGTTGTAGTCATCACACTTGGGTTGAATCCCAAAGCTATGGTTGGGAGGCTGGAGCTAAATAGCATTAGGAGCGGCTATGAGGCCCTGCAAAACTGCAGTGGCAAAGCCTTTCCTGGATTTAGAGTAGAGTGGTAAGTGATGGTGCTTTGTAAAGGTGTGCACTGAACTCCAGGTAGCAGCCTCTAAAATGTCTTTGGTTGGTACTTCCCTGAGTAAGGCTGCTGCTCTGGTTGAATGTGGCCTAATGCCCTTAGGCAATGGCTTGCCATGTTGTGAATAGCAGAAACAAATGCAGTGGCCTATCCACTTTGAAATAGTCTGCTTAGAGATAGCCTTTCCTTGTGGTCCTGCAGCATATGCCACTAGTAGTTGCTCAGTCTTTCTGAAAGCTTTGGTTCTGTTCAAGTAGAAGCGTAGCTGTCTGTGCACGTCCAAAGAATGCAGAATTCTCTCCCCCTTATACTGTGGGTTTGGATAAAAAGTAGGCAGATGAATAGTTTGGTTAAGGGCCACACTGGACACTACTTTAGGCATAAATGTCGTGTTTGTCCTCAGAGAAACCCTGTCTGAATAAAAAATGATAAAGGGTTCCACAGCCATGAGTGCCTGTAGCTCTGAGACTTGTCTTGCAGAGGTTATTGCTAGGAGCAGAGCTGTTTCAAAGATAAAAATTTTATATCAGCTGTAGCGGCTGGCTCAAAGGAGGCAGGGTGAGTTTTTCCAAAACATAATTGAGGTCCCATGCAGGTACTGGTGATCTCCTTGGAGGCCTTAAGTTTATGGCTCCTCTGAGGTACTGCCTTAAAGGATGAGAAAAGATTGGTGGCTCTGTATTGTAATGAGCCGAAATGGCAGAGGCAAGAATTTTAAATTGATGAAAAGGATAGGCCTTTGTCCAGCATCTCAGTTAAGTATTGCAAAATCTGAGGAATATTTGGTACAGTTGTGTCAATTCCTTGTGTCTGGTTCCAGGTACAGAATCTCTTCCATTTTCCGGCGTAAGATTTTCTAGTACTAGGCCTTCTGGCCTCCAAAATGACATCCATGACAGCTTTAGTGAGAGGTGCGTTTTGTTTGACTACATTATCCGCCATGCTGCCAGACTTAAGGTCTTGAGTTGGCTGTGTAGGATCAGATTGTTTTGTTGGGACGAGATGAGGTATTTGAGGCAAGGTCCAAGCCGGGCATTGAGACAAGCTCCTTAGGATTGGATACCAGTACTGGCGGGGCCAGTCTGGGGCAATCAGTATCATCTTTGGCTTCTCTTGCCTGTCTATGTATCAGTAGTTGTCCCAGATGAAGTAGGTCCTTGAAGGCTGTCAGGGCATTCTGAACAGCTAGCATCTCTTTTTGATTGATATGCAGATGCATTTGGTTTGTGGACCATGTGCCTTGAATACATCTTCCTGCCATGCGGGCCCCCTGGACATAATCTGATGCACCCATTGTTAATGTCTGCCTGGCTGGGGGTAAAGTGAATGGCTGTCCCTTGTTCTGGTGACAAGCCTTCGCCCACCATCAAAACTCTTGCTGCAGGCAGGGAATGAAGGTAATGAGAAGTTATGTACCTACCATAACATTCCATGTTAGTTGTCTTCTTCTCGCCTTCTTTCTTGCTGGATGGGTTCGGAGCCGACCCTCTGCTCCGACTCGGCCTATACTAAAGCTCGAGAGCTATTTTTACCGGCTCGAGGCTACCCTATTATCCCACAATGCTAGGCGCTAACTACCCAGATCTCGTTTGATAGCTGAAACCATAGCAGTTCTGATCTCCAAAATAAGGAGAAGAGGAAACCTCACTCGTACGTCGCCTAGACCTATAGCTACCAGTAAAGATAGCCAAGGGGGCTAATACTGAGGCAGAAAGAAGATCCCCAAGGATCCTTAGGTCTGTCCAGGCTAGGGGGATGGGGGGTGGGATGCAAGAAAGAAGGCGAGAAGACGACAACTAACATGGAACGTTATGGTAGGTACATAACTTCTCAATGTTAAGCTGTCAATTTCGCCTTCATTCTTGCTGGATGGGACCGCGTCCCTAGCACCTTCACCCTGGGTGGCTCATCGGAACAGACTCTTGAGAACGGTGGAACCAAAATTAGCCCGGCTTCGGGAGGCCATGTCTAATTTGTAATGAGAAATAAAGGTATGAGGAGAAGCCCATGTGGCTGCCGCACAAATGGAATCTATTGGTAATCTAGCCTGAAAAGCTATTGACGTGGCTAATGCTCTAGCTGAGTGAGCCCTGGGCCTTGACGGTAGCTTTTGGCATATGAGGTCATAGATGAAAGTAATCACAGAGGCCAGCCATCTAAGAAAGGGTTACTTTGGAAACTGGAAGGCCTTTCTTCCCTGCCGCATAAGATAGGAAGAGCTGCTCAGATTTCCTAGCTTGCTTGGTTCTATCCAGATAGTTACGGAGCGGACGATGAACGTCCAGAAAATGTAGCTTTTGTTTCGCTCTGTTGGAGTAGTTGGGGAAGAAAACTGGGAGATCGATAGTCTGGTTTAGATTCGCCTCAGAAGAAACCTTGGGTAAAAAGGACGGGTTAGTCCTGAGGGACACTCTGTCTTTATGGAAAACTAGATAAGGTGGACGAATGCAAAGGGCATGAAGCTCTGATACTCTTCTCGCAGATGTTATGGTGACCAGAAAAAGAGTCTTCCAAGAAAGCAACTTCAAGGAGCAGGAAGCCGCAAGTTCAAAGGGGGGAAGAATCAAGAAAGTTAGAACCAAATTTAAGTCCCACTGCGGTGGAGGATCTCCGATTGGGGGCTTAAGCAAAAAGATACCTTTAAGGAAGGTTTTACAAAGCTTATGGGACATGATACTGGAGTCCGAAAGGCCTACATGAAAGTTAGAAATAGCCGCTAACTGTACTTTGATGGTGGAGGAAGACGACCCTGAGTGAAACAGTTCAGCTAGGAAGTCTAGGACTAATTGGATAGGGGCAGTAAAAGGATCCATATTTCTAGCTCCTGCCCAGAAGGAAAAACGCTTCCACTTGCTGGCATAAATCCTTCTGGTAGATGACTTTAGGAAAGCTATAAGTATGTCACGCACAGAATGGGAAATAAGGGGAAGCCTGGCTAGGGTTGGAATTGGAGCAACCAAGCTGTGAGGTTGAGAGAGTGGTGCAGCTGTCCCGACTGATGGGTCAAGAGATCTGGCACTGGGTCCAGATGCCAGGGCTGCCCCAAGAGGTAACGATGCAGGAATGGAAACCATATCTGTCGAGGCCAGTAAGGAGCAATGAGGATCATGGTGGCTCTCAAGACAGTAGCTTTATGAATCAATTGAGTGATTAATGGAAATGGGGGAAAGGCATACAGAAGTCCCCGGGGCCAATCGTGGACTAGAGCGTCTCTGGGGGGGGGTGGCCGGGAAGAGAGTGAAGAAGTCGTGGCACTTGCTGTTTTGAGGTGTTGCAAAAAGATCGCAGCAAGGTCGACCCCATTTCTGAAAAATTTCTTCCACTACTGCTTGTTTAAGAGACCACTCGTGTGGCATGAGAATGGCTCTGCTCAACCTGTCCGCTATGATGTTGGACTTCCCAGGGATGTGCGTTGCTATCAGAAACCACTGAGAGGAGATCGCCCACTGCCAAAGTCTGAATGCCTCTCGACATAAGGGATAGGACTTTGTTCCGCCCTGCTTGTTGATGTACCACACTACGGACATATTGTCAGTCTGAACTGCAATAGTCCCGAAGGGAAGAGAGAGTCCTGAAGGGCTTGCAACACTAAAAGTACTGCTCTCATCTCCAAGACATTTATGTGCAGGTGGCACTCGAAAGGTTGCCATGTGCGCTTGACTGTCCTGCCCTGAAAATGCCCCCCCCCCACCCGATCAGGGAGGCATCAGTTGTCACCGTGGCGACTGGGGGAGAAGGAACAAATGGTCTGCCCTAAAGGACTTGAGGGGAGACCATCCACCAAGAAAGGTGTTTCTTGCAAGACAGGGTTATTAAGATGTTGTGTGACATTGGAAGTTGTTGAAAGGACCACTGGGAAAAAAGCATCCACTGAAAGATCCGCATATGAAAGCGAGCTAGGGGAAGTAGAGTAATGGCTGCCGCCATGAGACCCAATACCTTCAGGACAAACCTGGCCTGGATTTTGTTGTTCTGAAGGAGGATGTGAACATGTCTGCGAATATCTAGAACTCTTTGCTCGGTTAGTTTTGCAGAGAGCCGGACTGTGTCCAAGGTGGCGCCTATGAAGCTAATAGACTGACAAGGCAGACTTCGAAATTTACGGAGATACCTAGCCCTTTGCAAGTATGAATGGTGTAATCTCTGGAGAGGAGAAGCTGACGCCTGGTGGTGGCAGTGAGGAGCCAGTCGTCTAGGTATGGAAACACCTGGAATCCTTGATGCCTCAGATGAGCCGTAACCGCTGCCATGCATTTGGTGAACATTCGGGGGGGCTGTAGTGAGACCAAAGGGCAGGGCTCTGAACTGATAGTGACTGGCTCCCAGCCGGAAGCGGAGAAACCTCCTGGAGCGCCTGTGCATCTTGATGTGGTAGTATGCATCCTGAAGGTCTACGGAGCACATCCAATCGTCCTGACCCAGAAAGGGTAGAATGGACTGTAGCGTGACCATCCGGAACTTCGTTCTTCTTACAGACTTGTTTAGTCTGCTGAGATCCAATATTGGTCTCCAGTCCCCTGTCTTTTTTGGTACCAAAAAGAACTTGGAGTAGATTCCGGATCCTTGTTGGTCTGCTGGGACTGGCTGGATGGCTCTCTTTGTTAGCAGTTTTGATATTTCTAGTACTGCTTGTTCCCTTAGACTGGGTGGAACGTCTGGGGAGGGGTCCTTTTGGCTGAGTTGGGGTGTGGATAAAAGGAATTTTGTAACCCTCGGATATAAATCAACCGTACCCATTTGTCTTGGGTGAGTGAAAGCCAGGCTTCTGGGTACAGTGATAACCTTCCCCCGACTGCCTCCGAAGGTGGACAGTCGGGCAGCTTCTCAGGGAAGCTGGAAGGGTTTGTCAAAGAGACTCTCTGCTACCCTGATTTTGCGGACCTCCTCTGCCCCTAGGGCGGCGTCTGTTATTGTCCCCCCCCTGCCTCTAGAGGGGAACTGATCTCTTGCGTCAGGCGCGACCTCTTGTCGTTTACGGAACCACATTTTCCCACCATTCAGACCCTTAGGATATGGTCTAGACGGGGTGGAAAAACGGACTCCCACGGCAGAGTCTTGCCTTCTTGTTCGCATCGGGTCAAAGTACCCTTCACCTGAGGTCCAAACAAAGCTGAACAGTCAAAGGGGGAGTTAGTGAAGGATGCCTTGAAGGGATCTGCAAAGTTACAAAGCCGCATCCAGGTGTGAAGCCGCAAGGCCAAGCCTGTGCCGGCAGCCCTACTCGCCCCATCGGCCGCATAGGAAATAAGCCGCATGGAGGAGTTGACAATGGAATTCAGGGTTGCCAGCTGGGAGTTGATTTTGTCCTGAGACCCCGCAGCTGTTGGATCCTGTAGGACCTCACCCACTTCTTTGAGCGTGTCTCTCTGAAGGTGGGTGAAGTGGCACAGATAATTCAGTGACCGCATGACAAAGGTCGCTGAAGAAAATATCCGCTTGCCGTACCTATCCATAGTCCTAGACTCCTTGTTAGGAGGATGGACAGGTACTAAAGGATCAGCCAGTTCCTTCTTAGTGGCTGCAGCCACCACCATGGCATCAACCGGGACACCCTTGGCTAAAAACTGTTTGTCCGAAGGAGCTGTTATGAATTTTGAAGGCCTCCGTGGGGTAGGTTCCATCGTATCAGGGGCCGTCCACGCCTTCCGCGCCACCACTTCCATGAGGGGGTCAAAGTGCAGAGACACCCAGGAGATGGAAGGGCGAGAGCCAAACACCTCTAGGTAAACAGACTTGTCCTCGGAAGGATTAAGGGTAGACCAGTTCCCCCTCTGCTTAAGGATCTCAAGGATGTCTGAAAAGGAGACATCCTCAGAGGGGGACCCTTCCGACTCATCCAAGTCGGTATCCGATGTAATTGACTCAGGGGAGTCCACGTTTCCTCTTACATTTCCTCTTCCGAGGGGGTTCCCCTGACCGATCAGGGGAAACCTTGGAAGAGGAGGAAATTCCCAATGGGGAAACCTAAGGCGTTGGATCTCTACGGTCAGGAATGAGAGGGTGGGTAGAGACTGCTGCAGGCACTACAGAGGGAGGAGCTGAGGGAGCCGACCGTGGAGCAGGCACAGGGGCCAGCACGCTCCTCATGACTTCGAAGGCGCCCCCATCAGGCAGGGTAGAAGGTCCCCGCTCCGAAGAGATAAGGACCCCTCCCGGCACCGAAAGGGATGGCTCCGAAGCCGATGTTGGGGCCGAACTTACCAGCGCTGAAGCTCCGAGAGGGAGAACGGGGTCGGACAATGGTCCGATGCCACTCGCCCCCTCGGAGCAGAGGAGGAAGTCCATGCGCCCGGATCCCTCCAAGGATGAGACCATGTAAGAGACCGGAGCCGAAAGGTGAGGTATCGGCTCCAATGCGTCGACGGCCAAGGCTATGGAGCATCTGGGCTAGTGCCTGAGACTTAAGAAGTCTACTAACCACCCTCTCAAGGTCATGGTTAGAGAGCCTGGAAGACCTAGAGGAATGGGTTCGATGGCTCCGCTCCGAGAGTAAGGGAGACCTCGGAGCAGAGTGAACAGATTCCAAGGACGGAGACCTGGACCATTTACGGCTGGCAGATGGCACCGACACAACTATCGGCGCTGACCGAGTCCCAGAAACATCGGCTCCGGCTTGAGCCGACGTAGAAGACTGAGTTTGAGAAACGTCGACTCCAGCCGGAGCCGATGAAGAAGACTGGGTCTTAGAAACATCGGCTCCAGCCGGAGCCGATGTAGAAGCAGTCAGAGCACCCCCAGTCGAAGGCTCTGACCACGGAGCCGACGGCTTGGATGGCTTCGAAGGCTTCCCCGACGATGACTTGGCCAGGGAACCTTCAGGCTTTAATAAGCCCCTCAAAATTAACTTATTTCTGCGTTCCTGCAGGACTCTTGGACTGAACGCATGACAGACAGAACAAGAGTCCTGCAGGTGCAGAGGGCCCATGCAATAAACACAAGTGTGGCAGTCTGTCAGTGACATTTTCTGACAGCACGAGTCACACTTCTTGAGGCCTGAGACCCTGGTGTCTTTAGACATCCTAAAAAAGGACAAAAAAAATACACACAGACACGCAGACACCCCTTAACACAAACAGTCAGTCACACAACAATTTTTTACCTGACAATTTACAGAAAAGGGGAATGGGCCCAAAGGCCTAACCATTTAACCAAACAAGGGGGTTAAGAATTAAGGGATTAAGGGGGACCGGAAGGAAGTTTAGCTAAGAAGGGAAGCTAATGGGATGGACGCTGACAAAAACTGAAAAACTGACTAAAAAGGAGAAATTTAAGAATTATAAAATCCAACCTGCAGAGCCGGTAAGAAACGCACCTCGCAGTTGTAAGCGGCAAACGAGATCTGGGTAGTTAGCGCCTAGCATTGTGGGATATAGGGTAGCCTCAAGCCGGTAAAAATAGCTCTCGAGCTTTAGTATAGGCAGAGTCGGAGCCGAGGGTTGGCTCCGAACCCATCCAGCAAGAATGATGGCGAGATTGACAACTTAACATTTATTGTTTCCAGGCTGTGGCAATGTTGAGCCCAAACACTTTTTAGGTACCACTGAAGCTTCCTCATATGCACTCTCGCATATGGAATTAGTAGAATGCAGGATGCCATGAAGCCCAAAGCTTGCAGAATTTTTCTTGCAGATAACTGGGCCTTTGTCGCCAACTGTTTGAAATATGTTGCGAGTTGCCTTTATTTGTCTGGCGTGAGATAAGCCATCTGGGCAGTTGTATTTAAGCTTGCACCCAGGAGTATTATCTCTTGAGAGGGCACTAGTTTTGATTTCTTTTCACTGACTGTGTACCCTAGGCCTGTTAGAAATCTCTTTATAAATGCCAGATGCTGTAGTAGAATGTCGTTGTTCTCTGCTTGAATGAGGCAGTCGTCCAAGTAAGGATATATTTGTATTCCTCTGTCTGTAGAATGCAATAACTGGTGCCAGGCACTTTGTGAAGACCCTGGGTGCAGTAGATAAGCCAAAGGGCAGTGCAGAGAATTGGTAGTGCATTAAGCCAGCTTTGAATCTGAGGCATCTTCTGCATGTTTGTCTGATTGGGACATGCAGGTATGCCTCTTTTAGGTGTAAAGTCACAAGCCAAGCCTTCTTGCCCAGCATGGGCAGAAGCTGCTGGAGTCAACATTTTGAATTTTGGTATATCCAGATATGTGTTTAGAATAGATAGGTCCAGTACTGGTCTCCAGGTCTTGTCCTTTCTTGGTACCAAGAACAGTCTTGAATAAAATCCTTGTCCCTAATCTTGCTGTGGTACTTGTTGAATGGCCCTCATGTCCAGGAGGGATAAGACTTGTTTTTGTGCCTCTGCCCATTGATGTTTTGGCAGGTCTGAAACTTGTAGCCTTGTGACACTGTCTAGGACCCATTTGTCCTGGGTTATGTGCCAATTTTGAGAAGAAAGTGCTAGTTTTCCCCCTAAAGGTGCTGCCAGAAGATAAGTGCTTGGTGCAGGCAGAGGGAAGTCATTGGAACTGTTTCCTGTATGGCTGTGATTTGTCTTCTCCACTTTTGGAGGTAGAAGCACCCCACTGTTTAGACCTGTACGAACCTTGGGGCTAGGATCTGCCCCTTTGTGGTCTGTCTGACACTGGAAAGGACCAATTTTTTTGTAGGCCAGTGCCTGCTAAATCGTGGAGGTTGTACCTGTAAAAAAATCCTTAACCGTTTGCATAGATTTAGCTTTGTCCTCCATTTTCTTTAACACCTCTTCTGCTTTAACACCAAACAAGGTATCATGCTGTAATGAAGCATCTAATAATTTTGTTTTGACATGATCAGGCAGATTTTGTTCCTTTAACCAAGCATGTCTCCTGATGACAGAACCCGTAACAGCGGCCCTGCAGGAGGCCTCCAAAGAATCAAAACCACATTGCAAAGTATGCTTTCCAACTTGCTCAACTGCATGCAATAAATCCTGCATTTCTTTGCTCAACTGCATGCAATAAATCCTGCATTTCTTTGTTTTCTGCACATTCAGAATTTATCAACATTTTCTGTTTAAGCAGTGAAATAATATATTGCTGATATTTGAGCATATAAAACTGACAATTTAAAGCCCTTGTAGCCACGGTGGCAGAAGTGTAAATTTTCTTCCCCCATCTGTCCAATGCCCTAAAATCCCCATCAGAGGGGGTAGGGTTTTTTGCAGTGGATGCCTTGACCCCTTTGGGACCCTGAGAGATAGTTTCTGGGTCAGCAGCAGGGTTTTTGAAAAGGAATTTATGAGAGTCAGGAACCCTGTAGTACCTGTCCGGCTTAACAGGAGCTGGAGGTAAGGAGTCAGGGGTCAGACTAGACTGAAAATACATCTACAATGTCTAACACAGGTGGAATAGCTAGGGGACTGTGTTGTGGTAGTAAAAGGAAGTCTCCGAGCCTTTTCTTAGATTCTGAATAATCTTGGCTCTCCCAGTGGAAATGTTCCCTCATGGTATGCAAGGTTTCCCCAAAAGAGTAATCCTCAGGAGGAGAGGCTGAAGGGATAGATTCTTCAGCATCAGAATCCACATAGGGAGGAAGAAAGTATTCCTGATCAGAAGAGGAATCAGATGAAATGGAAACCTGATCTGAAGATTGATATTCTGTCTCTTGCCTAGGCCTTCAGGAGGAGGATGGGAACCCCTGATCAAAGTAATCAAGTCTTCGGCCATTTTGAGCATCTGTCTTTTGGGCATGGAAGCCTGACCATGAGGCTGTTGTACTTGTATCTGTCTTTAAAGGTGCTTTAGTCTTTGCCTTTGTAGCTGGAGTTGATTTAATGTATAACTGAGTAGGTCTGAAAACACCCTCAGAAGCAGATGTCTGCTCAGCGGCTCTGGACCCATCTGAGGGAATAGTCTCCGAAGGTCCAATACCTTGAGCTTCCAGCAGCCTAGCCGGCTCCACGTGGGAGTCTGTAGTGGCCTGCAGGTCCAAAGTAGTGGGCATCAGGGGCTGCGAAGGCGCCTCACTGAGAACCGGAGACTGGCTTAAAGGAAGCCTAGTCGGTTTTGGACCGCAGATGCTTGTCCTTTTCTTTGTGTTTCTTGTGAATTCCGGTAGTCAGATGGCTATCCGACAACATCGTGTAATTAAATCTTCTGCCAAAATAGTGAAATGTAAAATCGTACCGACGCTTAGTGCGTTGGTTAAATCTAGCACAAAACCGACAACTAGCAACGTCGTGGTCCGGGTCTAGGCAAAGAATACAGTAAGAATGAAAGTCCTTATGAGGTATTTGCTTCCCACAAGAAATACAATTAACTTTTTCTGACATCGGTCTGGAGCTAGAAAAAAGGTTTCCCCAATGGGGTACTAATGAAGACTTCGGATCTGAAATTCGAACACGAAAATCTCAGGAGTCGGCCGACTGGCACTTGCAAACTGCTTCTGCTTCAGGCACTGCGTGGCAAGAAAGATTGAAGAAAATGGCGTCGGCTGCATCTTTTATACCCCTGGCACTCTGACGTCAGGGAAGAGGCGACAGCAACCGACGCCGGACCTAGACTTTGGAACTCAGGCAGACTGAGGGTAGCCTGCCAGCAGGATAACCCAAGTGTAAGGACTGCAACAGTGAAACACGAAGAACATCTCCATAATACCCCTCAGACTTTCTGGGAGCAGGAGGAACAGAATTAGGAGTCAAAGAATTTTCCATGAAGACATCATTAACAACTTCCAATACTGGAGGAATAGACAAAGGCTTATGCTGAGGCTCCCTAGTTAGCTTCTTACACGGAGGGTAGTCTTGACTTTCCCCATGTGAAATGCTCCCTGAAGGTATTCAGAGTATCCCCAAATGAGAAATCTTCAGGGGGAGAGGCTGAAGGGATAGAGTCTTCAGCATCAGAATCCTCAAAACCAGAAAAAAGCAGAGTGTCCCTCTTCATCAGCAGAGGCGCTGGAAACCTCAGAGTCTGAGACAGAAGAACCATGGACAATTCCCTAGCCCTCTTAGGAGGTGGCCGAGAGCCCCTGATAAGAGTCAAGAGATCACTAGCCATCTTCACCATTTGAGCCTGAGGCAACTGAGGGGAGGCCGGCACCTGTTTGGGGTTGATTTTTGGCTGGGAGGCCTGCTGGAAAGCCGGAAGGACTCTGGAGGCCTACCCACCGCCGAAGTGTGAACAGAGGTAGTCAGTCTGGATCTGGTCTCCGGGCGGAGAAAAGAGGCCTCCGAAGCAGACGCCTGCTTAGCGGCCCCAGATCCAGAGGTGGTGACAGGCGGAGGGTCCGAAGGCAAAGAAGAAGCCTCCGAAATGGAGGGCTCAACCAAGGCCTCCAAAGACACCTGCTGAACATCCGTGGACTGCAGGGGCAAAGGAAGCACCTCACTGGCTACCGGTGAACTGACAACCAATTTAAAAAAGATGTTGTCGGTTAATTTAACCCTAGGCCTGTCGCGGTCCTTATCCTTTCGCTTCTTGGGAACATCCGAAGTCGGGAAACCAGAGGATGCCATACTGACAAACTCCGGCCAAACTCCGAAGTGCTTATACAAAATCCTAGCTCTATGACGAATGGTACGCGGGTTGAAAGAGGCACAGAGATCACAATTTGGGACATCGTGCCCAAGGCCCAAACAAGTAATACAGTAAGAATAAAAATCACTATGCGGAATCCGTTTTCCACAGGCAAGACGGTTGTTAATTTTCTCTGACATTTGTTAAAGCAAGAAAAAAGGGTCCCCGATGAAGTACTTATCTGAGGATGTTTTCAACTTTATAAGTCGGAATACAAAAAGAAGGTAATCGGCTGACCGGCACTCGTGCAAATTGCTTCTGCTTCGGGCTCAGTAGCAAGAAAGACTGAGGAAATGACATTGGCTGCCTGCATTTGTACCAGACGTCCTGGCGTCAAGCTTAATCCGGAGGCAGCCAACGTCATATACCAAGGACTTTGGTATTCCGGCCGACTGCGGGCTACTGGGAGCTGGATAACCCATTTGTAAGGACTACAACAGTGAAACACGATGAACATCAGTCATCCCTCTGCACAAAGGTGTGCAATCTACAGACCCATAAGTCTCCCTAGTTTCATGTTTAAAGCAATGGAAGAATTATCATGAAAATGATCAATAATGATATAGGAAACCTCCAGACTCTGGACCCAACTCAGTTTGGTTTTATCATGAGGAGGTCATGCCTACTCAACTTGGTGGACTTCTTTGAGAAAGTCACCAAAGCAATGGATGAAGGCAAAATGGCTCACACTGTCTTACTTTGACCAGGTCAATGTATTTGACACAATATCCTACTTGGGCATTGACAAAAAAGACTTTAGGTACAAACCTCTGTCACCTGGTGGATAGCCAGCTGGCTCAGAAAGGACTCAGGAAGTTAGAATTAGTGAGTCCACCTCTACAAAGAGGCCAGTCACAAGTAGAGTCCTCAGGAATCGGTCTTGGGACTGCTCCTTTTTGGAATTTACTTCTCTGAAGTCAAGGCCAATGACAGTGGCCTCTGGCTAACTACATTTGCTGATGATTGCAAATCAGGAGCAGTCATTGAATCATTCACCAACAAATGTTCTCCAGGAAGGTATGACAGATAAACAACTGGTGTCACAGCCATGGACTAAAACTAAATGCCAAGAAATGCATAACACTGCCCTTCGTGAAGTCATCCAGCCATGGACTAAAACTAAATGCCAAGAAATGCATAACACTGCCCTTCGTGAAGTCATCCACCCCTGAAAACTATAGTGACAACATACCCCTAACCCCAAGAGTTGACCCAGTAGTCAGGGACTTGGGGACACGCATACGCAGTAATCTAGCCTTTGACCATCACGTGTCTGTGGTAGTGAGAAAATCGTTCTATATTGTGCAACTTATAAACAAAGGCATATCCAAAAACTGACAAGTCCACAGAGGTTCCCCACTAAAAGAATACAAGGCATAAGTAACAGGTCCTGTGCAGACCACCTCAAGGTCCTATGCTTGTGGGACTGTCTCCTTCAGGTTGTTGAGGGGAAATCTAAGCCTGGCATACAAGGCATTGTCAGACCACGCTTTGATGGACCTCCTGCATATCCACAAAACAAACAGCACCAGAATTACCCATTCTAAAGACTGAAACCTTGCTTGTGATATAAGACATGCAGGAGAGATGGGTATTTATCCCAGAGACTGTCCCTTCTCTGGAACAGGCTCCTCATCCACATGAAGCAGAGTTTCTCCATAACCCAATTAAAGTGCAAATTGGGTAGATGGATGGTGAACAGGAATGCCTTCCATGGTTTGACACCTATGTCTCTAATGGACAAATGGTTAATCTTCCAGGTCCCTGCTTGTAAATGCTTCACCTCCCAAGCCTCTTTTAACACTTATCAAGGGTGCCAGAACTTTTCACAAATTTGGGATGCACAGCTAGGCCTAAAAAGGCCCTTGTGGTCATTAGCCTTATAAACACCTATGAACCTACTAACTACAAATATTTAGACAAAGATGAGTTGGAAAAAAGACAGCATTGTCATTAGTTAAAAAATTCAATTTGCAGTTCACAGAGACTACTTTACGCACACTGTACACATACTTTGGAACAAAGATGACTAAATAACATAACATAGACAAAATTATATTTGTCCTTTATCTAAGAAATAGACCGACTATCTTCAGAGAGAAAGAATAAGAAAGAAGTATGCTGGTGAGAGGGGGACTAGTTCAGCCGGAGTAGTGCAGATGCAGAGCCAAGTCTTATTTAGGTATTCTTGTAGTAGGCATTTAAAGTTGGAGAGGTTAGATGTGGATCTAACTTGGAGGGATAGAATTTCATTTTTTTAGCAAACTAGGACGAGTAGAGACTTTGGCCAGAGGATTTATGGGGTTTATATATGCCGAGATGATGTTCATTAGATCGATGTTGTCTCTTGGGGGGTAAAAATGGTGAGTAGGACTAAAAAGCAGGACAATCATTGGCTTTGTGAATAATGCTGTATGTGGAGATAAGCTATACATAATCTAAGTTGTGAGGCAGTTTGAGCTAATTCAGTGCCTTAAGGGCAGTACAGTGGTGGTGGATGTGGTATTGTTTGTTGGTAGAAAATTTTGATACCTTACTTCCAGCTTATTTATAAGTAATCTAAAGGTTGGTTAGGATGGGTGCATGGTATAAAAGACATGAGGTAGGCAGTAACAAGAGTGGTTTTGTAGTGTTGCTAAGGAAGTTTTTATGTCTGCAGAGCATTCCTATTTTTGGTGGATAAAGTTTTTATGTCTGCAGAGCATTCCTATTTTTGGTGGATATTTTCATGTTATTTTGAACATGCAGGTCTAATTTAAGGTTATCAATATCTAAATTATCTCTAAGAAGTTTTGTATGGGAGGCTACTTCAATTTCAGTTTTGTTTAGTGAAAAGATTTTGGAATTTGCTTTGTCGGGCATGTGTGATTTGGGGAAAAATAGCAGTAACTATTTTTTAGGGTTGAGTATTAAGTGGGCATTATCGAACCATTCCTAAACGGAGTAAAAAGCTTATTGTATAATATGGAGGGGTCAGGCAGACAATTAGATGCACATATATGAATGGAATCATCAGCATAATGTACAAGAGTGGCTGGACCTGTGAAGTTATAGAGGTCATTGATAAAGATATTAAAGAGGAGGGGTCCAAGAACAGAGAGTGTTAGTATACCAGTGGAGACATTCAGGTTGGAAGAGAGAGGGAGTATTCGACCATTTTACAGGTGGCAGCCTGTCAGATAAATAGCTGTTGAACTACTGTAATGTAGAAGGGGACAGTCCATGATGAGACATTTTGTACATGAGTTTTGGGTGAAAACCTGTTATCAAAAGCTTTAGATAGAGCTAGAAAAATGGAAGAAAAATGTTTGTATGAGCTCCTGTATTTATTTATGGTGCCAGTAAATGGCAATAGGGCAGTAGTTTTACTGTGCATTTTGGGAAAGCCATGTTGGGTGGATGTTAAGGGCTGTTCTTGTATAGTAGACGAGTTTTTTTATGAATCCAGCTTTCAAAAATTTTGAGGGAGGTTATCATATCGCAATAGGTCAGAAGCTGGAGACATCAACAGAGATGCCACAGTTATGAAGAGATGTTTTTTTTCTATGAGGTTATGTAGAATTCAGCTACTGATGTACTGATAAGGATAGACTGGGAATGCTATGGCATCATTCACAATCTTTAGGTATTCAGGTTGGAAGCTGTCAGCTGCATGGAGAAGTCTTTATCACTGATGTAGAGACACCTCATGTAGAAATTGTTAGCAACTGATACAGGTGGTAATGGTAAATTAAATGCGTGGAAGGTTGAGGGTGCAAATAAAGGAAGTGGTAGCGTGTGTGTGGAATTTAAGTTATTGTCTAACCTCTTGATCAGAGAAATACTCTGACTAGATGTACTGTGAGGGGGCAGAAGCATTAGACGTCACCATTTTTATCTCATCTCCTCCTATCATGTTAGTAATTCAGCCTCATCTATCTCTAACCTTAGCATATGTAATTCTTCCATAAACATTTTCATTTGTACTTCTCTGCTTTATACACTTTCATAGAATTTCCAAAACATTTCTAATACCTCTACAGGATCTCTTATCTTACTTGTTATAGGCTCCCTAAGCATGGAGACTGCCCTTTCTACTTTGTTGCCTGGGTCATTGTGATAAGATTCTGTGCTCTAGTTATTAAAAAAAAAAAGTTGCTTAACAGCAATCTTTCTAAACTCATGCATATTATTGAGGTATCTCTTATTTTCGGTTTAGCATTCTGCAGTTGATACTCTTCTTGTTCTGCAAGATCCCCCCCAATCTGCAATACTATTAACATGTCAGTCCCTCTACACAATTCTTACTTCTTAACCGTATCTCCCTTTCATTTCCACCCTCTTTTTAAACTCCAATTTAATCATATCAGACTCCCTAGCTATATTTTTCAGAAGAAACTGCTATCTTCTCCAATAGCTCCTAAATAATTTCCACTACAGACTCCTTAAATTCCTCTTTTCAGCAGATAGGTGGGAAAGCCCCAGTGTCTCATTTTTATTTCATTACCCTTTGTTTTTAGCTTAGTTATTATTGCTGCATGATCTTAAGTACTTATTGGGTGCATATCAAAACCTTCAATTAAATGCACATGTTCATGTGAAACGTAATTTCTGTCGAGCCTAGCCCAGTTTTTGTATCTTGGAGAAATATGTAAATTCACTCCAGACTCCCAGTACTGAATTCTCATCTTCCATGCCAAACATTTTCATAAATTTCTTCAAAAATCCACCCTCCTGTGTTATATTTTTTCCTTCTGGCCCCCAGATACATCTTCACTGCTGCAAATCAAATTCCAGTCCCCACCTACAAGTAATATTCCTTGATAAAAGCAGATTTATTTCTTCCAGAATTTTCTTAAGCTCCATTACAACAGTTTTGGGAGGAATATAAATACATGCCAGTGTAATCCTCCTCCCTTGCCAGTAGCCCCTCAGTACTACAAATCTAGCATTATCTTTTTTATCCTCTTCATTCACTACCAGAGTTCATCTTGCAATTAATACAAGTACTATTTTCCTTTGTCCCAGGTATTCCTCTGAATAACCATTCTGAAAAACTATCAAATTCTCATGTTCAGTTCTTTCCAAGTGTCTCCTGCAGCACAGCTATTTGCACTTGTTACTAGTTTTTATTTTTTGCAGTTATCTGTGAGACCACTGTCATTTAAAGACATTACAGAAAGAATCACTGCACAGTGTCAGAAAGTTATTATTCCCACATTTTATGTTTAACAGCTTTTTTAAGTGTCTAGTTCCAGCTTTTGTGCTACATGCACACAGTTTGGCAAGTTGATCTTTTATACAGTTCTTTATTGTCATAACCTATGTCACACATCTTACAAAAGATTATTGAAAGCCCTCAAAAAAGACAATCCAAATACCCCCTAAAATCTATTAACTTAATACCAATAAACACAACCATGTACACTCTCCCAATAGGAATGTGTCCTTCAAACCAGCAGCCACACTGACAAACTTGGGTTAACCTAAATTAAAGGTTATCCATGCTAAGACGCATGGTACAGCCTGTGCTTCTACCAAGTGCCGTCTGGTTTGCTTTCAGTAAACATTATCTCCTCTCCATTACTTTCTCTCAGATTGTCTCTATGGAGACATGAGAACCAGATAGAGTTTCTACTAAGCATACATTTGCTAGAAAAAAAAAAAACTTTATAACATTGTGTTCTTTTTCATTTAGAAGTGAGAAATAAAAAAAAAAAAACAGAAACACCTGTTTATATTAGTATCCCCATTACACTTAACTTTCCCCTCCACTTCCCCCCTCTCTAAGTATTTTTCCTAACACTAATGACATGAAGATATGCTTCACTAATGGCATGAAGATATGCTTTAGAGTCCCCTACATGTTTAACAAAGTAAAAAAAAAGTCCAATATTTCAAAATGTTCTTGTTCTGTCATGTTTTACAAATATGACTGTTTTGTAATTCCATATTTGTCAGTTTCCAAGTTAATGGTTTTATTCCTGTTCATCATCTCCCAACACCTGTCTCTGCTTCAATTCCATCGTACTCTCAATTATTCTAGTCAACTCATGTGCTTTTGTCCTTTTCTCAAGCATTTCCATTCAAACACTGGAAATGGTTTAATGGCACAGTCTCTCTGTGGTCTTTATTACCAGAGGAACAAGAAGCAGAATCACCTTCGGTTTCACAGCTCACTTTTTGTTGGGCAAACTTCCCCTTTAGCATGTACTGCATTAAAAAATGATTTTGCCCCTCCAGGAAAAATACTTTGAAGATAGCCAGTTACAGCAATTTGAATATCATGCCTTCTTCTCAACATTCCCTGAATAACTTTTAAGTACTTTGTCCTTCTGCCACAGTTTTGCCAAATCAACTCCTCCTGTTAGTAGGATTGCATCTTTACCATTATAGCCAGGTTTAGCACATGCACACAATGTGCCCTTTCAATTAACAACTGCTGTGGAATACCAGTCCGGTTCTTTATTTGTGCTTTCATAAAATTTATACACAGTCTGTTCCTTCCAGCTTCTCTGGTACAGCAGAAAATCTCAGGTTCTGCTTATGTGCTCTGTCCTGTAATTCTGTTAACATCTCCTCGAGCAATTTCATATTCAGCCAGCCTTTTCTTCATTTCGACCTCTGATTTTTGCAGTTTTATCACCGCATCTGAATATCTGTTTAAAGCTTCTTCCATTTTATTTGAGTTGATATACTCCATCAGTGTTTTATTTTAATGAGATCTGTGTGCAGTTGTCTTACAATTTCCTCTAGGTTTTTAATAGTTGCATGAAAACTTTAGTCTGGAACTTGCATTGCTTTTTGCTGAACAGCTGCAGTACTCTTCACAGTCGGTGCTGTTTCCTCACCTTTTGTAGCAGACTTTCTTTCAGGTACCCGGTACTTGTTTTTTTCCTGGCATCTAGACAGTACACTTACTAGCTAGTTACTGAAATTTCCCCAGAAATATAAGTCTACCAGCTTTGTCTGGTGAGTTTCTGTTTTCACACTGGGAGAGCTAGAATTAAGCGGTTACTCAACATGCAGCCATCTTGGAAGTCCCTTTCAAGCTTCAGCTTTATTTATTGACATTTGTGACCGGGAAAGTCCACTGGGCCAGAAAGTCCCATTTTTTGTGGAGGCCCGGGGAGAAAAGCTCCACAATTACAATTTTATCATTCAGTTTAATTGCTGGAACCTGTGTTCTGAGAGACTGCTTTCCAATCTATCTGCAAATATACACAGCTGAGTATATATTTTTTTGGTTTTAGAGTTTGTACTGTTAGTTGTTGCTTATATCTCTGTTGAAACTGTTTTCCCCACCCCCACCCCTATTTTCTGCTGTGTCTTCAGTTGGTATAACTGTTTTTTTTACAGCTTGTGTGTTATCTAACTCGAGGATCACGTGCATAAACTTAGACCTGTTAGTAACAGCCTGCATTTAACTGCTGGAACCTGTGTTCTGAGAGACTGCTTTCCAATCTATCTGCAAATATAGAGAGCTGAGTATATATTTTTGGTTTTTAGAGTTTGTACTGTTAGTTGTTGCTTAGACCTCTGTTGAAACTGTTTTGTCCCACCCACCCTCCGTATTTTTGGACTGTAGTTTAAATTTGGTGGCTTTTGCAGTTGCCTGCCCCACTGTAGATTTGATATGGGACACTCCCCCAGTCCCATTGCTTTACCACATTCTACCTAATAAACTCTTTCTGCACTTGCTTTTAGTCCTTTTTAATTTAATTGCATTTTTTAAAACTGTGTTTGGTCTAACATTGCTACATACTCAAGTGTGCTAGCTTGCACTGCATGTGAATTTTTTTTACTACTGTTTTTGCTACTTTTCTGTAAAAAAAAAAAAAAAATTGTAAGCTTGTTTCCTACCTTTCCTAGGCTTGCCACCTTTTCAAATGCCCAACATGGGACATTTTTTGTAGAAATGTGAAATATTGCACGGCATACTATACCCACACAGCCAGTACAAAGGACAGAACTTCACTTTTTTGTCAAAATAAAAGCTTATTTTGTAGCATATGAGTTGCTTGTGCTACTTCATACATTTGTGTTTCAGATACAAAATAACTGTTTCATGCAACTATTAAAAACTTCAGGACATTTGCCGTTTAGGTTTTTTCACAGGACACAACTGCCCAAAGTGGGACTGTCCCTCGCAAAGAGGGACAGGTGGTAACCCTAACCTTTCCTGTAACTAGTGTTCCAGATACAGATTTGCTGTATCCAGGACTGTATGTAAGCTTCTGAGCCCCCCAAGCCTTTCTGTGTTGGAGGGAAGGGAAGCCTTCTAGCTCATCAGTGGGAGTGGTAAGCACTAGTTAACCTGTCTACCACATAAGGAGTGGTTCTGGCCCAGAAATTGTAGTTATTGGCCGTTTGGGCAAACTCTTCCATCTCTCTCAACTTTCTGATTTGTAAGCCTGCATTTGCACTTGTTTCTGTCCTGTAACTCGTTTAGTGCAGATACAGATTCTTAGTTTTAGCACTTAAATTTGTTTATTCATGCTCAGCACTTGTTCAGAACTTGTAAGCACTAAATAAGCTACTAATTACTATATCACTCAGCCTCCCTCATTACCTAGAGGAAAACAGTTTTTGTACTTACTTTTTTCACTTGCTTAGAGAAAAACAGCTCTTTTACTCACTTTCCTCACTTACCTAGAGGCAAATAGTTTTTTATTCAGGCGTGTCAAATGGGACAGCTCCCAGTGTTCTCTGTATCTGATAAATCTGGGCATCTTGAGGCAATGTAGAAATTGCCTCATGTACAAAGGCAACCCTCTCCTCCTACCACCCAACACTACAACCTCGGAGAGATGCACTTATCTAGCCAAACTGGAAGTGAAGCTCTCTCCAACCAAGACTGAACTTGACAGTCATGAGGAGAAGGTAAACATTTGCACCACACCACACTCACATAATCTCACTAAATCTATACCACCAAAATCCACACACAGTAATACAAAAACATTCGCTGCGGCTCTCAATAATAATCTAAGCAACAGAGACCTCCAAAGCAGAAACACAAGCAACCTCCAACCCCCAACACAACCCACATGAGACACAGCCCAGACACTCAGTGTGCCACTCAACCACAGCCAATAAGGCAAATCAACGTACCCAACACACTAGTCATAGGTGACTCTATAGTCAGGCACACTGATGTCCCACTCACCAGGCTAAACAAGGAGAAGGTTACTGTCAGCTGCCTGTCGGGTGCCGGGATCCGTCACATAACCCATGCACTCAGGTCACTCCACAAGTACAAATAGGACTCTGTCATTGTCCATGTTGGTGTGAATGACCCAAGACATACCTCCCTGGACTACATGGAGACATAGAAGAGCTCTTTGATCTTGTAGCCCAGGCAGGTATGACCCTAGCCATGAGTAGCATTCTGCCATTGTCCAGAATGATACCGCAGTACAAGGACAAAATTATTGACTTCAACAATTGGCTAAGCTTCTGGTGTCATTCTAAGGGGATCCAGTATCTGTCTGCTTGGGATGAGATGGTCGACAGACCACGATGCTTTGCCACAGATGGCCTGCACCTGTCGCCCCTGGGATTCCGGATACTGGCCAAGGCTCTTGCTGCCCCTATAGTGCCTTTCTAAGGCAAGGTTCAAATAAATTCACCACAGTAACAGAACAGGCAAGCAAAAACTGTGGGTAATGCTACTCAATGCTAGAAGTCCAAATCTCAAAATGCACTCACTTGAGGCACTCCTTAAAATGGAGAACATGGGTATCTGTGCAGTGACTGAGACCTGGCTCAACGCTCCAGAGAGCACCCCTGCACCACCAGGCTATAACTCATACCACACTTTTCGGCCATGTAACCTGGACCGAAACACCAAAGGCGGAGATGTGTCCATATTCATTAAGGATATCCACACATCCAGGCTAGTTGCTCAGAATAATGCATCAGAGGTTATCCAAGTACAACCAACTCTGGGCAAAACTGCAATCCAAACTGTAGCTTGCTACAGATCCCCTACCATGCCCCAGGATTCCCACTCCGCTTTTCTTGATGTACTGGAAAATATTAGGATTCAACCAAACACCCTAATAAATGGCCGACTTCAACTACCCCACCATTAACTGGGAAAACTACCCATGTACCAACTCCTTAGCTCAACACTTTCTGGAATTCATCAACTCCATCCAATGCCCTGGATCAACTTATCCACACCCCCACCAGGGGCAACAATATCCTAGACCTACTCATTACCAACATGAGTGACCGATGTTCCACACCTGAAATCAACTCCTCGTTGGTCCGATCAGACCATAAGCTAATCACCCTTGATATCCACATCCCGCCCCCATTAAGGAAACCATGGTAAAAAAATTTCTCCAAAGCCAACTTCATGCTTCTTAAGACAGAAGTGGTGAACTTCATGACACCCATGCAGATGGACAATACAGTTACAACTGCTGAATCCTACACAAATGCACTCTATAAGCACTTACACAAGTGCATGGATCGTGCTATCACAAACAGAACAGAGACGCTATCCTCCAAAAAAAAGAAGTCAATCTGGTGGTCCCCTGCCATAAACTGTACAAGAGAAGGAAGAAACTGTTGCTAAAGAGAGTGGAGGAGCTCCCTGGTCAGCCTCAGTAAGAAGCTGAGATCCTTTATAAGATCCTTCAAAGCTAGCAACGAAAACAAAACAGTCACTCATTCTAAGGACAACCACAAAGCATTCTATAGCGGTGTCAAGAATCCTGATGGAAACACCCAGATCTGCTCCGAGTTACAGCACAACAGCACGAAAATTACAGAACCAACTGATATTGCCAACATCCTGGCAGACAGGTTCAGTGCTAACTTTACCCTCCCCCCCACCCATCCCCTAAAGGGCCCATATCTATACAGGAAGAATGCAGAGTCCCTGTAATCACAACTATGCAGGTAAAAGCTGCACTCTCTAAAGCCACAAACACAGCATCCATGGGACTGGACAACATCCCAGGCTGTGTTTTACACGAACTTCAGAACAAACTGGCTCCCCACTTAAGCACCATGTTCAATAATAGCCTCGCATCAGGCTTTGTGCCCACTGAATGGCGCACAGGCTTTGTGCCCACTGAATGGCGCACAGCAACAGTTATCCCACTCCACAAAGGGGGAGCCACCACTGATCCCGGGAAGTATCGACCTATTAGCCTGACGAGCCTGGTCTGCAAGGCCATGGAACGTATCATGGAACTCAAACAAAGACACTGGTAACCTCCAAACTCTGGATCCCACCCAGTTCATAGGCAGGTACTAGGCTATCGGCCCTGGGGCCTATACAAGCCCAGCCAAAAAGGTACCCTGGCTTTTGCCACCCAAAAAAATTATTTTCATGTGCCACTGTTGAGCAGAGCCACAAAGGTGATCCCCGGGGTGAATTTCCCATTTCCCATCCAATCATCAAGATTTTTCTTGAAGAGTGCTAATGAGGAGCTTTGATATAGATAGGTAGTTTATTCCAGAGTACGGGAAGTCTCTGGGACAGGAATCTAGGTTTGTGAAAGGCAGATCATGCCTCCTGAACCTGATCGACTTCTTTGAGGCAGTCACCAAAGCCATAGATGAGAGTAAGGTGGTTCACACAGCCTATCTTGACCTTGCCAAGGCTTTCGACACCATCCCCCATTCTGGAATCATTGCTAAACTCACTAAACTAGATATAAATCCCTACGTCACAAGATGGGTTGCAAACTGGCTCACTGACAGAAACCACACTGTAAAAGTTCCAGACTCCAAATCTGACCTCAACGCAGTGACAAGTGGAGTACCACAGGGTTCCGTCCTGGGACCTCTCCTGTTTGGTATCTACTTTTCTGAAGTACAGGCCAACACAGAAGGCCTCTGGCTAATGAAGTTCGCAGATGACTGCAAACTAGGAGCCATAGTCAAGTCCCCAAATGATGTGGGCATCCTACCGAAGGGCCTCGCTGAGACAGATGCCTGGTGTCAGAGCCATGGCCTCAAGCTCAATGCCAAAAAATGCAGTGTCATCCCCTTTGGTAAAAACTCTGTACCCATGAACTACAACATAAGCGGTAGTATACTTAGTCTCTCCTTTGATAGTCACATCGCCACAATAGTCAGGAAGTCCTTCTACATGGTACACATCATAAAAGGGTTTTCATCCACGAAAAAAAAAAAAAAAAAAAAAGAGGTCATTGTTCCCCTCTACTCAACACTCAGACCCATTATAGAGTAAAACGCCCCTTTTGGAATGTACCTCACAAGACATCTGCAGCAGGTGGAAAGGCCACAGAAGTACCTCACAAAGAGGATTACTGGCCTCAAACAAATGCCCTACACTGACGGTCTCAAAAAACTCCAGCTTTACTCCGTAGCATATTGGCTACTCCGAGGTGATCTCTGCCTAACATATAAAGCTGTGTCAAACCCAGAGCTGTGGACATGCTACACCTAAAGAAATCCCAATCCCTTCGAGCTACACGCTCTACGGACCTAAACCTTGTGACCACAATAAACAGGACATGCTGGAGGGATAGATTCCAGTCCTAGGAGACTTCCCATACTCTGGACCAGGCTACCCATCTATGTCAAGCAAAGTCCTTCATTAGTAGTCTTCAAGAAAAATCTTGATGAGTGGATGGGAAATAGGAAATACACCCCGAAGATCACTTCTGTGTCTCTGCTCGACAGTGGCACAGGAAAATAACTTTCTTGGGTGGTGTAAGCCAGGGAACCTTATTGGCTAGGCTTATGTAGCCCTTGGGCAGATAGCCTAGTACCTACCTATGAACCTATTAGAAAATGTATTAGAAATAAAAAGAAAAGATTAACCAGTAAAAGCTCCAAAACAGTCGACATACTTAAATTTTGGAATCAGACATTACATTTTGGAGAACATTATAAATTGTGACAGTCCAAACACTTATTTACATTCATAAATATGGAAACAGACATTATTAAATTGTAACAATCACTGCTGAGGGGAAAAACAATGAAACACAAGTCTGTCATACATCAGTTACAGCTTTACAATCTGTATGCTTTGGACTAAGAATTTATGTGAAACATTAAACTATTTTATGGACAGTAAAAGATTAATTAAAAAGTAAGCAGAGGGAAAACAGATACTTTCAGCAAGGACAGAGGATCATGAGATAAGAGCAAAAAAGGACATTGTTAGGGTATGTAGCAAATTACAATTAAGGTGGTTTGCTCATTTTAGTACATGAGCACTTTATTATTGAGGTATAGTTCTCTGATGCAAGATATGGCTTCCAGTAATATATAGAAACAAATTAGTAAAAATGTGCTCAAAGCTGATTAAAGTAAATGAGACATTTAAGGAGTATATTATTTCAAATAACTAAAGGCTGGAAAAATGGAAGAAGCTTTAAACAGAAATTCAAATGATAAAACTGCAAAATAAGAGGTTGAAATAAGCTGGCAAAGTATGAGATTGTTCAAGAGAGGTTTTTAAACTGGTAGAATCACAGTTCAACTGTCCAGATTTTTGCAGAATGTCCAGATTTTGACTCATTTTTGGTCCATTTCTTGTAAAATTGCAGTTTTCTGGCAAATTACTGAGGTCAGAAAATCATGGCAGACATTTGATATTTCATACTTAATATCCTTCAGAAATTCATGTTAATGCAAAACCGGTTGTTTCATCACCTAAGACTGTAAGAGCAATATTTAAAAAGAGTCACTATTTTTGGGCCTTTGTCCCCATTATTTGAGGTTTTGTCCAGATTTCTTCCTCCAAGAGGTTGAGAGCTATGGGTAGAATTAGAGGACAAAGCATGTAGGAAAAATCTGTGATTTTCTGCTGTACCAGAGAAACTAGAAGGAACAGACTGCATTCATTTTATGAAAACACAAATAAGCAAGTGGACTGGTATTCCGCAGCAGGAAGTTAATTGAAAGGACACATTGTGTGTATATTCCAAATCTGGCCATGAGAAAGCAGCAAAGACTCGTATTAGTAAAGATGAAAACCTACCAGCAAGAAAGAGTAGATCCTGACAAAACTGTGGCAAAAAGGCAAAGCATTTTTAAAGCTGGAGACAGTAGTAGGTTTGTGGAAAATGATTATTCACTCTACACCCAGCAGGAGAGAAACAAATTTATTCCAGCATTCATAAAATGTCAATAGGCAGGTGCGAGATTCAAACTGCTATATCCAGCTGTCTTAAGAATATTTTTTTTCTGGAGGATCAAAACATTTTGATGCAGAACAGGCTAGGGAAGAAATACAAAAGTTTGTTCAACAAAAAGTGAGCAATGAACTAGAAGGGAACTATGCTTCTCATTCTAAGAAACCAAACAGAGACTTTGCCTGTGAAATTTTTTCCACTGTTCCAAAAGAAAATGCTTGAAAGCCCAGAGAAAAAACACAGGATTTGACTAGAAGAATCAGTAGTAGTTTGGAACTGAACTGGAATCTGGAGTTGGGAGATGGAGAATACCAGCAACATGGAAATTTGTGAATAAATGAAACTGCAAAGAATCACATTTGAGAAATATGGCTGTATCAGGAAAAATGGAAAGAGTACCCCAGCCACTGGGGATGCACAAGCCAGTGCATTTCTTTGTGCCGGTCCCAAGCCTGGATAAATGGGGAGGGCTGCGTCAGGAAGGGCATCCGGTGTAAAATTTTGCCAAATCATGCATGGAGACAACAGTACAGATATACATACCGGATCGGTCAAGGCCCGGGTTAACAACGACCGCCACCAGTACTGCTGGCCAACAGGGTGCTGGCGGAAATTGGGATACTGTTGGCCAAAGAAGGAGAAGAGGGGGAAGTCATGCCCGAAGGCAGGTAAAGGCTAGGACTGGGATAGTGAGGGCCGTACTTTGAATGTTGGCAGTATGACTGGTATAGGGAGAGAGCTAGCTGATATGATGGACTGAAGGAAAGTTGGTACAGTGTGTGTGCGCAAGAGACCAGCTGGAAGGGGAGCAAGGTTAGGTGTATTGGAGGCGGTTTCAAATCATTTTATCATGGTGTGGATGGGAGGAGAAATGGCATAGGCATGCTAAAAGTGTTTTGGAGGTGAAAAAGTGTTGGATAGAGTGATGTTTATGAAGCTGGAAATTGATGGTGTAATGATGAATGTTAGTGCATATGCTCCACAAGTTGGTTGTGCGATGGATGAGAAAGAAAAATTTTGGAATGAGTTGGATGAAGTGGTGATGACTGTACCCAAGGGTGAGAGACTGGAGATTGGAGCAGATTTTAATGGGCATGTTGGTGAAGGGAACAGAGGGGATGAGGAAATGATGGGTAGGTATGGTGTTAAGCAAAGGAATGCAGAAAGTCAGATTGTAGTGGATTTTGTGAAAAGGATGGACATGGCTGTGATGAATACATATTTTAACAAGAGGGAGAAGCATAGAGTGACATACAAGAGTGGAGGAATATGCACACAGGTGGATTATATCTTATGTAGAAGGGCCAGTCTGAAGGAGATGAGACTGTAAAGTGGTGGCAGGGGGAAAGTGTAGTTAGGCAGTATAGGATGGTGGTTTGTAGGATGACACTGGTGATCAAGAAGAGGACGAATGTGAGGGCAGCACCAAGGATCAAATGATGGAAATTGAAAAAGGGCAATTGTGAGGTGATGTTCAGGGAAGAGTTAAGGCAGGCACTAGGTGGCAGTGAAGAATTACCGAATAGCTGGGTAACTACAGGAGAGCTAGTAAGAGATAGCTAGAAAGGTGCTTGGTGTGACATCTGGAAAGAGGAAGGAGGACAAGGAGACCTGGTGGTGGAATGAAGTAGAACAGGAGAGTATACAGAGAAAGAGGTTGGCGAAGAAGTGAGATTGTCAGAGAGATGAAGAAAGTAGACAAGAGAATAAGGAGATGAAGTGCATGGCAAAGAGAGAGGTGGCGAAGGATAAGGCGTATGAAGTGTTGTATAAATGGTTGGACACTAAAGAGGGAGAAAAAAGGACGTGTACCGATTGGCTAGACAGAGGTACAGAGCTAGTAAAGATGTGCAGCAGGTAAGGATTTTAAATGATAATGAGGGAAACGTACTCACAAGCGAGGAGAGTGTGTTGAGCAGATGGAAAGAGTACTTTGAGGGGCTGATGAATGAAGAGAATGAGAGAGAAGTTTGGATGATGTGCGGATAGTGAATCATGAAGTGCAGTGGATTAGCAAGGAGGAAGTAAGGATGGCTATGAAGAGGATGAAGAATGGAAAGGCTGTTGGTCCAGATGACATATCTGTGGAAGCATGGAGGTGTTTAGGTGAAATGGCAGTGAGGTTTTTAACTAGATTGTTTAATGGTAGCGTTGTCACCTCACAGTTAGACGTTGCACTTTCGATTCTCAGTTAGAGCGTCTTCTGTGCGTCGACATGCGTGAATGGGCATTCCTTCGCTGAAGGTTGTGCGTTAGGCCCGGCAAGCAGCATGTAAAACTGCCAATCATTAGCGGATCGGATTTCCGCTGTGGCGACCCCTAACCGGGAAAAGCCGAAAGACAGTTTTTTTGTTTAATGAAATCTTGGAAAGTGAGAGGATGCCTGAGGAATGGAGAAAAAGTGTTTTGGTACAGATTTGTTAAGAATAAGGGTGATGTGCAGAGCTGTAGTAACTACAGCGGGATTAAATTGATCAGTCACAGCATGAAGTTATGGGAAAGAGTAGTGGAAGCTAGGTTAAGAAGGGAGTTGATGATTAGTGATCAGCAGTATGGTTAGCAGTATGGTTTCATGCCAGGAAAGAGCACTACAGACGCGATGTTTGCTCTGAGAGTGTTGATGGAGAAGTACAGAGGTGGTCAGAAGGAGTTGCATTGTGTCTTTGTGGATTTAGAGAAAGCATATGACAGGGTGCCTAGAGAGGAGTTGTGGTATTGTATGAGGAAGTCGGGAGTGTCAGGGAAGTATGTAAGAGTGGTACAGGATATGTACGAGGGTAGTGCAACAGCGGTGAGGTCTGCAGTGGGAGTGATGGATGCGTTTAAGGTGGAGGTGGGATTACATCAATGATCAGCTCTGAGCCCTTTCTTATTTGCAATGGTGATGGACAGGTTGACAGACGAGATCAGACAGGACTCCCCGTGGACTATGATGTTTGCAGATGACATTGTGATCTGTAGTGAGATTAGGGAACAGGTGGAGACGACCCTGGAGAGGTGGAGATATGCTCTAGAGAGAAGAGGAATGAAGGTCAGCAGGACTAAGACAGAATATGTGTGTGTAAATGAGAGGGAGGATAGAGGAATGGTGAGGATGCAGGGAGTAGAGGTGGCAAAGGTGGATGAGTTTAAATACTTGGGATGAACAGTTCAGAGTAATGGTGAGTGTGGAAGAGAGGAAGAAGAGAGTACATGCAGGATGGAGTGGGTGGAGAAGAGTGTGTCAGGAGTGATTTGTGACAGACGAGTACCAGTAAGAGTGAAAGGAAAGGTCTACAAGAGGGTAGTGAGACCAGCTGTATTACATGGGTTGGAGACAGTGGCATTGACAAAAAGGCAGGAGTCAAGAGCTTGACGTGGCAAAGTTGAAGATGTTAAGGTTTGCACTGGGTGTGACGAGGAAGGACAGGATTAGGAATAAGTATAACACCAAAAAACGAAAGACAAAAAATAACCAGCCAAACTGTTGATAATATACCAAAATGAACCAGGAATCCAGGACACCAAAGAAAAATACCAAAACAAAAGTCCGTGTGTTGTAGCCAAAAGTTTAAACAAAAGTCCATTTATTGTGAACAAAAGTTTAAGCGCTTTCATCTCATTGTAGAGACTTCATCAGAAACAATGAATTACTTTTAATTACATTTTATATAGCTCCTTAATGAATGACATCACACCTTCAATTAAAAACTTTTTAAACAAACATAACCCTACAAATGAAAACTTAAAATTTGTCTCAACCCAAATGTATTAAATGCATACATGTTTGTACATTTGCCAAAAATATATATTGTGTTATATGTTGATCGAATAAATATATTTAATAAATATTGATACAAAAGATATAAATAAGAACATTAAGTCTATTTAAAAACTCATAAATGAATTCATTGTACACTACTGATTTAGTTCTAACAGTGTTCTGTAGATTGAATATATACATATGTGTTTAATTTTTAAAAACATTTTGTTAAATTTCTTAAATAGCAAAAAAATATATACTTTTTTTTTATTATATATCAATATGTATAAATGTCACAAACCTAGACTTTGAATACATCAAATATTATTTGCCCTTTCAATAAGTAAAGGTGTTAATGACACTGTTTCATTCAGTCCTGGGGGAAACATAGAAGCCAATCTGTACTGCCACTGGCTCTCCTTTTTTAATAAATTTTTCCAGTCCCCCCCTCTGGTATCTATTGTAACAGTGTCCAAAATACCAAATTTCCTAAATTCTGAACAGGATGTACTATGTTTATATAAAGAATTAGTGTTCTTTTCATTCTTTATATCATTTAAATGTTCATATATCCTGTTCTTAAATAATCTTTCGGTCTTCCCTACATAAAATTGTTGGCAAGTACAACATATAGCAAGATAGACCACTCCCTTGGTGTTGCAATTACCATTTTGTAAATAAACTTTACTTTTCATAACATTGTTTAACCTAATGATGGGTTCAACACAAATGTAGGGGCAATAGTTACACATTCCACATTTTTTTGTACCCCGTTTATTTGGAAGGATACAAGGTCTTTTGTATTCCAAAAGTTGTTTCATGTTAAAGCCCACTCTGTTAACAAAATCCGGTGTTTTGCCCAACTTTTTGTGTATACCATCATTTGATCTAAAAATGTTCCAATTTCTTTGGAAAATGTTCTTAATAACAGGGGTTCTTGTGTTGTATGTTAAAACACAAGTAGTGTGAAAATTTTTACTATTTGCCCAATCTACTATATTGCTTTCATCAGAGCCTAATAGGGGAATGTATTTTTTACCCCATTGTTGGTGTATATTGTGCAAAGTAGTGTTAATCAAATCTGAAGGGTATCCTCTCTCTAGAAACATTTCCCTTAACACAATAAATTCTGATTCCAAATCTTCTATATGCGAAGTCATCCTGGCAATTCTAATAGCTTGCCCTTTTATAATACTAACTTTTTGTGACATAGGATGACAACTATCAAAATGTAAATAAGCATTGCAGAATGTTTTCTTCCTGAATATTTTAGATTTGAACTGTCTTTTAGATATATCCTTGTATAAACAGGTATCAAGGTAATTAATATTCATGTTGTTATACTGAAAAGTAAAAGAGAGAAAGGTTGTGCTGTTGTTAATATAATTTATAAAATTGATAATGTCCTCTTTACACCCCCCCCCCCATATAATAAAAATATCATCCAAATATCGGAGATATAATTTAATATGGGGCCAAAAAGGTCCATTAAATACAAACTGTGTTTCCCAACCTAATAACACCAAATTAGAATACACTGGTGAACAATTAGCACCCATAGGGACACCAGTGACTTGTTGGTAAAATTCCCCTTCGAAACTTAAGAAATTATTTTCAAGAACTATATTCATTAATTCACATATTAATAAAATTTTATCATTTTCCAAATCTGAATGTTTAAAAAGTACTTCTTCAAACAAGTTCATTCCTTCATTTTTAGGAATACATGTAAATAGGTCTCTTACATCAATAGTTAAGAATAAAACGTCGTCATCAAATAAATCTTGCTTGATACTTTTCAAAAATTCCCAGGAGTCTTTTAACAAATGTGGGGTCTTTTGTACCACATGTTGTATGTGAAAATCAATATATACAGATAATGAATGTATTTTCGATCCCTTTGCTGCCACAATAGGTCTGAAAGGAGGCCTGTAAATGTCCTTGTGTATTTTTGGTATCCCAAAAAATACCGGAATTTTGGGAAATTTTGTAAAAAGAAAGTCATATTCGCTAGGACTAATTCTCTCCTCTACTACGTATTCCTCCAAATGACTATTAATTCTGGAGTATGAAATATTTATTTGATTTATAGAAGTTTGACAGTATGTATTTTCATCTGCCAAGAGAGTTTTCATGGCATTAGAATAGTTCTCACTTTTAAAAATAGCAATGCCCCCACCTTTATCTGGAACCATAATGCGGATGCTATGGTCATTCCTAAGATCACCTAGAAGACGGAATTCATTTTTAGTGAGGTTGTAGTGCTCAAACCTCTTATTCTGTTTGAATTCATTGTATAAATCTTCCATTACTAATTTTTCATAGGTTTCTAATAAAGGGTGTAAGGGTGGGTTGTAAATACTCTTCTTTTTATTTTGTCAGTAGTTTCTGCGTAGTTTGTAACATTGTCCTGTGTAGGTTCAAAAAGTAGCTTTAGATTTAATTTTCTTACATAAAGCTTGAGAGCTTCTATACTTTCTACAAGGTCACCCGCATGGGTGGGAATAAACTTGATTGATGAAAGCGCTTAAACTTTTGTTCACAATAAATGGACTTTTGTTTAAACTTTTGGCTACAACACACGGACTTTTGTTTTGGTATTTTTCTTTGGTGTCCTGGATTCCTGGTTCATTTTGGTATATTATCAACAGTTAGGAATAAGTATATTAGAGGGTCAGCCCAGGTTGGAAGGCTTGGAGACCAAGCCGGAGAGGCAAGATTACGTTGGTTTGGACATGTGCTGAGGAGGGATGCAGAGTATATTGGAAAAATATGCTAAGGATGAAGCTGCCAGGTAACAGGAAAAGAGGAAGGCCTAAGATAAGGTTTATGGATGTGGTGAGACAGGACATGCAGGTGGTTGGTGTGACAGAGCAAGATGCAGAGGACAGGAAGAAATGGAAACTGTTGATCTGCTGTGGCGACCCCTAATGGGAGCAGCCGAAAGAAGGAAAAATGGAAAGAGTGGACTTTTTTTAATTTTGTTAAACTTGAGAACTGAAAGGCATTTGCCTCACTTCATATTATTAACGTTGCCTCACTTGATATTAACGACTGGAAGGACACTGAGGGGAAGGGGAGAGGAAGGATAAAGGTAGTGACTAAGTAAAACAATCTCCGTTTTTAACAGTATTTCTATGAAACTGTTAAATATAAATTGCATGTTTTATAACAAACCATTTTTAGTTGTATATGATAAAGATACTAAAGCAAACAGATATTTCTTTCTTTTTTAGTATTAAGAAATGTAGGCATTATAATGCAGAGACAGAAAAAAGGCTAGAGAAAAGCATGTCTAAGTTAAGAGGCTGTACTCTCGGGTTATTGAGGTGGGGGGTGAGGTACAAAAGTACATGCACCATAACTTATGTAGAGCTCATCTGTTTTCTCTCACTTTTGCATAGGGATTAATACCATTGGCTTAATCTAAAAAAAGTTTCAAATGGAAACAAATAAGATAACTGTATACAAATAAAAAATTTCCTTTAGCAATAAACGTTTCAGACTGTCTTTAGAAGCCTGCAGCGGAGAACTATTTTCTCCTACATTTCCATGCAGACAACCTGATAATAGGACAATAAAAAGCCAGAACACTCTTATCTTCAAGGCTAAAAAAGTTAGTTTCCTAAAGGCATGCAAATTGTTTTTCAGATCTGGGAGGGGATTAAAAAAAAAAAAAAAAAAAAAAAAGACACCAATTAGTGAAAATAGAAGGACAGGCAACAACGTGCATTTTAGCATGGATAACTTCAATTTTAGGTTAGTTAAGGCCTGTTTTTGCAGCTTTTTATCTGTGGACAAATGTTTCTATTAGGAATAAACCAAGTAAAGCTCGACAATTAAAGAAACAGTTACAAGAGTCTCCAGTCACAGGCAGCAATAATACGTCCTTCCTTGTTCTTGAAAGCTGTAACAATCCACACCACACGTCAGGCAATAACCAAAAAATTTCTTTAATATATACGTAAAACACAAAAACGGATCAAGCGCTTTCATCCACATAACGTGGACTTCATCAGAATCAATTAACTAATACATTCCACAGTATTTAAACATAATTTGGCGCCAATTCATACTACATTCTTAAAGACATCAATACAACTTTAATTCATTAAATAAAATTAATGAATAATTAAATAAGTTGTTCTTACTGTAAAATAATACTTGTTAATTCTGCTAAAAATAACACATTGCATACATCAAATACCTTCCCTTATAGTACTGACCAAATATTACAAATATACTTTAAAGTATGTGTGATGAATAAGAAGTTATGTACCTACCATAACGTTCCATGTTAGTTGTCTTCTCTCGCCTTCTTTCTTGCTTGATGGGTTCGGAGCCGATCCCTCGGCTCCGACTCGGCACTTGCTTTAGCTCGAGAACTCCTTTTACCAGCTCGAGGCAGCCCCATATCCCATGATGCAAGGCAGGAAGTACCCAGATCTCGTTTGTTGACAAAAGGGCAATAACACCAAGCATAAACAATACTTCCCAAAGGAAGAAGAAACTTACAAATGGAAAAAGGACCAGGTCTGAATGGTCTTTAGCATTATAGTTTCTTATACAAGGTCTGTCCAGGCCAGGGGAAGGAGGGAGGGTCGAAGAAAGAAGGCAGAGAAGACAACTAACATGGAACGCGTTATGGTAGGTACATAACTTCTTAATGTTAAGTTGTCAATCTCGCCTTCATTCTTGCTTGATGGGACCGTCCTAGCACCTCTATCCTGGGTGGCTCAATGGAACAAACTCTTGAGGACTGTAGAGCCAAAACTGGCTCTGTCCCTGGAGGCCAAGTCCAATTTGTAATGGGAAACAAAAGTGTGAGGAGTGGCCCAAGTGGCCGCTGCACAAATAGTGTCTAAAGGCAGTCTAGCTTGAAAAGCTGTAGAAGTAGCTAAACTCCTAGTTGAATGTGCTTTAGGTTTTGAGCACAGCTGTTTTCCCCTGATCGTATAAATTTCAGTGATGACCGAAGAAAGCCATCTGGACAAAGTCACTTTAGAAACAGGAAGGCCTTTTTTATTATCCGCATAGGAAACAAAAAGTTGATCAGATTTTCTAAATTTTTTTGTTCTGTCCAAATAATATCTAAGCTGACGGTGGACGTCAAGATAATGTAGCTTTTGTTCAGCTCTATCTGAATAGTTAGGAAAAAATACAGGGAGATCAATAGATTGATTCAGATTGTTTTTCGAAGCGACCTTAGGTAAAAAGGATGGATTAGTTCTCAAAGATACTCTGTCTTTGTGAAAAATCAAATAGGGGGGGTCGAACCGAAAGAGCATGAAGTTCAGACACCCTCCTGGCAGATGTAATAGCCACTAGGAATAAAGTTTTCCAAGAAAGATATTTCAGGGAACAAGAAACAGCTGGCTCGAAGGGGAAGAATCAAGGATGTCAGCACTAAATTTAAATCCCACTGAGGAGGAGGATTCCTGATTGGAGGCTTTAGTAGGAAAATTCCTTTCAAAAAGGCCCTGCAGAGCCTATGGGACATAATATTATGATCTGCTATCCCGACATGAAAATTAGAAATAGCAGCCAGCTGAACTCTGACTGTGGAAGAAGAGGAGCCTGCATGGAAAATCTCTGCTAAGAAGTCCAGAACTGCCTGAACAGGGGCAGTAAAAGGATCAATATTTTGGGCCTTAGCCCAATAAGAGAAACGTTCCATTTGCTTGTGTAAATCCTCCTGGTAGAGGATTTTAGTGAAGTTACTATGATATCTCTAACTGGGTTAGAGATCAAAGGAAGCCTGGCTAAGGAAGGAAGTGGAGCAACCATGCTGTGAGGTTGAGAGAAGGGATTGACCGGTGCAGCTGACCGGATTGGTGAATCAGTAGATCTGGCACTGGGTCCAGATGCCACGGCTGCACCAAAAGGTGATGATGGAGGAACGGGAACCAAACTTGTCGAGGCCAGTAAGGGGCAATGAGAATCAATTTGGCTCTCAAAGCGGTAGCTTTCTGGATCACCTGAGGGATCAGAGGAAATGGAGGAAGGCATAAAGAAGTCCCTGGGGCCAATCCTGGGTCAGAGCGTCTCTGGGGATGGCCTGATAGAGGAAGAGGCTGAAGAAGTCTGGACATTTGCTGTTTTGGGGAGTAGCAAAAGATCGCAACATGGACGACCCCATTCCAGAAAAATCTCTTCCGCTATGGATTGCTTGAGAGACCACTCGTGAGGCATGAGAATAGCTCTGCTCAATCTGTCCGCTATAATGTTGGTTTTCCCAGGGATATGCGTTGCTACCAGAAACCGATGAGAGGAGATCGCCCATTGCCATAGTCTGAGCGCTTCGACACAAGGGTAGGACTTGGTTCCGCCCTGTTTGTTGATATACCAAACTACAGACATGTTGTCTGTGTGGACTGCAATTGTCCCTACGGGAAGAAAGTCGCTGAGGGCTTGCAACGTTAAAAGCACTGCTCTCATCTCCAGGACATTTATGTGCAGATGGTACTCGAACGGTTGCCACGCCCCATGAACCATCCTGCCCTGATAATGACCCCCACCCGATCAGGGAGGCATCCGTGGTGACAGTGGCTATCGGGACGGAGGTACAAAGCACCTGCCTTGGTGAACCTGAGACGATGTGATCCACCAAGCAAGATGTTCTTTGCATGTTTGTGTCACCAGAATCTGGTGACGATTGGGAGTTGCTGGTATGACCACTGTGTGAACAGCATCCACTGAAGGAGGCGCATGTAGAATCGAGCCAGGGAAGAAGAGTGATGGCCGCAGCCATAAGACCTAATACCTTTAGAACCATTCTGGCCTGTACCTTCTTGCTGGCCAGAATGATCCTGACATGAGTCTGAATGTCTGAAACTCTTTGTTCTGTAAGGGTCGCTGACATCCGAACAGTGTTTAAGTTTGCCTATGAAGGTAATAGACTGGCAGGGCGATAAGGATGACTTTTCGTAGTTGACTGAGATGCCCAAATGAGAACAAAGGTCTATTGTGTAATCCCTGGCTTGTATAAGCTGATGCCTGGTGGTGGCTGACAGGAGCCAGTCGTCGAGATACGGAAACACCTGGAATCCTTGACGTCTCAGGTGAGCCGTGACCACTGCCATGCATTTGGTGAACACTCTGGGGCTGTAGTGAGACCAAAGGGCAGGGCTCTGAACTGGAAATGACTGGACCCCAGCCGAAGCGGAGAAATCTCCTGGAGCGTCTGTGAATTTTGATGTGATAGTACGCATCCTGAAGATCTATTGAGCACATCCAGTTGTCCTTCTGTAAGAAGGGCAGAATTGACTGAAGAGTGACCATTCGAATCTTGTCTTCCTGACAGACTTGTTGAGTCTGCTGAGATCCAATATTGGTCTCCAGTCTCCCGTCTTTTGGGGACCAAAAGAACCTTGAGTAGATTCCGGCTCTGAATGGTCTATTGTGACTGGCTGAATGGCTCTTTTTGCAGTAGTTTTGCGATCTCTAACTCTGCAATGTCCCTTAGACCGGGTGGTACATCTGGAAGGGAACTTGAGGGAAGGGACTTACCTCGAAAGGAATTATGTAACCCTTGGATATGATCGACTGTACCCATCTGTCTTGAGTGAGGGAATGCCAGGCTTCTGGGTACAGTGATAATCTTCCCCAGACTGCCTCCAAGGAGGGACAGCCGGGCAACACCTCAGGGATGCTGAAAGGGCTTCTCAGGAAGAGACTCCCTGTTGCCCTGATTCTTGGACCCCTCTGCCTCTAGAGCGGCGTCTGTTGTTGTTACCCCTCTGCCTCTAGGGGTAAACTGACCACGTGAATCCGGCATGACTCCTTGGGATTTACGGAACCACATCTTCCCACCCTTCTGTCCTTTGGGATAAGGCCTAGAAGGGGTGGAAAACGGACTCCAACAGCAGAAAGAGTATTGCCGTCCTGCTCACACCTGGTCAAGGTTTCCTTCACCTGAGGGCCAAACAAAGCTGACCCATCAAAGGGAGAATTTGTGAAGGACGCCTTAAAGGGATCCATAAAATCACATAACCGCATCCAGGCTTGGCGTCTAAGAGCCACACCTGTGCCTGCGGCTCTACTGCTCCATCAGCAGCATAAGATATTAGCCGCATGGAGGAGTTAGCAATGGAATTGAGGGTTCCTAGCTGCGAAGCAATCTTTTCTTGGGCCCCTGCAGCTGTAGGATCCTGAACTACTTCTCCCAGCTCCTTCAGGATATCTCTCTGGAGTCTGGTGAAGTGACAAAGATAATTCAGCGAACGCATAGCAAAGGTCGCTGAGGAAAACATCCGCTTGCCGCACCTATCCATGGTCCTAGAGTCCTTATTAGGAGGATGGACGGGCACGGAAGGATCTGCAAGTTCCTTTTTGGTGGCCGCAGCCACCACCATGGCATCAGCGGGGACACCCTTGGTAAGGAATTGTTTGTCACTAGGGGCAGTTATAAATTTAGAAGGCCTCCTAGGGACTGGCTCTACAGAGTCAGGAGCTGTCCACGCCTTCGTGCAATAACCTGCATAAGGGGTCGAAGGCGGAGACCCCCAGGAGGTGGAGGGCCGAGATCCAGACGCCGCTAGGTATACTGACTCAACCACAGAGGGATTGTTGGTGGGCCAGTTCCCCTCTGTTTCAGAAGTTCTAGGATGTCTGAGAAGGAGACATCCTCAGAGGGGGATCTAGGGGATCCCTCTGACTCATCAAAGTCAGTATCCAAAGTGACAGACTCGGGGGGAGTCTACATGCTTCCTCTTACAAGTCCTCTTCCTAGGAGGATCTCCCGAAACATCAGGAGAGTCCTCGGAAGAGGGGGAAATTCCCAATGGGGAAACCTGAGGCGGAGGATCTCTGGGTCCTGTAGCAAGAGAAGTGGCAGAGATGTCAACAGGTACAATAGAGGGAGGAGCTACGGGAAGAGACTGCTGACTGGTACCAGTGGCCAGTACACTCTTCATCACCTCGAATGCTCCCTCCCAGGCAGGTCCGAGAGGCCCCGCCGAAGAGCTAGGAACTCCGGGGGCCACCGAAAGGGAAGTCACCGAGGCAGATGTCGGAGCCGAGCTCACCAAGGCCGAGGCTCCAAGGGGAAGAGCGGGTTCGGACAAGGGTCCGATGCCACTCACCCCTCGGAGGAGACCATGGAAGCCCGACCACCGAATCCCTCTAAGGAAGAGGAGATAAGAGTAGGGCTGAAGGAACAGAAGGGGTATCCGTCCTCCAGCCGTAGCAGTAACCATGCCCAAAGACTCCAACTCCAAGCTCTGGGGTAGAGTTGAAGGAGGAACTGTAACAGGGTGTGGACCAACAGTCGTCTGCTGAGACGGACTGTGTAGCATTTGGGCCAGTACCTGTGACTTGAGCAATCTACTGACCACTCTCTCTAGGTCATGGTCTGACAACCTGGATGACCTTGAAGATCGGCTCCGATGGCTCCGTTCCGATAGAAGAGGCGAGGCCGGAGCCGAAAGTATCGGCTCCAAGGAAGGAGACCTCGACCTCTTCCTGGAATGGGTCATCGGAGCCGATATTACTGATCCTGTCGGCACCGATTTCGGAGCCGCAGAACGCCGATGTATCGGCTCCAGCCGCAGCCGACACCGCCACCAAAGACACGGTGGCGGACCCGAGCGAAGCCGACCCCGATGCCTGTGCCACATGGGTGTCGGAGCCGATCGGAGCCGACACCGATGCTGCGTGGGTGTCGGAGCCGGTCGGAACCGACACCACAGTGGTCAAAGCAGATTCGGCACCGATAGCCATCGGCCGAAAGCTTAGTGGATCCAGAATCGGCTCCAGCCGAGCCGATCTCCACTCTATACAAGTCGGAGCCGAGGCCACAGGCTTAGAAACAGAAGCCTGGGTCTTGGCAGATTTAGTTGATTTTTGTGGGGCCGACTTAGCCGGAGAGCCCTCCGGCTTAAGAAGACCCCTGAGAATCAACTTATTCTCTCCTGCAGGACTCTCTGGCTGAAGGAGTGACAAATAGCACAGGAGTCCTGCAGGTGAAGAGGGCCTAAACAGTACAGGCAAGAAGTGTGACCGTCTGTCAGAGACATCTTCTGACAGCACGAGTCACACTTCTTAAAACCTGAAACCCTCTCTTTAGACATGGTGCCTAACAAAACACACACACACCAGTCCAATTAAATTAAACTAATACCAAAAAGGTATTTAGTAAAAAATACCAACACACACACCCTAACAGTGGGGGGGATGGGACAGGAAATTAACTGACTAAAAAATTAAAAGAGACAGGGATTTCTGTCAGAAAAGTTAAATTTAAAGTTAAACTATCAAAACAAAAAGTTTTTAACTAAAAAGGGGCTTAAAAGTCACAAATGTGAATTACTTACCAGGAGCTGGTAAAGAGAAGACCTCCCAAGCGAAGCGGCAAACGAGATCTGGGTACTTCCTGCCTTGCATCATGGGATATGGGGCTGCCTCGAGCTGGTAAAAGGAGTTCTCGAGCTAAAGCAAGTGCCGAGTCGGAGCCGAGGGATCGGCTCCGAACCCATCAAGCAAGAATGAAGGCGAGATTGACAACTTAACATTTATATGTTTGTGTACATTGAATAAAATATCATAAAAAATCATAAATACATTTTTTTCCCCATACTAATTCTTCCTATGTACATTTAAATGACAATAACAGTATTAATGTTTGACACTTCATAGAGCACTGTTTTTATTTATTTATAATTCTCTTTTAATTTTTAACAGAACTGTGATGATACAGAGAGAAGCAGAATGTAAGAAAATATTGCAGTTTATGGTGGGTCTTGATCTGCCAATATACATAGGGATTTTATGAGTAGGACAATGGAAGCATTTGCATTTCCTGATTCAGTAATAAGATTGGTTAGGGGGATGTACGAGGGACTGAAGGCAAAAATCAAAGTGGGAGAGTTCCTCTCTAATAAGTTGCGTCTGAACAGATGAAATTGGGCCGGTTGATCTCTTTCCCTTTTATTACTTCCATTACATTTAGAACCAATGGCAAAGAAAATAATGGACAAGTATTCAAGGATATAATTGATATGACATTCAAGAAATGTTGGCTTTATCTGCAGATATTATTTTGTACCCGATAGAACCAGAACCAGAGAGAATGACGTCTCCATGTGTTGTGGAACATCGAGACATTTTTTTTTTTGGGGGGGGGGGGGGATGGATAAAAGTAATGAAGATAAAGCAAAGACTACTGCTGTAAACCATATACCCACACATAAATTGGATCAGGAATGCACATTTATGAGGACATGATAAAAAAATATTTAGAAGTATGGTTTAAGAAAGGATTATGTTATAGCAGCTAGGGATATGCGGGAAGAGACTAAACAAAAGATAATACAAAAACTGAGCAACTGGAAGCTCTTGCTTATGGTCATGTATAGCAAGATACAAGTAAAATGCTTTTAGTCTCAATTTTATACACGGTCAGGCATATTTTTATCAACTAGAGGAGAGTTATGGATAGTAATAAAGAGTTGAAGGATTATATCTAATAGGGAAAGAGGGCAAGAGTACTGTGGAATAAAGTGATCCTTTCAATAGAACAAGGAGGTTTAGAATTACCTAATTTGAAGGGATATTTTAGAGCTATACAGTTAAAGCTGTTCTAGTAGAAAGTGATTATGATGAAGCAAGGGAATAATTCAATAAATAAGGAAAGAGAATTATTTTGGATGCAGATCCTTAGGGAGAATAACAGCAGCCATACAGAACATTATATTCTGTATGAATGCTATTACAAAGACTATAATATTCTGTATGACTGCTATTGCACAAAATATAATATTCTGTATGACTGCTGTTATATAAAATATAATATTCTGTACGACTGCTGTTATACAAAATATATTATGTACGACTGCTGTTATACAGAATATTATATTCACAAAGCAGCAGAAAGTATACTAAGAACTAAGCTAACACCATTATGTAAAAAGAAAGATTTTGCTGATAGGGATAACTGCAATAGGGACTGGAATTTGATTTGCAGCACTGAAGATGTGTTTGGGGGCCCAAAAGGGAAAATATAACAAAGGTTAGATTTTTGAAGAAATTTATGAAAATATTTGGCATGGAAGATGTGAATTCAATAATAGGAGTTTAGAGTAAATTTGCATATTATTCCCAAAGAAAAACTCTGCTAGGCTAGACAGAATTGACATTTTACAGGAATATGTGCATTTAATTGAAGGTCTTGATACGCACCCACTAACTATTTCAGATGATGCGCCAATAATAACTAAATTAAAAATGCAGGCTAATGAAATAAAAATGAGACATTAGCGCTTTCCGACCTGTTGAGAAGAGAGGAATTCAAGGAATGTTAGTGGAGATTATTTAGGAGCTATTCGAGAGGATAGAAATTACTTCTGAAAATATAGCTAGGGAGTGGGATAAAATTAAAGGTGGAGTTTAAAAGGATGGAAATGAAAGGCAGCTATGGCTAAGTAGTAATTAGAAGTTATGTACTCACCATAACGTTCCATCTGAGTAGGTGTATTCATTTGTCTGCAACCTGTGGGTTATGGATCCGATATCGGATCCGAACCGGCATAGTTTTCCAGCTATGGATCCAAGCTCTCAGCTCCTCCCCTCACCCATAATGCCCTGCTCTACCCTCATGACCTCAGATCGAGTTTGCCAAAGCAACAATACCCTCAAAAGGGTAACAAGTAATATGCAGGAAACTGAAAGGCCAGGGGGATAGGAGGGCGGGATGGTTGCAGACAAATGAATACACCTACTCAGATGGAACGTTATGGTGAGTACATAACTTCTAAATCTGAAGTAGGATATTCATTTGTCTGCAACCTGTGGGACAGAGTCCCCAGCTACCTGAATCTTGGGCCATCATGGAAGGATATTCGAGCACCGGAGCCAAAGGATGCTCTACCCCTAGATGCAAGATCCAACTTATAGTGAGAAATAAATGTATGAGATGAAGCCCACGTGGCTGCTGCACAAATATCATCTAGAGGAATCCTAGCCTTGAAGGCTGCCGAGGTAGATACTGACCGGGTTGAATGGGCATGAACACCCTCCGCGGGCCTTCCTGACGCTTGATAAGCCAATAAAATGCACTGTGAAATCCAGCGGGACAGAGAAACTTTAGAAATTGGCTTGCCCAAATTGAATTTTGCAAAGGAAATAAACAGCTGGTCGGATTGCCTATGACCAGCTGTCCTGTTGAGATAAAATCTTAGTTGCCTGTGAACATCTAGTGAGTGTAGCCTATATTCACCTTTGTTTTCATACTTAGGGAAGAAAACACGGAGGTTAATGGATTGATTGATGTTTGCTTCAGAAGCGATTTTGGGAAGGAAGGACGGGTTGGTCCTGAGGGAGACACGGTCCGGATAAAGAACCAAGTAAGGAGGTTTAGCTGATAAAGCTTGAAGTTCAGAAACTCTCTTGGCTGATGTAATGGCTACCAAAAGGCTGTCTTGTAAGACAAGAATTTGAGATCCACTGTAGCCGCTGGCTCGAAAGGGGGAGCGGTCAAGGCCTGTAGGACCAAAGAAAGGTCCCAAGGAGGAACTGCTTGCTTTATAGGGGCCTGAGAAGGAAAGTACCCTTAAGAAAAGTTTTGCACAATTTGGCTGACATAAGAGGATTAGACTCTTGACCAATGTGATAGTGAGAAATAGCCGCCAGTTGAACTTTGACTGTGGAACTGCTGGCACCATGATTAAAGAGAGAGGTTAGAAAATCAAGCACTACAGGGAGAGGAACCGTGAAGGGATCTAGCCCTTGCCCCGCCCACACAGAGAAACGTTTCCATTTGCTTCGTAAACCTTTCTAGTGGATGGTTTATGAGCCGCCACTAAAATAGCCTTTACCGGAGAAGAAATACCGAGTCCTTATCAAGAGTGGAACTGGAGCAGCCAAGCGGTCAGCTTCAGGTTGTCCAGGTTCGGAGGAGGAATGCAGGAAGGATGGGATATCAGATCCGAATGGGATCTAGAATCCAAGGAGGATTCACCGAGTGAGACCTTAGGAAGGGGAACCAGATCTGTCGAGGCCAGAATGGAGCAATGAGAATCATTCTGCAACCCACCCGAGAGGCTTTCTGAAGAACTTGCAGCATCAGAGGCAAGGGTGGATAGGCATACAGAAGACCGGGTGGCCAAGCATGCACCAGAGCGTCTCTTGGGGTACCTCCGGGAGGAGGTATTAGAGCGAAAAACTGTCGCACTTGGTGTTTGAGGGAGAAGCAAAAGATCGCATGAAGGGTTCCCCACCGTGCGAATATGCGTTCCGCTACTTGACAATTGAGAGACCACTCATAAGGGGTCAGAATGGTGCGACTGAGCTTGTCCGCTAGGATGTTGGACCGACCGAATGTGCGTTGCTATGAGAAAGCGATTGGTGGAGGTTGCCCATTCCCAAACTCTCATGGCCTCTCGACAAAGAGGGTAAGACCTTGTTCCCCTTGCTTGTTGATGTACCAGACAACAGACATATTGTCCGATTGAATCGCAATTGTTCCCAAGGGAAGAAAGTCCTGAAGTGCTAGCAACGCTAAGAGCACTGCTCTCATCTCTAGAACATTGATATGCAGTAAGGTCTCTGAATCGCTCCACGTGCCTTGGACTGTCCGCCCATAAAGTGCCCCCACCCGCGCCGGGAGGCGTCCGTGGTCACCGTGGCGAGGGCGGGAGAAGCACAAAATGGGCGACCCTCGTGGAGATCCGGGGAGTGGAGCCACCACAAGAGGGACCGCTTGCAAGCCTTGCTGATCGCTATGGGATGATGCATGGGAGAGCAAGGTATGACCACTGTACTAAGAGCGTCCACTGTAGAATGCATATTGAGCCTGGCAAGAGGAAGAAGTGCTATCGACGAAGCCATGGACCCTAGAGCCCTCAGGACCAACTCCGCTGGAACAGAACATGAATGGAGAATGGCCCGCACCTGGAGCTGCAGATTTAGAACTCTGTCCGCAGTGAGGAAGGCTCGTAAACTCCTTGTGTCTAGTCTGGCCCCTATGAAATCTAAGAGCTGAGTGGGTGCCAGGTTGGACTTGTTTGTATTTATTGTGATGCCCAGAAATGGAGCAAGATGGAGAAAGGAGTCTCGCCGAGAGAAGTAGATGCCTTGTTGGGGTAAGGAGCCAGTCGTCCAGGTAGGGAAAGACCTGCACCCCTGAAGCCTCAGGTGGGCCGCTACCACTGCTAGTACTTTGGTAAACACCCTGGGGCTGTGGTGAGACCAAAGGGAAGGACCCGAACTGGTAGTGACTGGCTCCCAGCCGAAGCGGAGAAACCTCCTGGAGCGTCTGTCCATTAGGATGTGGTAGTACGTCCTTGAGATCTATCGAGCACATCCAGTGGCCTTCTCCCAGAAGGGGAGAATAGATTGTAGAGTCACCATTGCGAATTTTTCTTTGGGGACTCCCAGGTTCAAGAGAGAGAGGTCTAGCATTGGTCTTAGTTCCCCCGTCTTTTTTGGCACTAAAAGAACCTGGAGTAGAACCCTGATCCGATCTGGTCTGGGGAACGGGCTGGATGGCTCTTTTCTCTAGCAGATGGCCAATTTCTGCCAAAGCGGCCTCCCTTTGACCGGGTGGTACGTCTGGGAGGGACTTCAACTTTGGAAGGTGAAGGAAAGGAATGCGATATCCCTGGATATGATTTGGAGAACCCAGCGGTCCGATGTTATGGACTCCCATGCCGCTAGGTGCCCCGAACGTCCCCGACTGCCTCCAGAGTAGAGCAGTCGGGCAACCCTCAGGGTTGCTGCGGGCCGTTCAGAGAAAGGTTCCCTGGACCCGAAGTTTCTGGGAGCCCCTCTGCCTCTAGGGCGGCGTCCTCCCTGTCCTCCTCTGCCACGGAAGGACTGGTTGTCCGGAGCAGGCTGGGACTGCTGCGACTTCGGAACCACATCTTCTTCTGACCCTTTTGGTTCCTAGAATAGGGCCTCTGGGGTGCAGAGAAGCGGATTCGACGGCAGACAGCGTCTTCCGTCCTTCTCGCTCTGGGTCAACGTCTCGTGAACGGTCTTGCCAAACAGAGCAGAACCATCAAAGGGCGCAACGACGCCTTGAAGGGCTCAGAAAATGAGTGGCGGAGCCAGGCCTGACGTCTAGTGACCAGTCCTGTCCCCGAGCTCTAGCGGCCTCCGTAGCATGGGAGAGTAGCCGCATAGAAGTATTTGTGACTGACCTAAGAGTGGCCATTTTGGTGGAGTGCAGAGCTCTGTCCTCCTCGAAATGGACTCAGAGGGATGCAGCGTACTCCTTAATAAGGTCTCGCTGCATCCGAATAACATGTGCCAAATAGTTCAGCCCTTACCGAGAAGGTCGCCGAACTGAACATCCGCTTCCCCAAGAGGTCCATCATCCGAGACTCCTTGCTCGGTGGGTGGACTGAGGGACTCTCCTGAGCCAGTTCCCTCTTTGTGGCCGCCGCCATCAACATGGCATCTACAGGAGGCCCCTTACTCCAATGGGTCCTGTCAGAAGGCGGGCTAAGGATTCTATCAGGTCTTTTGGGAATTGGCTCCACGGTGTCCGGTTCCTTCCACGCCCTGGTGGTAATAAGGTCCACCAGGGGGTCGGCAGGGGGGGACACCCAAGAGGTAGACGGGCCCGTTCAATGCCTCCAAGAACACGGACTCGTCCGAGGAAGACTTGGGGCAGACCACCCCCTAATACGGAGTATTTCCATGATGTCTCCGAAGGAGACATCCTCGGGGTGACCGTGGGGAGCCTTCCCTTCCTCCAAGTCCGTGTCTTCAGTGAGAGACTCAGGGAGTCAATGTGCCTCCTTTTGCGTATGCTTGAGAGCCTCCTCTGGGGGCTGTCAGAGGAGTCCTCAAGCAGCAATTTGCTCCATGGGAGCAACTTGGGGCACAGAAACGGGCTGTCCCAGGGGCCGGATGGTGGAAGCCTGGCCCAGTGCAGAGGGAGCGGCGGAGCCGAAGCAAGTGCGGGGTCCGGAGACCCTCAACAGAGCCCTCTCCACTACATCAAAAGCCGAAGGGAGCCGACCTCGACCAAAGGATCCGACAATCGGCTCCCCTCGGATCCGAAGAGTGGATCGGAGCCGGCGCGGCACTCGGATCCGAAGGACAGTGCGCTCCGACACAGACGGCGCCGGAGCACTGATCCCCGGATCCGGCTCGGATCCAGGCTCCGAGATCGGATCCGACGCACTCGAGGCATGGTCGGATCCGGTACCAAGTACTATCGGCTCCGACCTCCCCGGCTCGAAGCTGCTCGGCTCCAGTTGCTCGAACCCGGAAGCGGGTCGGAGAAGGAGCAATAGGCTTAAAAGGGTGTTGAGCTCCCGAGGGGAGGCAAGAGCACTCCCATCTGCATCTGGGCCTGGATGAACCTTCTCATCATCCGTCCAGATCAGCATCCGAAAGGCTATGGGTAGATCTCGACGAGGCTACCGAGGTAGGCCTGGAATGCCTCCTCGATAGCCTCGACGGAGATCGGGTCTCCTCCTCCTCAGGACCCGGTGAGAAGCACACAGGTGACCGGGCCGAGAAGGAGGAGACCGCACCAACAGAAGCCGGGGAGAAGCCGCTTGGCTGGCGGGGCGAAACAGAGGTCTCGGCCCGCCGCTTGTGGTGCTTCTCCCTCCGGTCCTTTTTAGATGCATCCCTCTCCTGTCCTGAAGCGGGAGTTTGAGTCCCAGGAGCAGGAGGGGTGCCACAGGGGAACAACTGCAGCCGCAGGAGTCCCGAAGGAGCGGAGGTCGGAGCCGAGTCAGGCGGTAAAGACCCGCCAAGACCAGCTTGGACCTCCGCTCCCTCAGTGCCCTGGGGTTGAACCCTGCACAAATGGAACAACCAGATGTGAGGTGTTCAACCCCAAGACACTAACACACGAGTGTGGCCATCAGCCGGTGAGAGCTTATGGCCACACTCGGAGCATTTAGAAAATATGGACTTAGGCTGTTCAGCCATAGTCACTAAATTTAACCTAAAGTTACAGAAAGTAACTTAAACAATAAAGAAGCACACAGGCCTCACACACACACTACGTACCAGCGAGGGGAGGGAATAAAAATTACTACTGAAAATTAAATTAAACTAAAAACAGTCAATAATAATAGGAAACCTACAACTTTCACACAAAAATTGTTAAAGAAGGAAAAAATTCTCTATTTTTTAACAAGAAAAATCCACTTAGCTGAGAGCTATGAAATCCACATCTAGTTACCAGCGCGGCAAACAAGATCTGAGGTCATGAGGGTAGAGCAGGGCATTATGGGTGAGGGGAGGAGCTGAGAGCTTGGATCCATAGCTGGAAAACTATGCCGGTTCGGATCCGATATCGGATCCATAACCCACAGGTTGCAGACAAATGAATATCCTACTTCAGATCAATTATTTAGAGGGTCTGACAAATATTGCAAAATAGGGGGAATCTCACAGAACAAGAAGCCGATCAACTACAGAATGCTAAGTAGAAATTAAGGGATTACCTCGATAATATACACAAGAGTTTAGAAAGACTACTGTTAAGCAACTGTTTTTTTAGATAACACTAGAGCACAGAAACTTTTAGCTTGATGACTCAGGCAACAGAAAGTAGAAGGGGCTGTCGCCAAGCTTGGGGGGGGGGGGGTCTATAAAAAGGAAGGTAACAAGAGATCATGTAGAGATTAGAAATATTTCAGAAATTCTATGAAAGTCTGTATAAAGCAAAGAACTGTGGAAATCAATAAAATATACAAATAGAAATGTTTATTGAAGAATCAAATATACCAATGTTAGAGAATTAGAAGTTATGTACCTACCATAACGTTCCATGTTAGTTGTCTTCATCTCGCCTTCTTCTTGCTGGATGGGTTCGGAGCCGATCCTCGGCTCCGACTCGGCACTAGCTTTAGCTCGAGAACTCCTTTTACCAGCTCGAGGCAACCCTATATCCCATGATGCAAGGCGGAACTACCTCAGATCTCGTTTGGCAGCTAACTAACCCTGCTAAAGACTTATCCTAATATAATTAGGAACCATGGTTCCTAAAAGAAGTCCTCATAACAATGCTCCAGAGGAAGCAATCTAATAGGAACTCTCCAAGATCTGTCCAGGCCAGGGGAAGGAGGGTGGGGCCTTAAGAAGAAGGCGAGATGAAGACAACTAACATGGAGCGTTATGGTAGGTACATAACTTCTAAATGTTAAGTTGTCAATCTCGCCTTCATTCTTGCTGGATGGGACAGCGTCCTAGCACCTGTATCCCGGGTGGCTCAATGGAACAGACTCTTGAGAACAGTGGAACCAAAACTGGCCCTATCTCTGGAGGCCAAATCCAACTTGTAATGAGACACAAAAGTATGAGGCGTGGCCCAAGTAGCTGCTGCACAAATAGTGTCAATGGGAAGTCTATCCTGAAAGGCTACAGAAGTGGATAGACTCCTGGTCGAATGAGCTTTTGGCTTAGAAGATAGTTGTTTGCCCCTTAGAGAGTACACATAGGAAATGGTGGAAGTCAACCATCTAGATAAGGTCACTTTAGATACTGGAAGACCCAACCTGCTTCCTGCATAGGAGACAAACAATTGTTCTGATTTTCTAAGTTGTTTAGTCCTATGTAAGTAGTACCTGAGCTGACGATGAACATCCAAAAAATGCAGCTTCTGTTCAGCTCTGTCAGAATAGTTAGGAAAGAAAACTGGTAGATCAATAGATTGGTTAATATTGGCTTGAGATACAACCTTGGGAAGAAAGGAAGGGTTAGTCCTGAGCGAAACCCTATCCTTATGAAACACCATATAAGGTGAACGAATACAGAGGGCCTGAATCTCAGAAACTCTTCTTGCAGAAGTAACAGCCAGCAAAAATATAGTTTTCCATGTCAACAACTTTAAAGAACACGTAGCAGACGGTTCGAAGGAGGTAGAATTAGGGATGCCAACATTAAGTTCAGATCCCATTGCGGAGGAGGATGTTTCACAGGCGGTTTTAGGAGAAAAACTCCTCTCAAAAGGCTTTGCATAACCTATGAGACATGATGTTATTGTCCTGCAAGCCAACATGAAATTTGGAAATAGCAGCCATTTGTACTTTGACTGTAGATGATGACGATCCTGAATGAAAAACCTCCGCCAGGAAATCCAAAACAGAATGTATAGGAGCGGTGAAGGGATCAATATTTCTGGCGTTTGCCCAAATAGAAAACGCCGCCACTTGCTAGCATAAACCGTTCTAGTGGACGACTTTAAAGAAGACACTAAAATGTCTCTGACTGAGTCAGAAATCATTGGTAGCCTGGCTAGGGAAGGAAGTGGAGCAACCAAGCAGTGAGGTTGAGAGAATGAATGGCTCGGTGCTGCTGACCCGACCGGTGGATCAAAAGATCCGGAACTGGGTCCAGATGCCAGGGCTGCACCAGAAGGTGACGATGTAGAGACGGAAACCAAATTTGTCGAGGCCAATATGGAGCAATGAGGATCAATTTGGCTCTCAAAGCGGTGGCTTTCTGAATGACTTGTGGAATCAATGGAAAGGGAGGAAAAGCATAAAGAAGTCCCGAGGCCAATCCTGGGTTAGAGAGTCTCTCAAGGGTTGGCCTGGAAGAGGAAATAGTGTGAAGTAGTCTGGGCACTTGCTGTTTTGAGGGTAGCGAAAAGATCGCAACAAGGGTGCCCCACTTCAGAAAAATCTGATCCACTACAGACTGATTGAGAGACCACTCGTGAGGCATCAGAATAGATCTGCTTAGCCTGTCCGCCAATAGGTTGGACCTGCCGGGATGTGCGTTGCTATCAGAAACCGCTGAGAAGAGATCGCCCATTGCCAAAGTCTGAGAGCTTCTCGACATAAGGGATAGGACCTGGTTCCGCCCTGTTTGTTGATGTACCAGACCACGGACATGTTGTCCGTCTGTACTGCAATAGTCCCTGTGGGAAGAAAGTCGACGAGGGCTTGCAACGTTAAAAGCACTGCTCTCATCTCCAGGACATTTATGTGCAGGTGGTATTCTATGGGTTGCCACGTCCGTGGACCATCCTGCCTTGATAATGCCCCCCCCACCCGATCAGAGAGGCATCCGTGGTGACTGTGGCAACTGGAGGAGGGGGAACAAATGGTCGGCCCTGCTGAAGAAGAGGGGAAGATACCCACCATCGTAGATGAGCCCTGCAAGACTGTGTCACTAAGATCTCGTGTCTCATGGGCAGATCGTGGTACGACCACTGCGTGAACAACATCCACTGCAGGAGACGCATGTGGAAGCGAGCTAGTGGAAGAAGAACAATGGCTGCAGCCATTAGGCCTAGAACCTTCAAGACAAACCTGGCTTTGACCTTGTTGCTTTGTAACAGAAGCTGAACAAATTTCTGGATGTCCAGAATCCTTTGATTTGTTAGTGTGGCTAACATTTTGACGGTATTTAACTCTGCCTATAAAGGTGATAGATTGGCAAGGCAGCAGAGAGGATTTTTCAAATTCACCGAAACTCCTAGACTCTTGCAAAGCTGTAAGGTGTAATCTCTGGACCGAAGAAGCTGATCCCTGGAGGTGGCGGAGAGGAGCCAGTCGTCCAAATAAGGAAACACTTGGAATCCTCGGCGTCTCAGGTGAGCTGTGACCACCGCCATGCATTTGGTGAACACTCTGGGGGCTGAAGTGAGGCCAAAGGGCAGTGCTCTGAATTGGTAATGACTGGCTCCCAGCCGGCGGAGAAACCTTCTGGAGCGTCTGTGAATCTTTATGTGATAGTACGCATCCTGAAGGTCTATCGAGCACATCCAGTTGTCCTTGCCCAGAAAGGGCAGAATGGATTGCAGCGTGACCATCCGAATCTTGCCTTTTGACAGACTTGTTTAGTCTGCTTAGGTCTAGTATTGGTCTCCAATCTCCCGTCCTTTTGGGGACCAAAAGAATCTTGAGTAGAAGCCGGATCCTACTTGGTCTGCCGGCACTGTTTGGATGGCTCTTTTCCCAGGAGTTTTAAAACTTCCTGTTTTGCCAAATCCCTTTGACCGGGTGAGATGTCTGGAAGGGATTGTAGAGGTACGGGAAACCTTTGAAGGGATTTTGTAACCCTCGGATATAATCGACTGTACCCACTTCTCTTGTGATAGGGATTGCCAGGCTACTGGGTACAGCGAAATCCTTCCCGACTGCCTCCAAGGGTGGACAGTCGGGCAACACCTCAGGGATGCTGAAAGGGCTTCTCAGGAAGAGGCTCCCTGTTGCCCTGGTTCTGAGGACCCCCTGCCTCTAGGGCGTCTATTATTGTTACCCCTCTGCCTCTAGGGGTAAACTGACCACGTGTGTCCGGTGTAGCTCCTTGGGCTTTACGGAACCACATCTTCCCCTTCTGACCCTTGGGATATGGTCTAGAAGGAGTGGAAAACTGGACTCCAACGGCAGAAAGAGTTTTACCGTCTTGTTCACATCTGGTCAAAGTATCCTTCACCTGAGGTCCGAACAAAGCCGAACCGTCAAAGGGGGTGTTGGTGAAGGAAGCCTTAAAGGGGTCCGCAAAATTACACAGCCGCATCCAGGCTTGGCGTCTAAGAGCAACACCTGTGCCTGCGGCCCTGCTCGTTCCATCGGCTGCATAAGATATGAGCCGCATGGAGGAGTTAGATATCGAATTCAGGATAGCTAGCTGAGAGGCAATCTTTTCCTGAGCCCCAGCAGCTGAAGGATCCTGGACCACTTCCCCCAGTTCCTTGAGAATATCTCGTTGAAGCCTGGTGAAGTGACAAAGGTAATTCAGCGACGCATTGCAAAGGTCGCTGAAGAAAACATCCGCTTTCCATACCTGTCCATGGTCCTAGAATCCTTATTAGGAGGATGGACAGGTACTGAAGGATCCGCCAGTTCCTTCTTAGTGGCCGCCACCACCATAGCATCCACAGAGACACCTTTGGACAGGAACTGTTTGTCCGAAGGGGCCGTGATGAATTTTGATGGTCTCCTGGGGACAGGTTCCACAGAATCTGGAGCCGCCCGCCTTCCGAGCCACTACCTGCATGAGTGGGTCGAAGGCGGAGACACCCAGGAGGTGGAGGGTCGGGATCCAAAGCCTCCAGGTATACCGACTCATCCTCGGAGGGGTCAATGGAGGCCAATTCCCCTCTGTTTGAGGAGCTCAAGGATGTCTGAAAATGAGACATCCTCAGAGGGGACCGTGGGGAACCCTCCGACTCATCTAAGTCGGTATCAGATGTAGTAGACTCAGGGGAGTCTGTGTGTTTCCTCTTACACGTCCTCTTCCGAGGGGGTTCACCTGCAGGGTCAGGAGAAACCTCGGAAGAGGAGGAAATTCCCAGTGGGGAAACCTGGGGCGATGGATCCCTGGGCCTGAGAGCAAGAGGCTGGCAAGAGGCTTCTGCAGGCACTGATGAGGGAGGAGCTAGAGGATAGACCGTTGACCAGGCTCAGAGGCCAGGACACTCCTCATCACCTCAAAGGCTCCTCTCCCCGGGAGACCTGAACACACCCGCTCCGAAGAAACAGGAATGGTCGGCTCCAAGGAGAGAGAAGGCTCCGAGGCAGATGGTGCCGAGCTTACCAAAGCCGAAGCTCCGAGAGGGAGAGCGGGGTCGGACAAGGGTCCGATGCCACTAGCCCCTCGGGCCGACAGTGGAAACCCGGCGACCGGATCCCTCCAAGGAAAGTCTCAAGGAGGAGATCGGAGCCGAGGATGACGGAGCCGAAGGATGTATCGGCTCCGGCATCGAAACAGTCGCTGTCCCAAGAAGCTCCGGCTCCGAACTCTGGTGTGGAGTCGGAGGAGGAATCTCAAGAATTGGGGCTGTAGCCGAAGTCTGTTGAGACGGGCTATGGAGCATTTGGGCCAGTGCCTGAGACTTCAACAGCCTGCTTACCACCCTCTCCAAATCGTGGTCAGACAGCCTGGAAGATCTCAAGATCGGCTCCGATGGCTCCGCTCCGACAAAAGAGGAGACCCCGGGCAGTGGATACTTAGTATCGAAGGGACCGGGATCTCTTGCGGGCCGGAGCCACCGGAGCCTAAGTCCCTTGAACCCCAGATGGAGCCGAGGATCTCGGCCCGATGCTGATAAAGTGTCGGCTCCAGCCGGAGCCGACAAGGCAACAGTAGTCAGGGTATCGGAGCCGGCCGGCACCGAACCCACTACTCTGGCAGAAGAAGCATCGGTTCCAGCGGCGATATCGGCTCGACGGGCGAGCCACCGAAGGAGGCTTAGACACTGTAGCCTGAGCCTTCGGTGGCTTAAGAGGTTTTCCTGCCCCTTGCTTAGGAGGAGAACCTTCAGGATTCAACAAACCTCGGAGGATCAGTTTGTTCCTCCTTTCCTGCAGGACTCGCTGGCTAAAGGCATGACACAACGCACAGGAGTCCTGCAGGTGCAAAGGCCCCAGGCAATACACACAAGAAGTGTGACCGTCTGTCAGGGACATTTTCTGACAGCACTGGTCACACTTCTTGAAGCCTGAGACCTTGCCTTCCTTAGACATCCTAACAGGATATACACACACAGTCCCCACAAACACACAACTTAATCCCTACACAGACACACAGGAAGGGAATAACTTGGGGAACTAGGCCTGACTAAAACTTTCACTGAAAAACTATATTAAAAGTTAAAAAAGGAAGGGAATAGGGTGGGCTGTACTAAATACAGGCTAACCTGACACTGAAGGGAAATTAAACCCCTAACTAACTATTTTCTTATTTAACAAGAAAAACTTACCTCAGCTGGCAAAGGAGACCTCTTTCGCTAAGCGGCAAACGAGATCTGAGGTAGTTCCGCCTTGCATCATGGGATATAGGGTTGCCTCGAGCTGGTAAAAGGAGTTCTCGAGCTAAAGCTAGTGCCGAGTCGGAGCCGAGGATCGGCTCCGAACCCATCCAGCAAGAATGAAGGCGAGATTGACAACTTAACATGATAAGGCTCAATTACTAACAGTTAGGATAGGAGGAGATGAGATAAAAATTGTGATGTATAACCAATCTACACAGGGAAGTCCCCAGAAATAGATGGTATTCCTTTTGAAGGTTTGGAAGCTAAGAGGGAAAAAATGGTAAAGATCTGGAAGGTTTTGTTTAGCAAAAGAGGAGAGCGGGATCAACATCCTGGAAGAAAGCAGTGTTAGCTGTAATACTAAAGAGGGTAAAAATCCATCAGACCCAGCTTCATTCAGGCCCATTTCAATACTAAACCATGATTATAAAATATTCATGTCTGCAATGGCTAAAAGAATGGCAAAAGTAATGCCAAAACTGATAGATATGGATCAATGTGCTTTTCTGGAGAAAGGTAAACATTTGACAACATTAACAGAACACTGATGATCCAGAGGGAAGCAGAATGCAAGAAAATACCACTGTTGTTGGTGGGTCTTTATGCAGAGAAAAATCATTTGACAGAGAGCTGGGACTTTAAGAATAGGGAAATTAAAGCATTTGCATTTCCTGAAAAAAATTACAAGGTTGATTAGGAGGATACATGAGGGATCGGAGGTGAAAATTTAAGTAGGCGGGGTACTCTCTGATAATTTCTGCTCGAGTACAGGAACTAGACAGGGGTGTCCTCTTTCCCTTTGTTAATTGCATTATATTTAGCACCACTGGCAAAAAAAATAAGGTGCTCAGAAATTCAAGGATATAATTCGTATGGTAGCCAAGAAAAGCTGGCTCTGTTTGCAGATGATATTATTTTATATCTGACAAAACCAGAGAGAGACATTACAGTGCTGTGGAACATTTTGAGACGTTTCAAATTTTCAGATACAAAACGAATGAAACTAAAACAAAGGCAACAGCAGTAAATTATGTACCCACATATGAATTGGTTCAGCAATAGCCATATTTATGGAGACATGATAAAATGAAGTATTTAGAAGTATGGATTCAAAATGATTCGGGTGTTGCAGCTAAGGATATGTGGGAAGACATTAATCAAAAGATAATACAAAAGCTGAGAAAAATGGAAGCTTTGTTATATGAATAGTAAAATACAAGCAGTTAAAATGTTTAGTCCCATTAGTCTTACACACAGGTCAGGCATATTTTTATCCACCAGAGAAGAAGTTGTGGACAACAATTAAAGAACTGAAGGACTGTGAGGGGAAGACAGCAAGAGTTAAGTGGGATAAGCGAATTCTTCCAGTAGAATAGGGCGGACTGGGATTATCCAATTTGAAGGAGTATTTCAGAACTACACAGCTGAGGCTCTTGTACACAGCACAAGCAGAAAACTATCATTCAAAGTGGAAAGGGATGATGATGATGATGAAATGGGGGGGGCTCAAGAAAATCGGAGAGACTTGGATTTTGAATGCAGGTCTTTAAGAAGAATCACAATAACCATACAGAATATTATATCTATAAAGTAGGAGAAAGTATCCTAAGAACTAAGCCAACATGGGAATGGATAAAGGAGATTTTCCCAATAGGTATGACTACAATTAGGGATATAGACACTAGGCAAGAGGGGGTTGGAATTTATTGGAGAAAACTGCCAAAGGAATCAATGTATCGGGAGCAAATAACTAGAGAGTGAAAGATAATAAAAAGGCTATGAAACTAAGAAGCCGTAAATGTACAAAATTAAAAAAAAAAATCTACTTTTCACCTACCCTTTTCTAAAGATCTCAATTCCAGCAATGCCAGCTTTACTGCTGTTACTATATTGACTGCTTCTAATATAGCTGGTTTAGATTTTGATTTCCATTTTAGAGTAATTGCTTTTTTTGGCAGCAACCATAATTAGACACAGCAAGGCCTTACCATGTCTAGGCAATTCCAATTCTGTATCATAGCTCAGAAAAATCATCTCCCTCGTCACACAAATCCACCCACCCAGCACCTCTGACAGTGCATCCTGCAGGGAATCCTTAAAGTTCCCCAACCCACCGCACTCCCAGAAAATATATTCCCAAGTATCTCTTTCTTCCCCATCACACCTCCAACATTTGCCGTCTACATGAGGAAAACCTCTCTGGAGTCTATTTGGGGTATAGAAATATCTATGTAAACATTTCCAAACAAAACTACTAAATCACCTAGATTCTGTTGCATATTTGGTATCCATCCCCCCATTGTTTCTTTGTGAATTGCTTATCCAATCTCTCTTCCCAATCCTTTCTAAGCTCATCTGATTGAATCTTATAGTTATCATGCAATATTTTATATGGTCTACGAATAGGTTCATAGGTGTGTACTAGACTAATGGCCATAAAGCCTTTACATGCCTAGATCATAGGATTACCCTGGCATCGTGCCTCTCAAGTAAAGCCACTGGACTGATCCCTGGGTGAATTTTATATTTCCTATCCACTCATCAAGATTTCTCGAAGAGGGCCAGTGAGGTGCTATGCTTGACAAGTATGGGATTTCTATTCCATAGCAAGGCAGTCTCTGGGTTATGAACCTGTGCCTCCAGCATATTTTGTGGATTGTGTTAATGAGGTTGAGGTCTCTGGAGCATGTGGTGCGGAGGGATTGGGATTTCTTTACATGTAGCATTTCTAAAACAGCTGGGTCAGACACAAGTCAAGCAGAGATTGCCTCTAAGGAGGCAATATGAGACAGAGAATAGGAGGTTTTTTTTTGTTTTTTAAGTCTATCCATATAGGACAAATGTTTAAGGCCTGGATCCTCTTTGTGAGGTACTTTTACAGCCTCTTCAGTTGTTGCAGGTGTTTAGTGAGGTACATGCCAAATGGGGCATTGTACTCAATGATTGGCTTAATGAGGGAAGAGTAGAGGGAGACAATAACCTCTTTCTTCCTGGATGCAAAACCCTTAATGATTATTCCTTTTTTTAAATGGGCTAGAGCAGTGATGGCGAACCTCTGACATGCATGTCAAAGGTGACACGCCAAGACATTTTGGGTGACACACCAGCGTTCAACACCAGAGTTACTAAAGAAACTGATTTTGCATTTGTTGCTTGTGTTAAGTGCACTGAATTATTTTGTGCCAGGAGCCAGTTCGACAACACTACTGCAGAAGTAAGGTTATTAACCTCAAAGACTATTTCAATATACTTTCTCGACAGAGTCCACAAAGGGCAGTGCTGACTGTTTTCTTTTCGTGGTTACACTTATGCAAAGGCCAAGTAGTCTGCATTTCTAGGAGTTTGTAGTTTTACATTCCTCACAACGGTCCCTCTAAATCCCTCCTAAAACTGGCAGCTACAATAATTAGATTTATAGACCAATTTCCTTCAGAAAATATATATTAATTCACATTCAGTTTCTTCTGTCAGTGTCTCAAATTAATAGTACTAGTAGTTTAAAACTGTCCACATCTCTTATTTCTAGATTTACCAATGATTCTGTTGAGATTTATCCCTGATGTACTGACAACCATAGTGCTTTATTCATTTCACTTATTTTTTGTTGGGGGGGTGACACGCAAGCACAGTCAAGTTAGGCATTTTTCAAATTTGTTAACATGCTGAACCCAAAAGGTTCACCTTCACTAGGCTAGAAATTGCTTCTCCTGTCAGGGACTGGCATTGGAGTACAGGCAAAGAGAAAGAGATAGGGGAATCCTTAATGAGAAACATACACTGGTTGAGCTCTTAGTTGAATCTAGAACAGAACAGAATCAGCTGTTAAAAAAAAAAGAAGTTATGTACTCACCATAACGTTCTATCGGAGTAGTTGTACTCATTTTTCTGCAAACTGTGGGTATTCGGATCCAAGTCAGATCCGAGCCGGTAACTTTACAAGCATCTGCTCCAAGCTCCTCCCCCTTATCCATAATACACCATCTACTGCCTTCCCTCAGATCGATTTTGTTGCAAACCAAACCAATCAGCAACTCAAACTACAAAGAAACCATACATGATCATAACATGAGAAGTTTCGGGGGAAGGAGGGTTGGATGGATGCAGAAAAATGAAGTATAACTACTCCGATGGAACGTTATGGTGAGTACACAACTTCTTTATCTGAAGTAGTTAACTTCATGTTATCTTCAACCTGTGGGACAGAGTCCCCAGCTACTCAAGCCCCTGGGAGGCCCTCATGGAAGGATATTCCTGAGCACCACAGAGCCGATGGGTGCTCTCCCTCTAGAGATTAAATCCAACTTATGAGAAATGAAGGTATGCGACTTAGCCCAAGTTGCTGCCCCACAAATGTCATCCAATGACACCCTAGACCAGAAAGCAGCAGACGTCACCATAGATCTGGCAGAGTGAGCTTTAATCGGACCGGGTGGAGACAATCCTTTGTAAATCTGCAAAATACATAGCGTAATCCATCTAGCTAAAGAAACAGAGATGGCCTTACCCAAAAAGGGCTTAGAAAAGGACATAAATAACTGGTCAGACTTATGGAAGGGCTTTGTTCTGTGTAAATAAAAACAAAGTTGTCTATGAACATCTAGTAAATGCAGTTTATATTCACCTTTGTTCTAAAAATTTGGGAAAAAACAGTCAGGTTAATTGATTCAGATGCCACTTTCAGTAAGAAAGAAGGAAGGGTTTGTGCAGAGGGAAACCCTATCCTTAAGGAAGATCAAATAAGGGGGCACAACAGACTAGGCCTGAAGCTCAGAAACCCTCCTAGCCAAAGTAATAGCCACTAGGAAGGCTGTCTTCCAGGATAGAAACTTTAAATCCGATGAAGCTCAGGTTCAAAGGGGGAGCAACTAAGGCCCAAAGAACCAAAGTAAGGTCCCAAGGAGGAGCAGGGTTCTTAACTGGGGGGGGGGGGGGCTAAAAGAAAAGTGCCTTTAAAAATAGCCTTATACAATCTAGAAGAGGACAGGGCATTCATGTTCTCGCCGACATGAAAATTTGTAACAGCTGCCAGTTGAACTTTCACAGTGGAAGAACTGGCCCCTTGTTGAAAAATGCTGGCTAAAAAATCCAATACCACGGAAACAGGGGCCGTAAAAGGATCCAGCTTTCTCGGAGATGCCCAAATAGAAAATTGTTTCCATTTACTTATGAGCAGCCACTAGAATAGTTTTTACAGAATATGAAAGACCGGGAGTCCTGGCAATTAAGGGAACTGGTGCAACCAAGCTCTCAGCTTGAGGCCGTTAAGGTTGGGCAGACAGAAGCCCGAAGGATGAAAAAGGAGATCCGGGCAGGGATCTAGAATCCAAGGAGGAGCTAGAAGATGAGACCAAAGGAAGGGGAACCAAATCTGACGAGGCCAGAATGGGGCAGAGGATCACCTTGCACCCCAGTCAGCAAGCCTTCTGAAGAAACTTCGGAATGAGTGGTAACAGGGGATAAGAGTACAGAAGCCCGGGAGGCCAAGCATGGACTAGAGTGTCTCTGGGGGGGGTCCCTGGTGAGGGAATCAGAGCGAAGAATTCGCTGCACTTCACGTTGGAAGGAGATGCAAAGAGATCGCAGAGAGGCTGACCCCATGCAAGGAAGATCTCCTCCGCTACAGACTGCTTCAGAGACCACTCGTATGGCATCAGAATAGCCTGACTCAATTTGTCCGCTAAAATATTGGATCAGTCCGGGATGTGCGTTGCAATCAGAAACCGACTGGCGGAGATCGCCCACTCACAAACTCTCATGGCCTCACGACACAGGGTAAAGATCTGGTTCCTCCCTGTTTGTTGATATACCAGACATGTCTGACTGAATTGCAATAGTTCCCAGAGGAAGAACAGTATGGAAGGCCTGCAACGCTATGCATATGAAGGCTCAGTGTCTCTCCAGTAAGTGTTTTACAACTGTAAATGCCTATTTTTGTTGAATTGTATTAGACATTTTACAACTGTATATGTTTATGTTGAATTGTTAGACATCCAATATGATTTATGCTTTATTATTAGATGTTACTATGGCATGCTAGCATTTGTATGCACCAATTTGTTTTTAATATAATAGTATGTATGGTCTATTTTCATAGCTGCACCTTGTTCACTAATGTTATTCATGTAATTGTGTTGTGTGTAGACATCTCATACTAGTGTCTAATTATTTCTATATAACTGCGCTGTTACTGGTGGATAGAATCACATTAGAGAACCACGACAGATTGCTGCTCGCTATATTTTTATCTGTAACTGCATAACTGTTTGGGGTTTCTTTTCTAATGTTCTTCCAATTGGCTCAGTATCTGCATATACTAAGTAGTTGGTGCATGGCACTGTCCTGCATGCGGTAGCTATTTGCTCAGTGTGTTTTTTATAATCTTTATAATATAATTTTACCATGTCAAAAGTACTTACTCCTCTCTGTACTCTTCTTTTCTAGACCTAACACCACTCTTAAGTTTTCAACTGCGGTACCACCTTTAACAGTCTTGTAAGAAAAGCGCAGTCTGGGTCTGAACTGTCTGCAAACAGCTACAGTTAACTTAGAGTATGTGTCTACCTGTTTGAGCCAATATTAATTTTCCCCTGGAGAGCACTCTACTTTGGTTGTAAGCAGCCCCCCCCCCCTCAACACACACACACACACACACACACACACACACACACACACACACACACACACACACACACACACACACACACACACACACACACACACACACACACACACACACACACACACACACTCCACTTTCTCTTATTCCTTTCTGTTAGCAAACAGTATCCATAACTGATCAATACTGTGTTTGTAAATTTAAACTATGACCACAGTAGCCTACTGATACAAGATTACCCTGTTTTTCCACCTGAGAAATTAAGAAATTAAGGAATGACTTACAGTTTCAGAGCAGTACTTGGTCAATTGTGATTGTTTCCAGCCCCTCATACGAGCAACTAACACGGTCTCTACCCGCTTCGCTCCCCACCCTGCCCCCTATTTCCTCCCGCCCCTGGTGGTCCCACCTTTATTGCACTCAAACCTCTCCCGTCTTTCTAATAGCCAACCACAGCACTAACCCAACACTATCACACCTCCTCAACTAACATGTACAAGCATACCTTTCCTATGCTCACTGCATGCACTCTCCTTGCATATCTTACAAACTACCAAAGCTCCATCATTCCCCCACTCAACCACTACCACTGTACTACTACTCACACCACCACTCATGTCTCACCCACACTCGGCTCCCCTCCCACCAGCTCAAGAACCATCCCTATGCACCCCCCACATATTCTACCAACTATATCACTCAAACATAAAGCATCCCTACAACTTAACATAGTAACCCTCCCACCATACCTATTACCCACAGAGCACAATTTAGAAGTTATGTACTCACCATAACGTTCCATCTGAGTAGGTGTATTCATTTGTCTGCAACCTGTGGGTTATGGATCCGATATCGGATCCGAACCGGCATGGTTTTCCAGCTATGGATCCAAGCTCTCAGCTCCTCCCCTCACCCATAATGCCCTGCTCTACCCTCATGACCTCAGATCGAGTTTGCCAAAGCAACAACACCCTAAAAAGGGTAACATAGAATATGCAGGAAACTGATAGGCCAGGGGGATAGGAGGGCGGGATGGTTGCAGACAAATGAATACACCTACTCAGATGGAACGTTATGGTGAGTACATAACTTCTAAATCTGAAGTAGGATATTCATTTGTCTGCAACCTGTGGGACAGAGTCCCCAGCTATCTGAATCTTGGGCGGCCATCATGGAAGGATATTCCGGAGCACCGCGAGCCAAAGGATGCTCTACCCCTAGATGCAAGATCCAACTTATAGTGGGAAATAAAGCGTATGAGATGAAGCCCACGTGGCTGCTGCACAAATATCATCTAGAGGAATCCTAGCCTTGAAGGCTGCCGAGGTAGATACTGACCGGGTTGAATGGGCATGAACACCCTCCGGTGCGGGCCTTCCTGAAGCTTGATAAGCCAATAAAATGCACTGTGAAATCCAGCGGGACAGAGAAACTTTAGAGATTGGCTTGCCCAAATTGAATTTTGCAAAGGAAATAAACAGCTGGTCGGATTGCCTATGACCAGCTGTCCTGTTCAGATAAAATCTAAGTTGCCTGTGAACATCTAGTGAATGTAGCTTATATTCACCTTTGTTTTCATATTTAGGAAGAAAACAGGAGGTTAATGGATTGATTGATGTTTGCTTCAGAAGCGATTTTAGGAAGAAAGGACGGGTTGGTCCTGAGGGAGACACGGTCCGGATGAAATACCAAGTAAGGAGGTTTAGCTGATAATGCTTAAAGTTCAGAAACTCTCTTGGCTGATGTAATGGCTACCAAAAGGCTGTCTTGTAGGACAAGAATTTGAGATCCACCGTAGCCGCTGGCTCGAAAGGAGGCGGTCAAGGCCTGTAGGACCAGAGAAAGGTCCCAAGGAGGAACTGCTTGTTTTATAGGGGCCTGAGAAGAAAAGTACCTTTAAGAAAAATTTTACACAATTTGGCTGACATAAGAGGATTAGAGTCATGGCCAATGTGATAGTGAGAAATTGCCGCCAGTTGTACTTTGACTGTGGAACTGCTGGCACCATCGTTAAAGAGAGTGGTTAGAAAGTCAAGCACTAAAGGGAGAGGAACCGTGAAGGATTCAGGCCTTGCCGCTCCGCCCACAAGAGAAACGTTTCCCCTTGCTCCGGTAAACCTTTCTAGTGGATGGTTTATGAGCCGCCACCAAAATTGCCTTTACCGGTGATGAAATACCGGGAGTCCTTATCAAGAGTGGAACTGGAGCAGCCAAGCGGTCAGCTTCAGGTTGTCCAGATTCGGAGGAGGAATGCAGGATGGATGGGATATCAGATCCGGGATGGGATCTAGAATCCAAGGAGGATTCACCGAGTGAGACCTTAGGAAGGGGAACCAGATCTGTCGAGGCCAGAATGGAGCAATGAGAATCATTCTGCAACCCACCGCAGAGGCTTTCTGAAGAACTTGGAGCATCAGAGGCAAGGGTGGATAGGCATACAGAAGACCGGGTGGCCAAGCATGCACCAGAGCGTCTCTTGGGGTACCTCCGGGAGGAGGTATTAGGCGAAAAACTGTCGCACTTGGTGTTTGAGGGAGAAGCAAAAGATCGCATGAAGGGTTCCCCACCGTGCGAATATGCGTTCGGCTACTTGACAATTGAGAGGCCACTCCTAAGGGGTCAGAATGCTGCGACTGCGCTTGTCCGCTAGGATGTTGGACCGACCGGAATGTGCGTTGCTATTAGAAAGCGATTGGTGGAGATTGCCCATTCCCAAACTCTCATGGCCTCTCGACAAAGAGGGTAAGACCTTGTTCCCCTTGCTTGTTGATGTACCAGACAACAGACATGTTGTCCGATTGAATCGCAATTGTTCCCAAGGGAAGAAAGTCCTGAAGTGCTAGCAACGCTAAGAGCACTGCTCTCATCTCTAGAACATTGATAGGCAGTAAGGTCTCTGACCCGTTCCACGTGCCTGGGAGGGTCCGGCCCAAAGTGCCCCCACCCGAGGCGGAGGCGTCCGTGGTCACCGTGGCGAGAGGGGAGAAGCACAAAATGGGTGGCCTTTGTGGAGATCCGGGAGTGGAGCCACCACAAGAGGGACCGCTTGCAAGCCTTGCTGATCGCTATGGGATGATGCATGGGAGAGCAAGGTATGACCACTGTACTAAGAGCGTCCACTGTAGAATCGCATATTGAGCCTGGCAAGAGGAAGAAGTGCTATAGCCGATGCCATGGACCCTAGAGCCCTCAGGACCAACTCCGCTGGAACAGAACTTGAATGGAGAATGGCCCGCACCTGGAGCTGCAGATTTAGAACTCTGTCCGCAGTGAGGAAGGCTCGTAAACTCCTTGTGTCTAGCCTGGCCCCTATAAAATCTAAGAGCTGTGTGGGCCAGGTTGGATTTCTTTGTATTTATTGTGATGCCCAGAAAGGGAGCAAGATGGAGAAAGGAGTCTCGCCAATAGAAGTAGATGCCTTGTTGGGGCGGTAAGAAGCCAGTCGTCCAGGTAGGGAAAGACCTGCACCCCTGAAGCCTCAGGTGGGCGCTACCACTGCTAATACTTTGGTGAACACCCTGGGGCTGTGGTGAGACCAAAGGGAAGGACCCGGAACTGGTAGTGACTGGCTCCCAGCCGAAGCGGAGAAACCTCCTGGGCGCCTGTCCCATCAGGATGTGGTAGTGCAGCGTCCTTGAGGTCTATCGAGCACATCCAGTGATTTTCTCCCAGAAGGGGAGAATAGATTGCAGAGTGACCATTCGAATTTTTCTTTGGGGACTGCCAGATTCAAGAGAGAGAGGTCTAGGATTGGTCTTAGTTCCCCGTCTTTTTGGCACTAAAAGAATCTGGAGTAGAACCCTGATCCGATCTGGTCTGGGGAGCGGGCTGGATGGCTCTTTTCTTTAGCAGATGGCCAATTTCTGCCAAAGCGGCCTCCCGTTGACCGGGTGGGGCGTCTGGGAGGGACTTCAACTTTGGAAGGTGAAGGAAAGGAATGCGATATCCCCTGGATATGATTTGGAGAACCCAGCGGTCCGATGTTATGGACTCCCATGCCGCTAGGTGCCCCCAAAAACGTCCCCCGACTGCCTCCAGAGTAGAGCAGTCGGGCAACCCCTCAGGGTTGCTGCGCGGGCCGTTCAGAGAAAGGTTCCCTGGACCCGAAGTTTCTGGGAGCCCCTCTGCCTCTAGGGCGGCGTCCTCCCTGTCCTCCTCTGCCACGGAAGGACTGGTTGTCCGGAGCAGGCTGGGACTGCTGCGACTTCCGGAACCACATCTTCTTCTGACCCTTTTGGTTCCTAGAATAGGGCCTCTGGGGTGCAGAGAAGCGGATTCGACGGCAGACAGCGTCTTCCCGTCCTTTTCGCTCTGGGTCAACGTCTGTGAGCGGTCTTGCCAAACAGAGCAGAACCATCAAAGGCGTTAAAGCGGCGCTTTGAAGGGCTCAGAAAAATCGCAGTGGAGCCAGGCCTGGCGTCTAGTGACCAGTCCTGTCCCCGCAGCTCTAGCGGCGCCTTCCGTTGCATGGGAGAGTAGCCGCATAGAAGTATTTGTAACTGACCTAAGAGTGGCCATACGGGTGGAGTGCAGAACTCTGTCCTCCTCCGAAATGGACTCTGGGGATGCAGCGTATTCCTTAATAAGATCTCGCTGCATCCTAATGACATGTGCCAAATAGTTCAGCGCCCTTACCGAGAAGGTCGCCGAACTGAACATCCGCTTCCCCAAGCGGTCCATCATCCGAGACTCCTTGCTCGGTGGGTGGACTGAGGGACTCTCCTGAGCCAGTTCCCTCTTTGTGGCCGCCACCGTCAACATGGCATCTACGGAGGCCCCTTACTCCAATGGGCCCGGTCGGATGGCGGACTAAGGATCCTATCCGGTCTTTTGGGAATTGGCTCCACGGTGTCCGGTTCCTTCCACGCCCTGGTGGTAATAAGGTCCACCAGGGGGTCGGCAGGGGGGGACACCCAAGAGGTAGACTGGCCCGTTTCAAATGCCTCCAAGAACACGGACTCGTCCGAGGAAGACTTGGGGGCAGACCACCCCCCCCTTATACGGAGCATTTCCATGATGTCTCCAAAGGAGACATCCTCGGGGTGACCGTGGGGAGCCTTCCCTTCCTCCAAGTCCGTGTCTTCTGTGAGAGACTCGGGAGTCAATGTGCCTCCTTTTGCGTATGCTTGCGAGGGACCTCCTCTGGGGGCTGTCAGAGGAGTCCTCGCAGCAGCAATTGCTCCATAGGAGCAACTTGGGGCACAAGCGGGCTGTCCCAGGGGCCGGATGGTGGAAGCCTGGCCCAGTGCAGAGGGAGCGGGCGGAGCGGAACAAGTGCCGGGGTCCGGAGACCCTCAACAGAGCCCTCTCCACTACATCAAAGCCGAAGGAGCCGACCTCGACCAAAGGATCCGACAATCGGCTCCCCTCGGATCCGAGTGGACGAGCCGGCGCTCGGATCCGAAGGACAGTGCGCTCCGACACAGACGGTGCCGAAGGAGCACTGATCCCCCCGGATCCGAGGCTCGGATCCAGGCTCCGAGAGGTCGGATCCGACGCACTCGAGGGCAGGGTCGGATCCGGTACCAGTACTATCGGCGCCGACCCACCCCGGCTCGAAGCTGCTCGGCTCCAGCTGCTCCGAACCCGGATAGCGGGTCGGAGAAGGAGCAATAGGCTTAAAAGGGTGTTGAGCTCCCCGGAGGGGAGGCAAGAGCACTCCCATCTGCATCTGGGCCTGGATGAACCTTCTCATCATCCGGTCCAGATCAGCATCAGAAAGGCTATGTAGATCTCGGCGAGGCTACCGAGGTAGGCCTGGAGTGCCTCCTCGATAGCCTCGGCGGAGATCGGGTCTCCTCCTCCTCAGGACCCGGTGAAAAGCACACAGGGGACCGGGCGAAGGAGGAGACCGAACCGACAGGGCGGGAGAAGCCCACTTGGCTGGCGGGGCGAAACAGAGGTCTCGGCCCGCCGCTTGGTGCTTCTCCCTCCGGTCCTTTACTAGCATCCCTCTCCTCTCCAGAAGCGGGAGGTTGAGTCCCAGGAGCAGGAGGGGTGCCACAGGGGAACAACCGTAGCCACAGTTGTTCCCGAAGGAGCGGAGGCGGAGCAGAGTCTGGCGGTAAAGACCCGCCAAGACAAGCTTGGACCTCCGCTCCTCAGTGCCCTGGGGTTGAACCCTGCACAAATGGAACAACCAGATGTGAGGTGTTCAACCCGAGACACTTAACACACCGAGTGTGGCCATCAGCCGGTGAGAGCTTATGGCCACACTCGGAGCATTTGGAGAAAATAGATTTAGGCTGATCAGCCATAATCTATAAAGCTACTAAAAGTAACTTAAACAAAAAGACACACAGGCCCAACACACACACTCTACGCAACAGCGAGGGGAGGGAAAAAAATTACTTAATTTAACTCAAAATAAAACTATCAAAGAGGGAAACCTAAACTTTCACACAGAATTACACAAAAAACTTAAAATTTTCTGTTTTAACAGGTAATAAATCACCACTTAGCTGAGAGCTATGAATGCAAATCCAGTCACCAGCGCGGCAAACGAGATTTGAGGTCATGAGGGCAGAGCAGGGCATTATGGGTGAGGGGAGGAGCTGAGAGCTTGGATCCATAGCTGGAAAACCATGCCGGTTCGGATCCGATATCGGATCCATAACCCACAGGTTGCAGACAAATGAATATCCTACTTCAGATCATAAAGATTCCCTTATAAACAAACACATTCAAAAACTGAGAAAACTAATAATCTCATGCTTATCAAAACTAGCCCTAAGTGGAGACATCCACCCCAACCCTGGACCTACCATCTCCAACCCCAATCTTCATAATCAGACTAGAAACCACTTCTCCCATATTGCAGCCAATAGAAAGCCAAGTGACTTCCTTCATACTATGCCTAAATATTAGAAGTATATCCAACAAAGTACATGAACTCCATGCCACCATAGACTTGTACTCCTCAGATATAGTCATCCTGACAGAAACCTGGCTAAAGCCTCATTACCAGTGAGCAAATACTCCCTACAGGTTACGGCATACTAAGAATAGACCGGCTAAACAAAAAAGGAGGTGGTGTAGCTATAATATTTAAACAGCATCTAAACATCCAGATCTTAAAATCATCAGCTCCACAAATAGGCAATGAAGAAATATATACCAACCAAAACAAAACCATCAACATAATTGGATGCTACTTCCCACCTGGCCAAAACATCCCTCCCCTAGAAAACCTCCTCAGCTGGTCTACCCACCATCTCCCCCAAGAAACTATCATATTAGGTGATTTCAATATTGATTGGCAATCCTGTTCTAGCAACAATCCAACCCATCATGTACACCTCCATGGCTTCACTCAACAAGTCCAGTCACCAACCAGGATAAATAAAAACTCCACCAAGCACACTACCCTGGATTGGATACTAGTCAGTAAGAACCCCCAGTCATATATAACAGGCTGCTTATCAGATAGCCTCAGTGATCACTCCCCAACATTCCTACTCAAAAAATACCTATACCAAGCTAAACCTGTAATCTACTGTCAAATACGTAAAAAACAACTTTAACCCACTCACATTCATCTCATCCCTCAAAGAATGTAACTGGCATCCTCTAAAGTACCTCAGTTGAAATTTTTAATACTACCTTCCTGAACATCCTTAATTACCATGCCCCCCATAAGATTCTCCAGAACCAAAAGCACAACCCTCCCCATGGCTACAGAAAACCACTAAGTCAGAAATTAAAAACAGGGATAAAGCCTGGGAGCACTGGCGCAAAACCAAAACCCCCTCAGCTAGACAGAAATTCCTAGAACTACGCAATAGAGTCAAAAAGCTAATAAAACAGGACAAATCCCAATACTACCAGTCTGCCCTAGTCTCCTCACAACACAGCCCCAAACAATTCTGGTCCTCCATAAACTCCATCCTCCATCCAGGTAAAAAGTCAGTACCCCTCCTCCTAACATCCCTCACTCCTCAGAAAATATTGCTACCTCATTCAACACACACTTCACCCAAACCATACTATCACTAGCTAAACACAACCCCCTCCCCTCCAACTAGTAATCTCTCCACTGCCTTCTGTTTTTCTCCTGTACCTACCTCCAACATAAAAAACTCTTAACTAAACTTAAACCCACCAAATTAGCAGCAGACAGCCTCCCAAGTGAATACCTACAAATCGCAGCTGATGCTCTGGCCTACCCAGTATCCATCTTTATTAACCGATCTCTGTCAGAAAGCTACGTTCCCACACTGTGGAAAGTATCGCATATAATTCCCCTCCACAAAGGCGGACCCTCCACAGAACTAACCAATTACCGCCCCATAGCTATTCTCTCTCCACTCTCCAAAACACTAGAGAGATGCATACACTCTCAGGTCTCAGACTACCTCCTTACTAACAACCTCCTTTCCAGTACTCAGCACGGTTTCCGACCAAACCATAGCACCACCACTGCCTTACTCTCCTTTACTAACACTATCCTTCAGCATAAAAACAATGGCTCTCTCGCCTCTGCTGCTTTCCTAGACCTATCTAAAGCATTTGACATGGTCCCACACAAACAACTTATCTCAGTCGTCACTAACCTATCCTTCTCACAATCGGTCACCAACTGGTTTCAGAGTTACCCGTCTGACCGCCAACAATCCATTGTATGGCAGAATTACACATCTCCCCAACTGTCTGTCTCCATAGGGGTTCCCCAAGGATCCATCCTTGGACCCCTACTCTTCTCTGTTTACACCAATAATCTAGCCTCTGCCACCAAACATGGCACACTCCTACAATACGCAGATGACTCGACCATCATCTGCACAGCCCAGTCCCTACCAAAACTGCAAAAAGTCACACAGGAAGCCTTTTCCTCTGCTGAAACATGGTTATCCGATGCCAGATTAATACTCAACCCAAACAAAATTAAATTACTCATCTTCCAACCCACCAAACATACTCAAAACAACTCACTTTAACATCACGGCAAAAGACAACACCACTATATACCCAACTGAACACACCAAATTGCTAGGAGTGGAAAAAGACAATAAATTAAAATTTGACATTCACATATCCATGACTATAAAAAAAGTCCACAAAAAACTAGGAGCATTATACAGAACTAAGCAATTTCTCACCAAAGCAGCAAAGATTTCAATAGCAAATTCCCACCTTATCTACACCCTACTTTATGCCTCTCCAATATATACCAACCAAAGGCAATGTGATCTAAACAAGCTAGAGACCTGCTACAACAAAATCGCCAAATTTGCCACAGGGGCATCCTACCATAGTCACCACTGTCTCTCACTTGCTGAACTGCGCTGGCTTGAACTCCCTCACCTCCTTCAGTGGTATCAACTCTCACTCGCCCACAAACTAGTAAACCATCCACTAAATGTCCCATCCCTCCAGAATCTACTCCAACCCTATCGCACCACCAGACCACTAAGATCCAGCAGCAAAAATCACTTGCAGATCACTAAAGCCAATAACTCTGCTGGTGAAGCACTATTCTCTTGCGCCATAGCCAAATTATGGAACTCACTCCCACCCACAATTACCTCCATACCATCATGCACCCACTTCAAAACTTCACTAAAAGCGCAACTAAAAACATGCTGGCTATGCCCTTGCAACTCCCACTCTCATCCACCCCATCCAACCACTACCTTTCTTTCCATTCCACTAACTACCTTGATTATAGCAAGCTCAGATGCTCATAAGCCAGTACTTATTATACAGCACGAACAACTTCTTCTTGTAACATTTGTTAATGTCTGGTATGCACTTCACAGACAAAGATTCTAGTTGTCTACTGATGTACTGTGTTCATCTGTAAATATGTTGTAAGTAATTGCTATGTAAATTGTTATTCACTATGTAATCTAATGTATATACTGTCTGTTTATTTTAACTGTGGAGCTTTTCTCCCTGGGCCTCCGCTGAAAATGGACCTACGTCCAGTCGGACACTCCCGGTCAACAAATTTAAATAAATAAATAAAAACACTGCTCTCATCTCCAGTACAGTGATGTGCAATCTGGTCTCAATCTGGGACCACGTGCCTTGGACCGTCCTCCCCAGATAATACCCCCCCCCCACCCTAGCTGGGAGGCATCCATTGTCACTGTGGCTTGGGCTGTGGATGGAACAAAGGGGCGTCCCACTACAATCTCTGGAGACTGGACCCACCAGAGAACTGATGCCCTGCAGGCTTTGCTGATATGAACTGGGTATTCCATGGGGAGATCCAGCCAAGACCACTGTACGGCTAGAGTCCATTGTAGAACACGCATGTGAAGACACGCGCAGGGGAGGATAAAATTGCGGCAGCCATAGAGCCCAAGGCTCTAGAGAACATCCGCCGCCTTCAGCAACCTGGGACCAAGAATCAGTGATACATGAGCCCTTAAGACTCTGGACCCTGTCTGGAGTTAGGAAGACTTTCAATTGAAGGGTGTCCAGCAGTGCCCAAAGTCCAAGATCTGTACAGGATTCAAAAAAGTGACTTGGGAATGTTGACCGTAATCCCCAACAAGGCTGCAAGATGTAGGAAGAAGTCTCTGGCTTGGCAAAGACGACGCTTAGTGGAAGCAGCAAGGAGCCAATCGTCTAGGTAAGGGAATACCCGAATCCCCTAAAGCCTCAGGTGAGCCGCTACTACTGCCATTACCTTGGTGAACACCCTGGCGGCTGTGGCGAGACCAAAGGGTAGGGCTCGGAACTGAAAATGACTGGCTCCCAGACGGAAGCAAAGGAATCTCCTGGAGCTTCTGTGTATCTTGATATGGTAGTAAGCGTCCTGGAGATCTATAGAGTACATCCAGTCGCATTCTCGAAGATAAGGTAGAATGGACTGCAGGGTGACCATCCGGAATGTGTTTGGCAACAGCCAGGTTTAAGGTTGATGGGTCCAAAATGGGCCTGAGGTCCCCCGTCTTTTTTGGCACTAAAAAGAACCTGGAGTAAATGCCCGACCCGGACTGACCGGGGGAAACCGGTTCAATGGCTCGTTTTTGAAGCAGCTTAGAAACCTCTAGCACTGCCGTCTCCCTCTGAGCAGGTGGGACATCTGGGAGGCACTTTGGTTGGATTGGGAGGGGCAACAAACGGGATGGTGTAACCTCTGGATATGATTTGAAGCACCCAACGATCTGCAGTTATCGACTCCCATGCCGTTGGGTGAAATGATAATCTTCCCCCGACTGCCTCCAGAGTAGGACAGTTGGGCAACCCCTCAGGGCTGCTGCACAGGCCTGTCCGAGAAGGGCTCCCTAGATCCAAAGTTCCTCGAACCCCCTCTGCCTCTGGGCCAGCGTCTCATGTCCCCTCTGCCTCTAGGGGACGAGTTGTCCGAAGAGTCCCGGGAAAACAGATTTCCAGAACCAGATCTTCTTTTCCCCTCTTAAATTCCGGGAAAAGGATCTTTGAGGGTTAGAGAAGCAGATTCAGAAGGCAGACAAGGTCTTCCCATCTTTCTCACTCTGGAACAGGGGTGTCACAGACTGTCTTCTCAAAGAGAGAAGAACCATCGAAGGGAGCATTCATAAGAGACTCCTTGAAGGGGTCCGCAAACCTACACAGTCTGAGCCTAGCGAGTCGCCTCATAGCAACGCCAGTCCCAGCCACCCTAGCTGATCCTTCTATAGCATGAGAAAGGAGGCGCATGGACGTGTTCGACACTGATTTCAGAGTAGACATCTTCGCGGAGAACAGATGCTTGTCCTCCTGCGACAAAGACTCTGGAGGCGACTCAGCTAACTCCATGACTAGTTCTCACTGCAGTCGTATGACGTGTGCCAAGTAGTTCAGCACTCTGATGGAAAGTGTCGCTGAAGAATACACTCGCTTCCCAAATCGATCCACCGTCCTGGATTCCTTACCCGGAGGGTGGACAGAGGAACTCTCAAGCCAATTCTCTCTTGATGGCTACTGCAACCACCATAGCATCCACAGGGGATCTTTTATATCATGCCGGTCTGTCAGAGGGTGGAGAGAGAAATTTGTCCGTGTGCTTTGGTATCGGCTCTATGGTATCAGGCTCCTTCCATGCCCGCGTGGTGATAAGATCCACTAAAGGATCCGCCGGCGGGGACACCCAGGAAGTAGATGGGTCCATGCCAAAAGCCTCCAGGAACACAGATTCATCCGTAGAAGGTTTTGGGGCTGACCAACCTCCCCTCTGGCGGAGGATCTCCATGATGTCTCCAAAGGAGACATCCTCAAAAGGTGACCTGGGGGAACCTTCTCCATCCCAATCATTGTCCTTGGTAAGGGACTCAGGGGAGTCCAAGTGCCTCCTTTTGCACATGTGCTTATGGTGCCCCTCCTCAGTGGGACTCTGAAGAGGGCTTGTGAGCAGCAGGGGGGTTCCTCCAGGGGAACTGCCTGGGGCTCCTCTAGCACAGGCTGTCCCCGAGACAAGATGAAGGGAGTCGCAACCGAATCAGAGGGAGTCTGGGCAGAATCCAAGGGAATAGGTTGATATCTTGATCCTTGGGAGAGAACCCTCTCCACCACGTTGAACGCTGAGGGAGAGCGTACCTCTTTAGAGCCCAACAAGAAGGAAGCTCTCCCCGGGTCCGTCGTGAGGATCAGAGCAGAGGCTAGGGTAGCCAGAGCTCCAAAGGAATGGCCTGGATCCGACAAGGTCTGAGCCGAAGACACATCCATCCCCTTGGGTCTGTCTCCCCATCCTCGGCCCAGAGAGCTGCTCAGATCTGAGAAACTTTAACACCGGAGAGGAGGATGGTGGAACCATAGATGCCGAATCTCCAGCTCAGAAGATCCTCGGATCCATGTACCCCAAAACCGAAGGCCGGATCAGGGAAGGAGAAATCAGAAAGGCATGGAGGTCCCCCCGCCAGAGGGAGAGGGGCCTGGCAAGACTCCATCTGGATTTGGGTCCAAATGAATCTCATCATCCTGTCCATTTCAGAAAGACTCCGAGTCGAGCGTGAGGAAGCAAACAACTCAGATCTGGCTGGTCGCTGGGAGGATCTGGAAGAAGGCCTCTACTCCGGGGAAAATCTAGGGGAGCTGAGCCAAGGAGAAACAGTTCTCGAAACTTTAGTAGGCGGGCTAGGGAAGGCCTCCCGATCAGGAGACCTTATGGGGCCTATCCCCTTTCTTCTCATCTCTCCCTCTCTCTGAATCCTTGTGTCTGTCCTTTTTGTCCTTCTCTCTCCTTTTGACAACATCCCCTTCAGCAGGTCTAGCGAGAGGGGGAGTCCCAGCCGGGGGTGGGTGGGAGTTGCAGTAGAAGAAGCCGAGGCCGTTGACGAACCCTGCACAAATGCTGCACAAATGCTGCACTGGACGGAACAATGTGCAACACCCAAGCAAACAACACACAAAGAGTGTGGCCATCTGCTGGTGAAAGCTTATGGCCACACTCTGTGCATTTTTTAAAGGTGGGTTTTGGTTGATCAGACATCCCAACAAAGCAAAAATAACCCTACCCAATCACAAATAAAAAACTAGCCTGACCACGCACACGAGACAGAGAGACAGAGAGACAGAGAGACAGAGAGACAGAGAGACAGAGAGACAGAGAGACAGAGAGACAGAGAGACAGAGAGACAGAGAGACAGAGAGACAGAGAGACAGAGAGACAGAGAGACAGAGAGACAGAGAGACAGAGAGACAGAGAGACAGATGTGAAAATTCAGTAGAACAATCCCAAAAAGCACTTACAGTACCACTGAAAGCTCAGAGCTGCAGAGATCACGATGCTGATGCATGAAGCAGCAGACAAGATCTGAGGGAAGGCAGTAGATGGTGGTGTATTATGGGTAAGGGGGAGGAGCTTGGAGCAGATGCTTGTAAAGTTGCCGGCTCAGATCCGATATGGATCAGAATACCCACAGGTTGAAGATAAAATGAAGTTAACTACTTCAGATGGAATAATTAGTAGGAGATATATATAACACATTGCACAAGAATTGTAAGAATCAGAGGATGTCAGATGAGATTGGGAAGTTTAATTCTGGTGGCTGCCAAAAATGCAGTTACTACAAAACTAAAATGCAAATCAAAGTCTAAATGGTAATCACCAAGTGTAGTTGCCCGCAGGATGCACAGTAGCAAATCCCTTCCCAAACACACCTCCAGCCGCACGGACCCACACCCACATGAATATTCACATCGCCTTCTTCTGTTTCTTATAATATTTAAATCTTTCAGATACAGTATAACTGTTTTAAGCAACTATTAAAGAAAATATAGGACATATATGCCATTTTTTCAACTACTTTGCAGGACACAACTGCCAAAAGGGGGACTGTCCCTCACAAAGTGGGACAGGTGGTAACCGCAATGTAGTTATTTATTCATCAAGTAAAACATACATTTTCACTCACATACTCAAAAAATAATACACTGACAACTCTATCAGACTCTGCCACAGCTAACTAAGCCAGCTACTTGGGGAAAAACAGCTGTCAACGTCTTAAGAAGAATGCCACACTTTAATGAGTCCAAGTATAAAAGCAACACTGTACAACATATGCAAGTTGAGAAATAAGCCTCTCATCTGTTTGTACAAATTTTGTAGAGAATATGGGTAACTGACTATCTATTCTGACTGCTCTATGAATGAGAATGCAGTGATGCATACACATACTCGCAAAGATGCAGTCTGAGTTCTCAAATTACAGTGTTATTATTTTTCCACTTTCATGCCTAGTAGGTTTTGGACTTTGTGATTGCACAGTATGTAGAATGTGGAAATCTCCATTATTATTTTAGCGATTAATGCCAGTTATTACTTGTGTTTTGGGAACTTTATATTATTTTGGACTTTGTGTATTATACGCAGTATAAATGTTGTTTTGGGAGCGTTACTAATACCGGTTTCATATGCTGATGCCTGTTTGTGATTGCACAGTATGTAGAATGTGGAAATATGCATTATTTTAGCGATGAATGCCAGTTATCACTGGTGTTCTTTTGGACTTATAACTGCATTAGTAATTCCGGTTGTTTTGGGAACGTTTGTGTAGTGATTTACTGACTAGACAGTATCAAGACTGTGGAAATTAGCATGCCTGTCACTCAAACTCGTTTTTCCCCTGCCAATCAGTTAGGCCAGCCCAAAGCTGCGCAGAACTACCTGCGAGGTACTACACTACACTTGGAGATTACCATCTAAATCAACTACACTACAAGCAGTGAATATTGTAACAGAGAAAAAAAAAAAAACAGGAAGGGAGATCATTAGAAAAGGGATGGAATAAACTACATAGAAATAATGGAAAATTGTTGGAACAATACATGCAGAGGAATTGAACAATTTAATGTTTTATTATACTGTATAAAACATATGTGATGTATGTTTATAAATGTGAACTTAATATGGTTTGGTTACTTTTGTAATAAATGCAAGTTTGCCTGTGTCAGAAATAATATATAAAGGTGTTTTTTTTAACTAGTTAAAAGGGCATTCCCAAGGACATGGGGATATTGCAGGAAATGTGTCCCTCACTATAGCACAGTAGCTATTGCACTTGCAGACCTTAAAAGAGAAAAGAACAGGTAAAGTCATTAAGACACCAGCTTTTAAACATGCATTCCAGAAGCTCAAGAAGTTCTTGGGTGGACTTCCTGATTACAGTTAAGTGATTATTGTGCTGGAATATGTTTCAATCACAGTCTGGGGGCTAAAATTAGTTAGGTCTATTGAAAGGGAGAACGGCGGCTAATAATGTACCTCAGCTGTAGATATCAACAGCAAGAAAAATTGTATGTAGCGTGAAGAAGGAAATATTTGGGAATACGCTAAGCTAAAGTCTTAATCCTACCTACATGGAAGACACTTCAGAGTAGTTGCACATCATAATCCCTTAAAGTGTTTACATAGGGCTAGTAGGCAAAGCAGTAAAATCCCAGAAGGATCTTGAGATTATAGTCTTTTAACATGTTAAACGCAGAGAATTAGGCATAAGCCACTATAACTTGCCGGCTAGCCAAGCGGCTCATAGGTTCCAAAAAGTTAGGATTGGTCTCTTAATGGAGGTGGTCTACCCAATCACCCATGAGTCCCTTGGGACTCTGTGCTGGGTCCACTCCTTTTTGGGATCTACTTCTCGAATGTCAAAGGCAAAGCCAAGGGCCTCTGAATGACCAAGTTTGCAGGTGACTGCAAACTAGGTGTAGTCACTGAATTCCCACAAGACACAAACATCTTGCAGAAAGACAAATGACTGTTGTCAAAGCCATGGTTTAAAGAACTCATAGGTAGGATACTAGGCTATTGGCCCTAAGGCCTATATAAGCCTAGCCAAAATGGTACCCTGGCTTTTGCCACCCAAGAAAATTATTTTCCTGTGCCCCTGTCAAGCAGAGCCACAGAAGTGATCCCCAGGTTGAATTTCCCATCTCCCATCCAATCATCAAGATTGTTCTTGGAAGAGTGCTAATGAGGAGCCTTTGTTTGATATAGATAGGTAGTTTGTTCTAGAGTATGGGAAGTATCTGAGATAGGAATCTATCCCTCCAGCATGTCCTGTTTAATGTGGTGACAAGGTTTAAGTCCCTAGAATGTGTAGCTCGGAGGGATTGGGATTTCTTTATGTGGAACATGTCCAACAGCTCCGGGTTTGACAGTTTTGTATGTTAGGCAGAGATTGCCTCTGAGATGTTGTAGATGTCTTGTGAGGTACATATCAAAAGGGCCGTTGTACTCTATACTGGGTCTAATGAGTGATGAGTAGAGTGGAGCAATGACCTCTTTTTCCCGGATGAGAAACCTTTTGTGATGAGGTGTGCCACATAGGATTTCCTGACTACTGTGGTGATGTGATTATCAAAGGAGAGACTACTGTCCACCTGTGTCCCAAGGTCTCAAACTTCATGTTAAGTAGACTACCGCCTATGTGGCAAGTTCATGGGTACAGAGTTTTTACCAAAAGGGATGACAATGCACTTTTTCGCATAGAGCTTGAGGCCATGGTTTTGACACCAGGCATCTGTCTCAGTGAGGCCCTTTTGTAGGATGTCCACATCATTGGATTTGATTAAGACTCCTAGTTTGCAGTCATCTGCAAACTTTGTTAGCCAAAGCCCTTCTGTGTTAGCCTGTACTTCAGAGAAGTAGATACCAAACAGGGGAGGACCTAGGACTGAACCCTGTGGTACTCCACTTGTCTGAAGCTGGATTTAGAGTCTGCTACTTTCACAGTGTGGGTTCGGTCAGTGAGACAGTTGGCAATCCATCTTGTGACATAGGGATTTATACCTAGTTTAGTGAGTCTTCCAGAGTGGGGGATGGTGTCGAAAGCCTTGGCGAGATCTAGATAGGCTGTGTGTACCACCTTACCCTCATCTACAGCTTTGGTGACTGCTTCAAAGAAGTCTGTCAGGATTAGGAGACATGATCTGCCTTTTACAAACCCGAACTGGGTAGGGACCAGAGTTTGGAGATTACCAATGTCACGGTTTATAAGTTCCATGACGATACGCTCCATAGCCTTGCAGACTAGGCTCGTCAGGCTAATGGGGCAGTAGTTCCCGGGGTCTGTGGTGGCTCCCCCCTTTGTGAAGTGGGATAACTGCTGCTGTGTGCCATTCGGTGTGCACAAAGCCTGAGGTGAGGCTATGATTGAACATAGTACTTAGGTGGGGTGCCAGTTCGTTCTGCAGTTCATGTAGAACGCAGCCTGAGATGCTGTCAGGTCCCATGGATGCTGTGTTCTTGGCTTTGGAGAGTTTTTTTTTTTTTTAACCTGTGCAGCCGTGATTACAGGTACTTTGCATTCTTCCGGTACAGAGATGGGCCCTTTAGGGGATGAGAGAGGGGTAAAGTTAGCACTGAACCTATCTGCCGGGATGTTGGCAATATCAGTTGGTTCTGTATATTTAGTGCCATTGTGCTGTAACTCAGAGCAGATTTGACTGTTGCCATTGAGATTCTTGACATAGCTATAGAATGCTTTGTGGTTGTCTTTAGAATCAGTGGCAATTTTTTTTTTCTTAACTAGCTTTGGAGGATTTTATGAGGGATCTCGGCTTCTTACTGAGGCTGACCACGGAGTTTCTCCAATCAAGGGATTTTACTCTCATTTGCAACAGTTTCTTTCTTCTGTTGTAGAGTTTGTTTATAACAGGGGACCACCAGATTGGCTTCCTTTTTTTGGAGGATAGCATCTTGGTTCTGTTAGGGATTGCACGATCCATGCACTCGTGTAAGTGCTTATAAAGTGCAAATGTATAGGATTCAGCAGTCGTATCTCTACTGTCCATCAGCATGGGTGTCGTGAACTTTGCCACTTCTGTCTTAAGAAGTGTGAAGTTGGCTTTGGAGCAAACAAATGCATAATAGCACCTTTTGGGAAGTCAGCCACTCTAAGAAACTACCTCACTGATAAAACACCCATACGAGTAAACCCAGCAGTCAGGGATTTGGAGACATGTAGATAGTAACCTGGCTTTCAACCATGTGTCTAAAGTAGTAAGAAACTCGTTCTGTGTTGCTCAATTTCCAAGTAAAAGGTCCAGGAAGGATACTGTGCCATTTTATTTGGTCCTCATCAGACCCATCATCAAGTATAAACCCCCTTTGGTATGCAGCTGACCAGGCACATGCAACAACTGGAACATCTACGGAGGTTCATCACAAAAAGAATTCAGTGCATAAACAAAATGTCCTACGCAGATCATCTCAAAGCCCAATCTGTTTCCTACAGACTGTTGAGAGGAAGATCCATGTCTGGCATGCCAGGACCCTACTCTGATGGACCTTTTTCACATCCGCATAATAAACAGCGTGAGAACTACTAGATCCAAGGATTAAATTTTGCTTATGATAAACAGGACACGTTAGAGGGACAGGTATGTACCTCAGAGAATCCCCATTCTCTGCAGCAGGCTTCCCATCCACATGAAGCAGAGCTCTTCCCTAACCCTATTCAAGTGTAACCTAAACCACTGAATGGGAACCTAGAAACTCACCCCTGATCTGGCACCTATGTCTCTGATAGACAGAGGCATTAGTTGGTATAATGGTTAAGGTGTTTACCTTAGAAGCACAAGGTGCAGGGTTTGATTCTCACATGGGGTAATTGGCTAGGCTTAAAAAATGGCCAATGACAATTAGCCTAGTACTAATCTATGAATCAGAACTATGCCCTAGCTATCACATGCCCCCTTAAAATAACATCTAAAGCACAATAACTCTTTGGAGACATTTGGGTTGCATAATTAGGCTTGTAGAGGCCCCAATGTTCATTAGCTTAGTATATACCTGTGAACATACGACTGGTAAGCATAAGCTGCTAATAGTACAGCAAACAGAGTCTGTCAAGACAGTAATTACAAGGATGCTACTTCTACCCAAACTGTGTTGCTAGGGAGTTATCTCAAGAAAGCTTGCTTACGTCTAGAAAGGGGGAGAAATGTGGACAGCTGAATAAAACCTGTAATTGCTTTTCCAGTAGAGATTTTGCAGATGTACAGATTGGGAAAACATGCATAAAACATGCAAATATTTTCCAGTAAAGGTCCAATAGATGCGCAACATGAGAAGCTATATAAAATCTAGATTATTTCAGCAAAAATGCAGTAGTGCCTTGAAACATAAAACTGCCTCACAGAAATACAACTTGGGTAGAAGTTGCAGCCCTACATTTACTGCATCCCTACATTTACACCTTCTCTTGGACAGTCTACATTTTATTGTACTAGTAGTGTTTTGAGCAGCAAAGGTGCCCCCCCCTACTTGACAGCAACTTTACACTAGATACTTCATATACAAAGCCCTGCTTTACAGCCAATAAAAATAGAAATTATAAGGGCAATGCTTACTTGTTGCAATCAGGGGATGCTCTGCGCAAGCACTGTAGTTACTACTTATGCTCTCTGACATGTCAATATTTGGATCCTTCTAACTTGACTCACATTTCCCATAGATGGGGCAGTCCCATATCATCTTCTTTCGGCTGTTCCTGTTAGGGGTCGCCACAGCGGATCATCTGTTTCCATTTCTTCCTGTCTTTTGCAGTCCCACATGATTACATTAATTAGAGGAGTGTAGGGAAATAGACTGCACAACACATAGAACAGACTTAACAAGATTCTCCGATAAGTACAGGAGCCTTTCGCAAAGGAGAAGTATGCAAAACAGTTATGGTTGCTCACTAAGAATAACTAATACCAATAAAGTTCTGGCATATTTATATTTAGACTCCTAACACTGTATAGTGCCATGATGGTGTTAATCAAATTTAAGTTTGATTTTGCTGTGTAGAAAGGTCTTTCATTTACTTAACATAAAATTATGTAATTTTAGAACATCTTGGTAGGTAACAAAAATGATGTTTTGCTACAGATTACAGTGCGTTTTGACTACCATTATTTACATATGGTAAACATAACAGGAAGAAAAAGGGGACAGATAATAAATAAAATGGGGAAGAGTAAATGAAAGAGGGAAAAGGTGGTTAAAAATGTTTAGTAAAAATCTGCAAGCAGATAGGAATTATGCAATAGAGCGAGTCTTGTAGGATTGTTTCAAAAAACAGACAATAATGTGGGCAGACGTATTGTAAACAGCGATAGTGTAAAGTTGTGAGACTCCCCGCCAATTAACAGTTGTATTGGTGTCCAACTTGGATGGAATTCTTGACCAAATGCAAGACTGTGCAAGGCCATAAAATGTTTTTGTAAGGTAGGCTAACAAATCAAGTAAATGTATTTTCTTCTTTCTAGTTTATTATATGGTTTAAATACTCTCAGATACATATATTTCATTATTGTATGATGGAGCAAGTGTACAACAGTATAGCTAGGATTGCTGCAGCTCCTCCATCTTACATATGTCACTAAAAATGAACCACACTGGTGGAATTCTAACCTTAATTGGGTATATAACAAAAGGAAAAAAAAAAGTCATGTTTAAAATCAGGAAGAGCAGTACTCTGCCTATTGCAGGGCTATAACACCTTCCACATGTCTAGACCAGCTGTGTGGGGGGTTGAAGGCATCTTAATCCATATCCAGAAGAAAGTCACGTCAAGGCTGGTAAAATCAGTATGATGCACTAGAGATTCTTCATGTCCAAATAACCATCAAAAAAGTCCAGTACCTTATATTGGTTATAGAACTCTCTCCAAGACAAAATAACAATATCTATCTACAGGACTAGAATCTGATGCTGTTTTCCTTGGTTATCTAAACTATCCACTATTTAACAATAGACCAGGAAACTTACACCACCACTAGTGGACAATAACAGAGATTCCTGGACTTGTCTTTACAAATGCCCTGGAACAATTAGTCAGCACACCAACTATGAGAACAACATCTTGGACCTTATCCTTACTGATGTGGGAGCATCATGCACCATCCTTTGCATATTGTCATTACCCATTAAGTCTGACAACAAAGCAGTCTCCTTAGAAATGAAACTGAAACCAGGGATCTCTTACACCCAAGGTATCTTTAGAAATTTCTTTAAGGCATACTTCTTATTCCCAAGTGATATATTGGTAAGCTTGAAATCCTCACCAAACCCAGTTAACTCTACTGCTGAATATGCAGAAATGTGAAACTGAAACCAGGGATCTCTTACACCCAAGGTATCTTTAGAAATTTCTTTAAGGCATACTTCTTATTCCTAAGTGATATATTGGTAAGCTTGAAATCCTCACCAAACCCAGTTAACTCTACTGCTGAATATGCAGAAATGTACACCACTACATTATACCAGCATGTAAACAGCTGCATATATGCAGCTGTACACCACAGGAACTGTAGGGCAAACTCCTGAAACAAACCCACATGGTAGAACCACAATATCAACAAGCTTTATAATACAAGGAAAATAATTTTGCCCAACAGTAAGAGTAATTTGAAGAACGTTAGAGCCCTAGTCACTGAATTATAGACCCACAAGTCTGACCAGCCTTGTATGCAAAGCACAGAAAGACTTATCATAGAATTAATCAACTGGGATATAGAGAACCTTCAAACAACTGTGCCCATCTCAGTTTGGATTTGTCAAAGGCAGGTCATGCTTTCTCTTCTTGATGGATTTTTTTTTTTAAAAGGTCTCCAAAGCATTGGATGAAGGAAAAATGGTACACACTGCATACCCTGACATAGTCAAAGTTCTCCATTCAGGTATACTACAAAAGCTAAATAAACCCCTGTGGCACCTAATGAATTGCCAACTGACTCACAGATAGATGCAGACAATCAAAATGGGGGAAGTTACCTCCAGAAAGAGACCTGTCACCAGTGGAGTCCCCTAGGGTGCAGTGTTGGAACCGCTCCTATTTGGCATTTACTTAAAGCCAATATCAAAGGGCTGTAGTTGAATAACTTTGCAAATGACTCCAAGCTAGTAGTAGTCACTGAAACCCAAACGACTTGGCCATCTTTTGTCCCAAATTAACTGGTGCCGAAATCATGGACAAATTACATGCCAAAAATGTGTTATTGTATCCCCTTAAGTCATCTACTCCAGGAAACTATCACATTTGCAATACTCCCCAACAAATGACCCAGTTGCTCGGGATTTTTGACCTTATGTGGCAGTGACCTAATTTTTGACCAACATGTTGTCTATTGTAAGAAAGCCCTTCTATATTGTAGAGCTTATAAACAAAGGGATTGTATCCCCTTAAGTCATCTACTCCAGGAAACTACCACATTTGCAATACTCCCCAACAGATGACCCAGTTGCTTGGGATTTTTGACCTTATGTGGCAGTGACCTAATTTTTGACCAACATGTTGTCTATTGTAAGAAAGCCCTTCTATATTGTAGAGCTTATAAACAAAGGGATTGTGCCTAGCACTTGGGATGTCATTGCCCCTCTTTACTCAGCCTTCATTTGTCCAGTCATTGATTATAATGCCCCCTTTGGCATGCATCTCTCCAGACACATGCAACAACTGGAATGCCCATAGAGACCCTTACAAAAAGGATACAAGGCCTAAACGTGTTCTACATGGGTCAACTCAAAGCCCCGTCACTACACTTGGTATCCCAAAGACTGCTGAGATGCAACTTGTATCGCTTAAAGGTATCCTCTGACACTTTACTGACAGAGTTACTGCACATCAGCAAGTCAAATGGTATCAGAAATAGTCTAGGGATCTTAACGTCTTCTGCAAAATCAAAAGAATGTTTTGCTGGGACAGGTGTATCTCGCAGAGCATACTGCAGCTGTGGAAAAAAAGACTCCCCATCCAAAGTTCATCCCTGTCCATATTCAAGTACACCTTAGATCTGTGGATGGGAAGCAGAAAATGTACCCCAGGACTACTCCCTGTACTACTAGTGGACAGAGGCAGCTCTTAAATGCTTTATCCCATGAATAGGTCCCCCTCAAATTATCTGTGGTACAATACCAGTTCATAGGAGGTTACTAGGCTAATGGCCCTGGGGCACTTACAAGCCTAGCCAAGACTTTATCCCCAAAAAAGAAACCTGTCAGTCAGTACGTGTCACCCCCTGTCAATGAGGGACAAAGGTGGAACCCCTGGGATAATTTGTGGTTTCCCATCCACTCATCAAGGTTGTGCTTGAAGAGGGATAGTGAGGTGGTACTCTGACATGTATGGGAAGTCTATTCCAGAGACTGAGCAGCCTCTGGGAGACTAACCTGTCTCTCCAGTAAGTTTTGTTGAAGTCACCCATTAGATTTAGACCCACCAAGCAGGTAATGCTTGAGGAAGTAGACTTGCGGATATGAGCATCTCTAGTAGGGCAGGATCCGATATTGCCTTATAGGCGATACACAGATCACCTCAGCGCAATCTGTATGATACCAAGTAGAGTGATACTGATTTGAGCCTATCTGCATAGGACAGGTGTTGGAGGCCATGGATTCTCTTTGTGAGCTATTTCTGTGGCCTTTCCAGTTGGTGTAGGTATTTGGAGAGGTACATACCAAATGAGGCGTTCTACTCAATTATAGGTCTAATGAGGGAGGACCACAGACAGGCAATAACCTTTTTTCTGGATGCAATCGTTATGAGCTGAACCAAGTAAAAGGCTTTTCTGACCACTGCTGCCACATGGTCAAATATCAGACTGTTGTCAACCCGAGTACCCAGTTCTCTCACCACAGTTTGTACACTTAGGGGGTTGCCGTTGATGTGGTAATCAGTAGGGGCCATGTTTTTGCCAAATGGTATAACATTTATTTGCGTTTAACTTAAGGCCATAACTCTGGCACCAGTTATTTGTAGCTGTGAGATCCTCTTGCAGTATGTTAACATCACGTCAATGACAGCACCCAACTTAGTCATCTGCAAACTTTGTCAGCCACAAGACCTTTGGCATCTACTTCTCAGAGGTCCAGGCAAAGACAAACTGTAGGGGTCCCAGGACAGATCCTGGGGAACACCACTAGTGACAGGTCTGCTGTGCGAGATGGTGGCACCTATTTTGACCTAGTGGGTCCTATTTGTGAGCCAGCTCACCACCCATCTGATGAGATGGGGATTAACACAAGTTGTGTTAGCTTTCCGAGGATGCCAGATTGGGAGATTTTTGTCAAAGGCCTTGGCAAGGTCAAGGCAAGCTGTATGTACTGACTTTCTCTCACCCAGGGCCTTGGTAACAATCTCAAAGTCGTCAACTAGGTTCAATAGGCAAGATCTGCCTCTGACCAATTTGAACTGGGTGGGGTCAAATGCTTGGAGATTGCTTATGCCCTTGTTTATGAAATCCATAATACGCTCCATTGCTTTACAGATCAGACTGGTCAAGCTATTGGGATGATAGTTTCCTGGGTCAGTAGTGGTACCACCTATGTGCAAGGGGATGACAATGGTGGTTCTCCACTGTGCTGGAATGAAGCCTGTAATTAGGCTGTGGTTGAATAGGGTGCTCAATGATAAAGCTAGTTCTTGCTGGAGATGGTGCAGAATACAGCCTGGGATACTATCGGATGCCATGAAGCAGTGTTCTTTTGCCTTGGATAGGGCCTTTTAACACTTGGATCTACGGAGATGTGAGGTGTGGGACATGTATCGGGGATGTCGACTGAGCCTTTGGGGGGGCAATAAGGGGGTGAGGTTTGTGCTGAACCCATCAGCTAGCAGGTTGGCTAAGTCAGCAGGATCAGTGTAAGTGGTACCATTAAGTACAAATTTGGAATAAACTTGGGCTTTGCCATGGAGGTTCCTGATGTGACTGAAGGACTTGTGGTTTCCCTTTCAGAGGCTAGTTTCAACTCATAATTGGCTTTGGAGGTTTTCACTAGCGATCTAATTTGCTTGAGGCAGAGGACGGAGTTTTTCCGATTTGGAATTTGTTCCGTTTTACCCTTGGACAACAGTTTCTTCCTTTTGTTGTAAAGCCTGTTGAGAGAGGATACCCACCAGACATGTTTGTTTCTCTTTGAGGAGCAGGTTTTAGTTCTGTTGGGTATGGCCAAGTCCATGCAGTTGTACAGGTGCTTGTATATGCACTGGCATACTGTTCAGCACAGTTGTCTACATCTTCTGAGGGGGGGGCAGTGGTGTGAAGCTCCTGATACCCTCCCCTTAAGGAGGCTGCAGTCAGCTTTTGAGAAGTTTTTTAGCCTGGTTACGGCTAGGGAGGGGTTGGGTGGGATAGAAACTTCGAATGAGACAGACCAATGATCTGATCTCACCAGGGAAGAACATACTACGGGAGTGGTGCAGCAGTCACCCATGTTGGTAAGAACCAAGTCCAGTATGTCATCTCCCCATGTGGGAGATGAGACCAGCTGGTCTAGTGCATTAGAACTGATTAAGTTAAAGAATCATTGGGTGAGTGCATTAGTACAGGAAAAGTTCACTCAGTCTATGGTGGGGTGGTTGAAGTCACCAAGGATCAGGGTGTTAGGGGGTACCTTCATGAAGTCAAGTAGGTCCAGCTAGAAGGAGGGGGTGTCCTGAGTCCTGGGGGGGGGGGTCTATAGCTGACTATAACTAGAACAGGTGCCTTGCCAACTGTCAGTTGCACCTGAAGTAATTCCAGTGCGTCACTTTGGTAAAACAGTCTGGAGGTATGCCTGTCCTTAATGAGAAACTCCACCACCCTTGCTCTTTCCGACCTCATTTTGGGTCGGAAAGTGTGGAATGATGTGCTCTCTGCAGCCCTGAATCAAGTTTCTGTGACTGCACAGATATAGGCATCTTCCATTACGAGGAGAGCCTCCAGTGAGTGCATTTTCAGGTTAAAGCACCTAGCACTGAGCAGCATGACCTTCAATTTATTAAACTATTTTTATTAGGGATGATATACAATTATCAACCACTGAATAGGTAAGGCCAATATATAACCATTTTGAGCAGAAAAATGGAAATTAGCCAGGCTTGAAATGGTCCACAAAGGCATCTAGCCAGTTTACTTGCCTATGAACGTATAATAAAAGCTCTCTAAACTAAACAGGAAACTAATTTACTCCCAACAAGGCTAATTACGAGGTTAAGATAGCCTCACATGCGAAAGACTACAAGATCTCCTAAAGCTGTGTCCATAACTTCAAAGGCAGCACACAGCAGTGTGCTGAACTGGTGGTTAGTGGTGCCACCTTCACTGAGCAGAGTGACATAGTAAATCTGCTGGCTGACAAATTCTGCTCAAAGTTCATCCTCCATCCCCCTCCCCCATGGAATACCTACTTAGCATACCCCCCCCCCCCCCAAGTATTAGTAGGCAAAAGGTTTGGACAGCACTCGCAAGCCAAAAATACAGCCTCAATGGGCTTCGACAATATCCTAGGATCCCTCCAAAAATAGCTTGAAACATGACCTATTAGGACCACTTGTCAGTTTTCAACTATAGCCTCAAAACAGGTTTTGTACCATGGGAATGGAGGACTGTGATGGTTATTCTAATTCACAAGGCTGGATTATCAACCAACCCTGGAAACTATAGACCCGTTAGCTTGACTAGTCTAATATGTAAAGCAATGGAACAAATCATCATGGAAATGATCAGCAAAGGCATAGACAACCTTCAGAAACTGGACCCAACACATTGTGGCTTTGTTAAGGGATGGTCATGCCTACTAGGTGGACTTTGAGGCCACCAGGGCAATGGGTGAGGGGAAACTGTGCATACCACCTACCTGGCCCTGGCTAAGGCATTTGGCACAATACCCCGCTTGGGTATAGTTAAACTCACCAAACTGGGCATAAACCCCTACATTACTTGCTGGATTCCCAGCTAGCTTACAGACAGGACCGAGGAAGTCAGGACTGGTCAGACCACCTCCACTAAGAGACTGGTCACCAGCAGGGTACTTGTCCAATTCTGCATCTACTTCATGGACATAAAAGCTAATGTCATGCGGCTTTGGCTGACCAAGTTTGCAAGTGACCGCAAACCAAGAGCTATCATACATTCCCTCACAATACAAACATTATCACAAGAAGGTCTAACACACGCAAATGACTGCTGCCAAAGTCATGGATTAAAACTCAAGGCCAAGAAATGTATTATAATGTCTTTTGGGAAAACAGTCACCCAGGCTAATTACTCCACTGATAAGACGCCCCAAAGAGTTGACCGGTATTCAGGGATCTGTGAACATATGTTAATAGTGTATGGTTTTACTGTGTAGTGCATTGTGTAGGATACAATTGTGAAGTACTTTCATATGTATTATTGGAGAGTTTCTTCTTAGTTTCTTTCTGACACTTATGGGGGGGGTACACCTTTAAGCTTGGGTGGAAAGTTTGTAATAATTTGGTATGTATTAGCACATTTAATTGATGGGGTATAAAAAGGCTGCTCAAGTTGCATTGTTTTATTCCTTGAAGGCTTGTTAGCCGAGGGACCAGAAGAAGTAAGAAAAAGAAAAAAACAGCTTAATCCTTTTGCTTCCTGACTGCTTTTTTGTGGAGAATTCCTTGTTCCCTTTGGGGAATTGTTGGTTTATTTGAACATATGTGGACAGTAATCTAGCCTTTGACCAACATGTGGCAAAGGTAGTAAGAAAATCATTCTATGCTGTCCAGTTTATAAGGGCATGACATCCAGGTCCAATGGAGTCATAGTGCCACTTTAGCCCTTGTTAGGGCCATCGTTAAGTATAAACGCTCCCTTCGGCATGTACCTGACCAGACATATGCAACACTTAGAATGCCCACAAAGGTTCCTTACCAGGAGAATCCAAAGTATAAACACAGTGTCTACACGGATCACCTAAAGGCCTATCTCTGTAGTCAGTCTCTTACAAGTTACTGAGGGGAGATCTCTGCCTGGCATACAAGGCATCCTCAGATCCAGCTCTTTGCACATCTATAAAACAAACTGCATTAGAAGCACTAAATACAAGGATATGTATTTTGCTTGAGACATACATAGGACAGGTTGAGGAGACAGATGTGTTTTAAGAGGATCCCTATACTCTGGAATAGGCGCCGATCCATGTGAAGCAGTCTCTATCCTAAACCCTGTTTAAGCATAACCTTGACCAGTGGATGGGAAAAAAATAAAAAAAAATTCACCCAGGTCTAGTTTCCATGTCTCTGACAGAGGAAGACCATGACTATGCTCAAACTAACACCCCAAACCACCCCCACCCCAACAAAACCTTTAGAAGCTTCCTAACATGCCACCTTGTAGTAAATGTCCATGATACACTGACATAATTGGGCTGGGTTGCACAGCTAGGCTTATAGCTTCATAGTTAAGTACTAGGCTATCTGCCAGGAGGCATCTATAAGCCTAGCCAATCTGCCAGGAGGCATCTATAAGCCTAGCCAATCTGCCAGGAGGCATCTATAAGCCTAGCCAATCTGCCAGGAGGCATCTATAAGCCTAGCCAGAATGTGTTGGCTTTCGCTGCCCCCTTAGATTAGTTCCTTGTGCCTCTGTCCAGCAGAGCCAATGCAGTGATCTCCGGGGTAATATTTCTGTTTCCCATCCACTCGTCAAGGTTTTTCTTTAAGAGTGTTAGTGAGGTGCCCTGCCTAATGTAGACTGGAATCCTGTTCCAAAGCATGGGGAGTCTCTGGGACAAGAATCTATCCCTCCAGCACGTCCTATTTATCGTTGTGGTGAGGTTTAGATCCCTAGAGCGTGTGGCTCTCGGGGATTTGTTTTTTTTTTAGGTGGAGCATCTCCATCGATTCTGGGTTGGACATGGCCTTGTATGTCAGGCAGAGATCACCTCTGAGTAAGCAGTATGTAACAGAGTACAGCTGGAGTTTCTTCAGTCGGGCTGCATAGGGCATCTGTTTGAGGCCAGTAATCCCCTTGGTGAGGTACTTCTGTGGTCTTTCCAGCTGTTGCAGGTGTCTTGTAAGGTACATCCCAAATGGGGCGTTGTACTCTATGATGGGTCTGATGAGTAGAGGGGCACAATAGCCTCTTTTGTTCTACATGTGAACCCTTTTGTTATTAGGTGGGCCACACAGGATTTTCTAACCACCTTGGCAATATGATTATAAAGGCCCTGGTGGTAGCTAGCCTAGTATTTACCTATGAAACTATGAACTATGTTTTTGTTCATTACTGGAACTGGCTATAGTACAACATACATTCACATGCTTCATTGTAGACTTGTTCACATGCTTCTTTTGCTGTTGGTATGCCAGGTTCTTCCCTCTGTAGAGAAAATACCTTTCAGGCTGAACTTGGGTCCTCCAATGCAAATCTGGTTCACACACTGTCACAGCAAGTTAGGTGAATCCTCTTTCACCACAGTTCTTAGCAAGATTTGGAACAATCTTTTAAAAGCTACTCATTGAATCCCTAATAATAATGTATACAGATGATAAAATAAATAACCTGTATTTAAATTTGACCTTTAAATGTGGTGTGACAAAACTGCTATAATTAATCATATTTTGCTTCTAGTGAATCCTAGACAGTTTACCCAAATGCATCATAACTGTATACTACTCTGTTACTATCTTGTGTCTGCTTCAAGTTCAGGCTGCTTAGCAATGATATATTTCCTTGTGGTATATTTGGTTGGGTACTCAAAGCTGAAATTATTCAGATACATTTAGCTATCACATATTCACTGCCAGCATACAGAAACATGTGGCGGCATGCTCACAGCTTCATTATACAATGAACCCCCATTAATATTCTAAAACGTGCATGCTGATTGGTCACCCGAACTTTTTCCACTAGTATAACTTTTTTTAAAGCAAAGGAGAACGCAAGAACTCCGTTGCTTTTTTTACACACTGTCTCGCTATGTTAAATGAGTTTAACATAGCAAGACAGCTTTAAAAAAATTAAACTGAGATCTTCCTATCTCAGTTGCTTTTTTTAAAGCTGTCTCAATATGTTAAACTCCTTTAACATGGCGAGACACTCTGTAAAAAGCAACGGAGATATTGCTTTCTCCGTTGCTTTTTTTAAAGCTGTCTCGCTATGTTAAACTCCTTTAATATAGCGAAACAGTTTGTAAAAAGCAACGGAGATCTTGCTTTCTCCATTGCTTTTGCCCACAACTCTTGATGTACTGCATAAGCATACCCATGCGCAGTACATCAGAACTGCCGCAGAATACCAGACAGCTGCAGAAGGGCAGCAAAGGAGGCATTATACAATGCCATTATTTAAGAAGAGCAATTTTTTTCTTAAATAATGTCATTGTATAATAGCAATAACCCACTTCTGGGTGTGGGTAATGCTGGATTTACCCACGGTTGTCTGTTAGGCCACTCGGGCTTCGCCCTCGTGACCAAACCACACCAACCGTGGGTAAATCCAGCATTACCCACACCCAGGCGTGGGTTATTGCTATAATAACTAAGGGCATAGGGCCAGGGAAAGTGATGTGTGTTGTGCTTGATATACACTACATACTTCTGTAACTACAACATGCAGAAGGTGGTACAGCATGAAGAAAATCCATGACACAAGTTGTAGTCACATTTATTCTACAGCACGTGCTTTAGACAATGGGTGATTGACAGTGCGAAAGGGGTAATGGTCCACACAAATCATCAGTAAAGGAATTCCTTTATTGCACAGTGCATTTTCACTATGACTGGCATGCCCACCGAATTATCCTGCCATAGACATTATTTCCTCCCAGTGCACTTGGTTATTAAAGCTGTGGGCATGGTGCTGCATGCTTCTCTGTGTCTGCAGTGAATCTGCAACAGCCATATGCCTCGGCTGATGAATATCACATCAGTCGCAGGTCCCCAACCAAATTTATTACAGGGAGCTGTCTTGCCACCTAGCCCCCTGACCCAATCTGCTTCTTTCTTTAAGTTAGATTTTCACATTAGGGTTACCACACACCCCTCTTTATGCAGGATGGTCCCCATTTGGAATTGCAGGAAACAGAAGGCAGTGAAGTCTTGTGCATCTTTGTGCCTTGCCAGTAAACATCCTTAGACTGTACCTCTTTTTTTTCCAAAGACAGCTAGGCCAGTCAAGCCAGGGGTGAATTTTTGACTAACCATCCAATCACCCAAGCTCCCTTCTGAAGGAAGATGATGTATCCCACCGCTTGATTTGCAAGGACAGCCTATTCAGAGATGGGGAATGGACCGTGTAATGAACCAATCTTTCCAGCATTATGTATGTATTTGTTGATGAAAGTTTAGATACCCAGTTCTTGTATTTGCGGGACTATGTAATTTACAAAGAAACAAGAGATACAGGATCACTGGGTCTCTAATGGCATGGAAGGCAAGCCAGAGCACTCCCCTCAGAAGTCTATAAGATACTGGATAAAGAACAGTGATTCCAGTCTCTTCTGGTGTCTTAGGATTTTTAAGTCAGTTATCTTTGTAGGTAGGAACTTTTGATGTCTTTCTATAGTTGCTTAATGCTCCTAGTGAGGTACATCCCAAAAGGATCACTGTATTCAGTAATTAGCCTAATCAATGCTGAATACAAGGGGACAATGAGCTGTTCAGATTTGAACGATATTCCTTTGGCAATTAGCTACACTAAGTAGGAGGACTGATTACTATTGTTACATGATGATTAAAAGGAGAGGGCATTATCAACCCTAGTTCCATGGTCTTTAACAACATTCTCATTTTGGAGTTGGGTGTCCTCTATTTTGTATGCTAGGGGAGGGGGTTGGTCATAAAATCTGATAATATTGCACATTTAAACATTTAAATTGAGCCAATTTTAGTAAACCAGGTACTGACAAGTTTAAATTCTTGCTGATGGATTCTGGCGTCAGAAGGGGATTTCACAACAACACTGTTTACAATTGTCTACAGTCTTTGTTCACTGTTGAATATCAAAAAGGAAAATGATGCAGAAAAGAGGTCCCAGGACCAGGTCTTGTAGGACACCACTGCCTACCTTCATAGTCTCTGTTGAGGCATCTGCTACCATCACTGCGTGGGTTACCTTTTAGCCAGTTTGCTATTCTTCTTACTACATAGGAATCTATTTGTAATGTATTAATTTTACTAACTGTGCTAGCATAGTCAGATGGGAAATTGTGCCCTGAGAAGTAACATGAAACATGGCAAGTGTCTTGAAACTGCAGGACAAAAGTAATTTCCTAACTTTCTTCTAATAGTTGCATAAAAAGTACAGTAAACATAACATTAACATTTAGCTGTCCAAATTACCACTGCTGCAGTAACCTTAGCTATATGAATTATATCCTGCCAAGGATATAACAGATGGTCAGCTTCCAAAGCTTCAGGGCACCCTCCATGTACCCAAACTGTCAGGCAGCTTGAGCAAAGCTAACTAAAAGATAAGTTTGGGCGCCAAGCCCTTAAGAGCTTTCCTGCTAACAGAAAGAGGGGCTGAGCCCTGAATGGGCAATGCTAGGAACAGCAAAAAATAAATAAATAAATAAATAAAACGTCCACACTACAACATAAAAAACATCAAAATACAAGGGGGATGAAGGGATGGAGCAGCTACTGTGCAGTGATCATTCAAACATCTACGGTTAGGTTAAGGTTACTTACACAACTGTACAATGTTCATCATATTGATCTCTGCTACAGTAACCTGAGCTATATGGGTAGAGTACCCTAGCTTACAACATTTGGAAGGTGGAAGAAGAGTCCATGAGCCCCCGAAGAATGGTCTAGTAAAGCCTTACCTAGAGAAGATGTCATGCTTATAGTGCTTTGTAAAAGTATGTACAGAGGACCAAGTAGCAGCTTCTAGAATACTTCTAGAATTTAACCCATTCCAAAAAGCCACAGACGAAGCTAAGGCTCTGGTAGAGTGGACCCGGACCTCGATTAGAGTAGTTCATTATAGTGCACGTAAAATGTAAGAGCCTTAGATAACCATTTGAAAGTGTTCTGTTTTGACACAGGTAGTCTTCTTACCTCCATCATCATCATCAACTTCCTTTTCCCCCCATTCTCTTCATGGAGTCAGGGTGTTGCATCAACTACAGCCTTTTTTTTCAACTGAATGTCACACTCCTGCTTTCTTTGAACCTCATGCCTGCAGATCTTCCCTCACGCAAACCATCCACCTCTTTGCTGGGTCCCCTCATTTCTTTTTGCCTTCTTCCTGTCTGTTCCAAAGTCCCTTCTTACCTTCACAAGACATTAACAGCTGATCTGAAGATCTGAAAGATTTAGGTCTGCCAAGATAGTACCAGAGTTGCTTGTGGACATCCAATGTATGGGTTCAGGAAAGAAAACAGGGAGATGGATAGTTTGTCTTAAAGTAAATTTGGATACTACTTTAGGTATAAAAGAAGGCTTGGTTTGCAAAGAAATCTTGTTCTTATATAGAAAATGAGCTAGAGTTGACTCACCATAAAAGCCTGCAACTCAGACACTCTTATTGCAGAGGCCAGGGCAATCAGTAAAAGTGTTTTCCGTGTTAAGAACCTCAAGTCAGAGGTCGGAGCTTCCAAGATGGCTGCACATTGATTAATACCCAATTGTAGCTCTCCCAGTGTGAAAACTGGGAAACAATAGAGAAAGCCAGTGGACTTGTATTTCTGGGTAAATTTCAGTAACTGACGAGCAAGTGCACTGCCTGGATGCCAGGAAAAAAGAACTAGAGGACCTGAAAGAAAATCAGCTACAAAAGGTGAGGAAAAAAAACACTGACTGGGAAGAGTATTGAAGCTGTTCAGCAGAAAGCAGTGCAAGCTCCAGACATGACTTCAGTAACCTAGAGGAAACTGTAAGACAACTGTACACAGACCAGATTAAAATAAACTAAACACTAATGGAGCATATCAACTTAAATGACAAAAGACTGGAAAAATGGAAAAAGCGTTAAACATTCAGATGGGGTGATAAAACTCCAAAAATAATCAGAGGCTGTAATGGAAAAAAAAGGCGAGCTAAATATGAGACTGCTCAAGAAGATAGGTTTCAAAAAATAACAGAATTAGAGGACAGGGCACATAGGGAAAACTTAGTTTTTTCTGCTGTACCAGACAACCTTGAAGGAGAAGACTGCATTAATTTTATGAAAGCAAAGATTAGCAACTGGACTGGTATTCCACAGCAGGAGTGGTTAATTGAAAGGGCATAACAGCAGAACAACCAGAATAATCAGGCACCAAACTCAAAATTTTTTTGAAGAATATGTTTACTACCAAAGGTAGGTTAAAACATCCACAGTTCAACCCTTCATCTGTAACACTAAGACATCATCAAAACTATGAATGCACTGCTTATAGAAGCCCTTTTAAAACTTAACTGCAAAAGACACACCTCTCATGTAAACCAAACACAATTTGTTGTAGCTGAAATCACTAAGTATCAACCTTCCCAGTTTAAACGACAGTATTTCTAATCAGCAGTGAACTAAAAACGAGAGCCAGCAGAATGATTTTGTGTTTTATCAAACATTTTTTTGTTTATTTTGCCTAGTTTGTATTTTTGTGTTTTGGTTCAGGTTTTTTTTGACTTAGTGTTGTAACTTATTTTTAGACATTTTTTGTGTGGTTATTTTTTCTGTTTCACGCTGATTTCAGCTACAAGTTGAGATTGGTTTACATGGGGGGTGTCTTCTGCACTTAGTTTTAAAATGTCTACAAACAGTACATTCGTAGTTCTGATGATGTCTTTGTGTTACAGATGAAAGTGCTAAACTGTGGATGTTTTTAACCTACTTTTGGTATTAAATATATTCTTCGAAAAGTGTTGAGTTTTGGTGGCTGATTTGCTGGTTGTTTTGCTGTTATTAGCTACTGTTTTCTTCCAGTATCAGAGCTGCACTCTTCGTTTCTTCCTTTAATTTAAAGAGCAGTGTGTATTCTACAAACCTGGCTATGAGAAAACAACCTAGACCTTTAATAGTAAAGATGCAATCCTGCCAGAAGTAGATGATTCTGACAACTGTGGTAGAAGGATAAAAAAAATAAAAGTGGAAGACAGCAGAGTGTTTGTGGAGAATGATTACTCACAGTTTACCAGGCAGAAGAGGAGTACATTTATTTCACTATTCAGGGAATGTCAAGAAGTAGGCGTGAGATTCAAATTGCTGCACCCAGCTATATTAAAAATATTATTTTCTGGAGGGACAAAATCATTTTTGCTGCAGTACATGCTAAGGAGGAAATACAAAAGTATGCCCAACAAAAAGTGAGCCACGAAATAGGAGATTCTACTGCCTGTTCTTCTGGTATTAAAGACCACAAAGAAATTGTGCCAGTGAAACATCTTCTAATGTTTCAATGAAAAATGCTTGCAAGAAGGAAAAAAAGCACAAGAAATGACTACAATAATCGAGAGTAGATTAGAAATAAAAAACTGACAGGACTTGGGAGGAGGGGACTAACAGGAATATAACCAGTAACTTGGAAATGGCAAATGTGGGATTACAAAGCAATAATTATATTTGGGAAACATGACAGAACTAGAAAATCTGGAAATACTGGACTTTGTTAAACTTGTAGGTGACTAATGCACATACCATTAATATTCGGAAAAATACCTAGGAGAGGGGGAGAGAGAGAAAGTTAACTGCAAGTAAAATCCATTTTTTCTAAAAGTAGCATTTTTATAGTGCATGATTTTCTTTCCATCCTATAAAGTAAAATCAGTTATTTTTAAATGTAATGGGGATGCTAATATAAAACAGGCACTCCTCAAACCTCTCAACCGAACTTCTTGGTAAATACCGGTTTTGAGGGCAAAATATTGTGGTGCCACAAATTCCCGCATGGCCCCTTTAATTTCCGACTTTCCTGTTTTTTTTTTTAACCCCTGATGTCATCACGTGCACGAAGACGTCAGCTTCTGCAGACCGATCTGTGTGCACAGCTTTCTTCCCCAGCTCGGCTCCTCCTTTCAAGACGATCATCAGCAGCAGCTTACTCGTTTAACGGCTGCAGGGCAGGTTTTCACCGTCTCAGCTCAGCTCCTCCTCCAGGTAAAAAATGCCAATGTGATTGATTACTTTTTTTATGATGAACTGACTCTGCTTATGCTTTCTTTTTCTTTTAATGGCAGGAAACTATTCTTTACAAGAATAGGAGAAATGTGGCTACTTAATGCTGTGGTTTAGAATTTACTTATACAGAGTACATTTTATGCTACATATATCTTCGTGCAGCAGGTGTCAGGTGAACTTATTTACTTAACGGCCTTAAGCCTTTATCATATTTACTGAGTATGCAGGAGAAACGGCCTTTATGTTATTTATTAAACGTACATATGTTAGCAGGAAATTGGAATCAGATGCCTTTCGGTAAACTGTGCAGTGCATTTTTTTTACTTAACTTGCATAGTTGCATGTGCTTTCTTTTACTTTAACATGCAAGAGAAACGGACATTCATCGGAAAATTGTGTGTGTGCAGGGGAAGAAATCTTATTTAGTTACTTAATGTACTGCACAGGAGAACTTATTTACTTGTTTTAACAGCCTTTATTCTTCTTTACTGAGTGTGCAGGACAACTGGCCTTTTTTTCTTATTTATTAACGTACACGAGTTAACAGCAGGAAATTGGAATCGGATGCCTTTTTACTTTAACAGTAAACTGTGTAGTGCATTTTTTACTTAACTTGCGCAGTTGCGTGTGCTTTCTTTTACTTTAACATGCAGGAGAAACGGCCTCTACCGGAAAAGTGTGTGTGCGCAGGAGACATTTATTTACTTTATGTACGGTGCAGGAGAACTTACTTGTCTTAACGGCCTTAAATTTTTATCTTATTTATTGTGCAGGAGAAACGGCCTTTATCTTATTTATTAACGTACATGTGTTAACAGCAGCAGGAAACTGGAATCCGATGCCTTTTTGCTTTAACGATAAACTGTGTGCATTCTTACTTAACATGCTTGTGCTTTCTTTTACTTTAACATGCAAGAAACGTCCTTTATCGGAAAATCGTGCGTGTACAGGAGAAACTGCCTTTATCTTATTTATTTACTAAACATGCAGGAAAAATTAAAACGGCTTTTATCTTACTTATTGTGCAGGAGAAACGGTTATAGCAGGAATCAGATGCCTTTATACTTTAATGGCAGGGGAAGTCTATTTACTGTGCAGGAGAAACAGCAGGAATCAGATGTTTTTTTACTTTAATGGCAAGAGAAGAGTCCATCTTATTTACTGTGCAGGAGAAACAGCAAAGACAAGGGACATTCATATTTACCCATACCAGGATGGCTTGTCTATTCAAGTGGACTCCCTGCATGGGATATGCAAAGCTTTTATCTTTATTCTGACTTTCTCGAGAGACCTCCCTCTCACTCTCTCTCTCCCCCCATCAACCTGAAAAAGCCCACCCCCATTCCAGCAAAGAGCCTGACATTCTAAGGAGCACTTCTGAACACAGGCCTTCTTACCAAAGGACAATGTGCTCTTCCTGACCCTTTTCCTTTAGAATGTCATGAAATACAGCGTTGACAGCCAGTAAGTTTTCTCAGTGTACTAGGCTTCATAGCTTAATGCATCCTGATTCCCGATGGTGCCCCAATGCAGCTGCATGAGTAAACTACAGTGGTGTCTCAGAAACAACTGGCCCCAACATTCACAGTCTTCAAAACAAATATTCATCTCCTGTCTTCCACAACCAAAGAGATTTCATGGTGGATAGGGCAACTTCATCTCAAGCTTAGCCTACACAGACCATAACCACAGAGTCCTCCAATTTAACCTAGACAGCTCACGTGACCACTTCAAGTACAGGGCAGTTGTAAACAGGAACTAAGGAAGAAGCTCATAAGTGTAAAATAAATAATTGCTGTATTCCTAACACTGAAAGTCTTCAGATAGATTTTAGGGAAAGGGATCCTCCAAATAGTCGTAGACAATACAGCAGTGATATTCTACATCAACAGGCGTGAATCCACTCTTACATACTGTACAGAGTGGCAATACAAGCATAGCAGTTTACCCAAGAGGCAGGCACAAATCCAGCACTCTACTACATCCCTTCAAGAAAATGTGACAGACTGAGCAGATCACTGATAAATCAAATTGATGTTAAACAAATACGTCTTCCTGGATCTGACCAATATTTTGGGTGTGCCTGAAAAAAAAAAAAAAAATTTTATATATATATATATATATATATATATATATATATATATAGTGTGTCACAGTATGTTGCATCACACATTCATGTTTTCAAAACCCAAGAAAAACACTCAATTTCAAAAAATTAAGAAAGTTTAAAATACAATACCATTGCATTGTAGGAGACGAGACCCTCCTTCACCACCTTAGGTACAAGGAGCAAGAGCCTAAATTCTATACCCACACCACCACTTGTGATTCAAGGAGTTACCGTAGTTCTCAACTGTCCAAAGTTTTTACCGAATGTCTGGCTCATACTTTTGGTCTGTTCCTCTTAAAATGTGTGGTTTTCTGGCAAATCAGTGAGACGTTGAACTGAATTCACTAAATAATGATAGCCATTTTAAGTTTGTCTTCCTATATTTCAGGAAACGCATGGTAACACAAAAATATTTTATTCTAGCAACTTTTCTAAGATTATGCAAGCAATGTTTAAAATGTGTACGATTCCCTGGTTTTGGGCTTTTGTCCCCCCCCCCCCCAAATAAATTTTGGCTTTTTCCAGATTTCTTGTGCTGCATAGTTCTTCAGGGGGAAGAGACGTTTAGTGCTGCTTATGCCAGGCTTGTTTGTGTTAGTAGTACAGCAGGTAAAATACTTGATTTTAATGTAGAAGTATGTGGGTTCTACTCCCGCACATTACAATGTTTATGGTAAATGGGGCAAAATAGCCAAGTAATGGGACACTGGAATGGCTGCAGTGCAGGGGGGAGGGCTGTGTAAGAGGGGCCCCATTTGACCATGATTTTGTGAGGGGGAAGGAGGGCAGCAAACTCAAAGACAGCCTAGCTACACCACTGATCAGTAGGCCATGGAGAATGACCTTTGGAGGTCCTAGCAAACTAGAATATTCTTTTGCTAAGATTAGAATACTGCCTACCATTAAATGCTCTACCTTTACCACAAAACCCACACACTGCAAGTCACCAAAGACTTAACTGCTACACATTTAAAAATAATGACTACAGGGTTTGCGCTGGGCGGCATATTTTAGTTGTCTGTTCAGCTTGCATTTGAAAGTTGATATCCAACAATTCCATTGAAGTGGGTGGGGTTACATAATTATGTATGCAAATTTTATGTTAACCAGTGTACAGATCTGAACCTATTTTCATGGGCCGTGGTCCAGATTTTTGACGTTTCCAGGTTAAGAGGTACGGTACTCTTTTTTTCCCCCTCTCTCCTTGGTCATTTTTAAGAAATCTAGGCACTGCAATGTAAAATGAAGCAGAAAGTCTGGTCAAAAGAGCTGGACAAAAAGAAAAACTGATGTACTTTTTCTCATTCTTGCATAGGGGAACGACTGGATTAAGACCCTTACAGTGATCTAGTAACATGTTTTAAGAGAAAACAAGTAAATGAAAAAAAAAGCACTGAATATTAAAAATCTTTTTTTCTAGCAATTAAATAAGCAACTTTGTATTGGGTCCTCATGTGTCCAGGGAGACCATCTGAAAAAGAGAAATGGCTAGGAGATTATGTTTTCTGAAACCATTCAGGTGTTTCCCAGCTGGGAGAGCTTTAAAGATAAGACAAAACAATACAGCACTTGGTAGAAGCACAGGTTGTACCCATGTGTCTTAGCATGGATAACCTTTCTTTTAGGTTAACCCAAGTCTAAGTGTGGTTGCCAGTATGGGAGACTGGTACCTATTAGGAGAGTAAATATTTGAAGATATACATAGTTTTGTGTGTTACTATTAAGTTAATAGGTTTTAGGGGGTATTGAGTGTTTTTTAGAGCCTTCAGTAATACAAAAACTTTTGGAAGATGTGACATAGGCTCAAATGGGTACGACAAGAAACAACTGTATAAAAGATCAAGCTGCCAAAAAGTGCATTTACGTGTGAGCCAAAAGCTGTTACACATAAAAGGTGGAAATAACTTAACACAATGATGCTTTCTGTAATGTTTCTCAAAGAAAAAATACAAAAAAGAAAGTAGTGAGCTATATTAAAAATGTAGAGTGCAAATAGCTATGCTACAGGAGGCACATTTGCAGAGAACTGAACGTGAATTTGATAAAGGTTTTCAGGAGTGTTATTCAGCAGAATACATGGGACAAGAAAAAGAGGAGTACCTATAATAATTACAAGACGAGCTCCAAATAGGGATAGAAGAGGACAAAAAGGACAATAATGGTAGATTTGTAGTACTAATGGGCTACTAGCAAAAGAGGAGGATTATACTGTCATGTATTTACAGCAATGTCTTTGTGGTGACCCCTAACCGGGGAAAAATCCGAGTGGATCACCAATCCGCAGATTGATTGGCAGTGGTTTTTATGGTGTCAAGTTGCCAGCCTGGTGCCCAACCTTCACAGAAGGCACACACATGCACCTACCTGCATGTCTTAAAACTCACTTGACCGCAGGGAGGACATGCAGACTCTGTTGAACCCGGGAACCTCTTGCTGTGAGGTGGCAATGCTAACTGCTGCACCACCACTGCCTCACTGTCATGTATTTATATTCCACCTAAAACTTATATAATGGAGTTTAAGAAAATTCTGACGGAAATAATTACAGCAAGGAATATTACTTGTAGGTGGGGACTGGGATTTGATTTGCAGCAGTGAATGTGTGCGGGTAGCCCAGATGGAAAAATATAACAAGAGAGTAGACTTTTGAAGAGAAAATATTTGGCATGGAAGATGTGAATTCAGTGCTAGAGTTGTTCAGAGTGAATTTACACATTTTCCAAGATACAAAGCTGGGCTAGACTATAAAGAATTTACATTTCACAGGAACACGTGCATTTAGCCGAAAGTCTTGATACACACCCAATAACTATTTCAGATCATGCACCAATAACTAAAATACAGGGTAATGAAATAAATGAGACACTGGTGCTTTTCTGCCTGTTGAAAAGAGAGGGATTTAAGGAACGGATAGTGGAAATTATTCAGGAGTTATTAAAGAAGATGATAATTTCTTCTGAAAATATAGTTAGAGTGTGGAATAAAATTAAGTGGAGTTTAAAAATATGGTGGCAGTAAAAGAAAGGGAGATATGGTCAAGAGGTAACAAGAATTATTAAAAGGGAATGACAAAAGTTAAAAGTATTACAGAATAGGGGGAATCATAAGAACAGGAGCAACTGCAGAATGCTAAACAGAAAATAAAGGATTACCTCGATAATATGCATGAGTTTAGAAAGCTTGCTGTTAACTGTTTTTGATAACTCTAGAGCACAAAAACGTTTAGCAGAACGACGCGGGCAACAGAAAGTAGAAAGGGCCGTCACCAAGCTTAGAAGCCTACAACAAGGGAGATAAGAGATCCTGTAGAGTATTAGAAATGTTTCTGAAACATCCTGAAGAAAGCAATAGTAGCAGTAATAACTAATAAAGACCCATCAGATCCAGCTTCACACAGGCCCATTTCAATACTAAACTAGGACTATAATGGCTAAAAGAATGGCAAAAGTGATACAAACCTGATAGATATGGACCAGTGTGGTTTTGTGGAGGGTAGACAAACATTTGACATTAATAGAACATTGATGATCCAGAGAGAAGCAGAATTTAAGAAAACACCACTGTTGTTGATGGGTCTTAATGCAGAGAACACATTTGATATAGTAAGCTAGGACTTGAGCAGGGCAATGGAAGCATTTGCATTCCCCGATAAAATTATAACGTTGATTAAGAGGATATATGAGGGATCAGAAGTGGGTGGGTTCCTCTCAATTTCTGGCTGAGCAAAGGAACGAGGCAGGGGTATCCTCTTTCCCCTTTGTTATTTGCATCATATTTAGAACCACTGGCAAAGAGAATAAGGACTCAGAAATGCAAGGATATAACTGGTATGGTAGTCAAGAAAAGCTGGCACCATTTGTAGATGATATTTTATACCTAATAAAACCAGAAAAGGATATTTCAGTATTGTGGAACATTTTGAGACAGTTTCAAATGTTTTCAGGATAAAAAAATGAATGAAGCTAAAACAAAGGCAATAGCTGTAAATTATGTACTTGGACAAGATTAGTTTAGCAATATCCATATTTATGTGGACATGATAAAATGAAGTACTTAGGAGTATGGATTAAAAATTATTCCAGTGTGGCAGCCAAGGATATGCGGGAAGAGACTAAGCAAAATATAATACAAAAACTGAAAAACTGGAAGCTCTGTTATATGAATATGGATAGTAAAATACAAGCAATTAAAAGGTTTTTAATCCCTTTAGTCCAATACACAGGCCAGGCTTATTTTTAGTCAACCAGAGGAGAAGTTGTAGATAGCAATTAAGAAAAAGCTGAAGGATTTTATCTGTGAGGGAAAGACGGCAAGAGTCAAGTGGGATAAGCTGATTCTTCCAATAGAACAAGGCTGACTGGGATTACCCAATTTGAAGGGGTATTTTAGAGCTACACAGTTAAGGCTCTTATACATGTTAGAAGCAGAAACGTACAATTCAAAGTAGAAAGAGATGATGATGAAATGGGGGGGGGGCTCAAAAAGCAAGGCTAGACTGGGTTTTTGGATGCATATCCTTAAGGAGAATAAGAAAATCATACAGAATACTATATTCATAAAGTAGTAGAAAGTATTCTAAGAACGAAGCCAACACAGGAATGGAGAAAGGAGATGTTGCCAATAGGGATAACTGCAATTAAGGATACAAAGACAAGAAGGGGCCGGACTTCATTGCAGAAAACTGGCAAAGGAACCAAGGTATTGGGAGCAAATAACTAGAGAGAGAAAGGTAACAGAATGGGAAAGTGCCAAGTATTTATTTGGACTGCAGGTTAGAGACTGCCTTTCCTATCAATGACTGATATCAAAGTATAGGCAAAGGGAAAGATGTATATGTGGGTGTGTGGGTTAGATATTACCTTCCCTATCAAGGATCGATATCAAAGTATAGGCAAAGGGAAAAAAATGGGGGGGGGGTCCTTAACGAAAGGCCAGCACTAGAATCTAGAAGAGAAGCTACTGTTAAAGGAATAATTAGTACAGCATATAAAATATTGCATGATAACTATAAGAATCAGAGGAGTTTAGAAAGAACTGGGAAGAAAGACTGGATAAACAATTCACAAAGAACCAAAGGGGAATATACAGTGCAATGAAAGTATTTGCCCCTTCCTGATTTTTTATTTCTTTGCATGTTTGTCACACTTAAATGTTTCAGATCAAACTAATTTAAATATTAGACAAAGATAACCCAAGTAAACAAAACGCAGTGTTTAGGTGATGGTATTATTTATTAAGGGGGGTAGACACTATCAAACCTACATGGTCCTATGTGAAAAAGTAATTGCCCCCCTTGTTAAATCATGAAGTGACTGAGGTGAATCACATTTTTGGGAAAGCAGAGTTCAATTTCACTAGCCAAACCCAGGTCTGATTACTGCCAGACCTGTTGAATCAAGAGATCACTTAAATAGAACCTGTCAGACAAAGTGAAGTAAGCCAAAAGATCCCAAAAGGAAGACATCATGCCACGATCTAAAGAAATTCCGGAAGAGATGAGAAACAAAATAACTGACATCTATCAGTCTGGAAAAGGTTACTGACATCTATCAGTCTGGAAAAGGTTACAAAGCCATTTCTAAAGCTTTGGGACTCCAGCGAACCATGGCGAGAGCTATTATCCACAAATGGAAAAAACATGGAACAGTGGTGAACCTTCCCAGGAGTGGCCAGCCTACAAAAATTACCCCAAGAAAGCACAGACGACTCATCCAGCAAGTCACAAAAGAACCCAGAACAACATCCAGAGAACTGCAGGGCCTGACTTCCCTCAGTTAAGGTCAGTGTTTATGACTCAACCATAAGAAAGAGACTAGGCAAAAATGGCATACATGGCAGAGTCCCAAGGCGAAAACCACTGCTGACCAAAAAGAACAAAGGCTAGTCTCACTTTTTTCAAAAAAACATCTTGATGATTCCCAAGACTTTTGGGAAAATATTCTGCGCATTGACTAAACAAAAGTTTAACTTTTTGGGGAGGTGTGTGTTCCGTTACATCTGGCGTAAAAGTAACAGCATTTCAGAAAAAGAACATCATGCCAACAGTCAAACATGGTGGTGGTAGTGTGATGGTCTGGGGCTGCTTCTAGACCTAGACAACCTGCTGTAATTGATGGAACCATGAATTCTGCTCTCTACCAAAAAATCCTGAAGGAGAATGTCCGGCCATCAGTTTGTGACTTCAAGCTGAAGCACACTTGGGTTCTGCAGCAGGACAATGATCCAAAACACACCAGCAAGTCCACTTCTGAATGGCTTTAAAAAAAAAAAAAAAATGAATGTTTTGGAGTGGCCCAGTCAAAGTCTGGACTTGAATCCAATTGAGATGATGTGGCATGGCCTTAAAAAGGCAGTTCATGCTTGGAAATCCTACAATATGGCTGAATTAAAAAATTCTGCAAAGAAGAGTGGGCTAAAATCCCTCAACAGCGATGTAAGAGACTCCTTGCCAAACACCTGATTGCAGTTGTTGCTGCTAAGGCTGGCACAACCAGTTATTAGGTGTAGGGAGCAATTACTTTTTCACATAGGGCCATGTAGGTTTGGATAGTTTTTTCCCCCCTTAATAAATAAAATCAAAAATCATCACTTAAAAACTGCATTTTGTGTTTACTTGGGTTATCTTTGTCTAACATCTACATTTGTTTGACGATCTGAAACATTTATGTGTGACAAACATGCAAAGAAATAAATCAGGAAGGGACAAATACTTTTTCATTGCACTGTATGTACGACTCCCAAATATGATATGAAGATTTAGGATTTTTGCTTAGAAATGTTTATATAGGTATTTTTGTACCCCAAATAAGACTCCAGAGAATTTTTCCTCAGGTAGAGAGCAAATGTCGGAGGTTGATGGGGAAGAAAGTGAATTCTGAACATATTTTCTGGGAGTGTAAGGAGTTGTAAGACTTTAAACATTCCCTGCAAACTACTCTATCAGAGATACTGGGGGAGTAAATTGGTGTATCTAGGGAAATTATTTTTCTAAGCTATGACACAGAATCAGAATTACCTAGACATAAGTAAGGCCCTGCTGAGTCTAATTATGTCAGCTGCCAAAAAAGACAATTACTAGAAAATGAAAAATCAGTCTAAACCAATCATACTACAAATAGTGAATATAGTAACAGAGCTAAAACAAACTGAATGAAGAACTTTAGAAAAGGTAGGTGCAAATTACAAAGAAAAAAATGAGAAGCATGGGAACAATGCACACAGAAGAGGAATGAGGTTTAAAAGAAGGCAGGATTTAAATGAGCTATGTAATGTTTGACTGACAATGAGTGGGTAGATTATAAGTGACGTATATTTGCAACTAAAATTATGTCATTATGGTTAGTGGTGTCAAGCGCTTGCAAGTAAGATTGCCAGTATGATTTGCTCATTTTTATAAATGTATGATTAAATTATCACTTATGACATAGGCAAAGTTTTTTTTTTTTATTTTTAAACAAAGAACCTCAAGTCAGCTGGTTCAAATACAACAAGTGTTTGCTCTTCTAACGCAAAAAGAAAGACTGTGGCCACCAGTTTACTTTGAGACCTGTTGTGTAAAACCCCTTGAAAAACATTTTGACACGACACTGCATTGAAAGAGGAGGATCCATGGGCAAACAAGCTAAAATGGCTGATAAATTACCTTGATAAAGGAATAAGGGTACTTTTCCCGTTATCGGGGCAACAGCTGTAGTAATGTTAGCACATGGTGGCAAAGATCGCACTGCTGTTGATGTTGATCTGATTGACGTACATTTATTTTCCTGTCATTTTACTGTACTTATTTCCCACGCCTCATGTCTTTTACTGTCTGGGAATTGCCAAATGATGAAGAGATGTTTCCATAATGAATAGCTTTTAATCAGCAAATAAAGCTATTGGCAAACACCATCTTTTTTCATTTCTAAGTATTTTTCATCCCTCCATAGAAGACCAAGAATGAGAACTACACATATGCACAATCACCAGTAGCACTGTTATTAACCTGCTTTACAAAATAGATAAAACTCAGACAAGAAAAACTGTAATGCAACCAAACTATAGCCAAAAATGCACGGCATAGTATTCAGTTAAAATTTTCATCCACGGACGTTTACGATAAGATACAAGACAAAGTAACGGACACAAATGCTGGTACCTTGCAAGCAAGTCGTAACAGCAAACTCAAACAAAAACCCAAATGCTTCAACAAACATTACCATTTACTGAATGAAGTCAAGAGTTATTCCAAAAGTTTACATTTCTGTGCAAGAAGACCATGGCCAACCCCCTAAACTAGGAGCTACAACCAAAAGTAGATAGCACACAAGCTTCATGGGAAGAAAGGCGGTGTAAACCAATTGCTTCAACAAGAAAAGCGTCTCAGTGGTAGTAATAAGACTGTACAAAAAGCTGTAGTAGGAATGGATTGCGATTGTATTGACGTTATTTAATTAGTTTTGCAGTGTCTTCCCACCAAGTATGATTAGCGTCTTGTCACAGAGTTTACCTTGTAGCAATGTAGTAGTTTGCTTCCATATGACGTAGGATATTGCATACATGCTCTGAATGTTACTGAATTAAGTTATTGCCCATAACCTAGTAATTATTAACAACTATTGATTTCACAGTAAAAGCCCATTCGCAACACTCAGTCTACTTCTATAATGCACTATTCTGTAAGAAATCATAAACAGAAAGCAGTAAGAGCATGACAAGAAAAGAAAGAGAAAAAAAAAAAAGTCACAGTACTTCACGGCTAACGGCTGAGCGATCATTGCGTGCGCTACCTCGTTACAGCTGTTGCCCCGATAATGGAAAAGTACCGGAATAAGAAAGGTCACAGGATATTCACACAAACATTGTATAACCAGATATAGTGTTAATCTTAGTGGCCTTGCAGCTGCCCGCCCCTCTTGTAAATTTGTGTTTGGATACTCCTTCTGGGCCCATCTCATTTGCTCACTCAACTGAGTGCAGTGAGATCATATTCTGATTTCAGGCACTCCTACTGTGTACAAAGAGAGCATCTGGGAAACAGAAAAAAAAAAATTTAAGCTTGTTTCCTGCCTTTCCTGTTAAGTGGTATAGACTATTTGTAGGCTTTTGAGCCCCCAAGCCCTTCTGTGTTGGAGGGAAGCCTTCTAGCTTAGTTTTTTTCCCTATAACTAGCCAGTTTTCTAGTTTCAGCACTCAAATCTGTTTCTTTGATCTCAGCACTTGTTCAGAAAAAAAAAAAAAAAAAAATTTAATCTGCTTTTACTGTACTTGTGTTTCTACCTACTTTTTTTTTTACTTTTGCATCATCTTAAAAGTACTCAATTGTATTTATTACTGCTTGGTGTAACTCATTCTAGGCCTTCTGGTTTAAACACTTGGGCTTCGGACCAGTTGTTTTGCACTGAGAGGGTTTGTGGTCTGCACTGTAGTGGCAGAACAGGTAGCTTACATCCTTCTAGGTTGGGAACTGCTGATTGAGGCTCAAGTGTCTGTTATTCTAAAAGTGTATTAATTCTGGTTTAAGCACTTAGGCTTTCAGGCCAGTTATTTTACATTAAGAGAGTTCGTGGTCTGCACTCTTGTGGGAGGAGAGGCTGGACTTTGCCCTTCTGAGCTGGGAATTTCTGATTGAAGGCTTATAGTGCATGCATATCTGAACTGCTTCTTACTGAAGTTGGTGCGCCTTGTTTGCTGTGGCATAGACTGGAATCGGGCCTGCTGGATCTAGCTTTGTTTGTGTAACTTTAGCACTAATCCAGGCATTCTCTAAAGTATTCAATTGTATTTATTACTGCTTGGTAGTAACTTGATTAAAGTTTAGCTGTCATTCTAAGTCTTTTGGATTAAGCACTTGGGCTTCAGACCAGTTATTTTACATTAGGAAGGTTTGTGGCATGCACTGTGGTGGCAGGACAGGTAGCTTTCATCCTTCTAAGTTGGGAACTGCTGATTGAGAGCCCAGTGTCTGTTATTCTTAAAGTGTATTAGTTCTGGTTTAGGCACTTGGGCTTCAGGCCAGTTATTTTACATTAAGAAGGTTTGTGGTCTGCACTCTTGTGGGAGAAGAGGCTGGACTCTGCCCTTCTGAGCGTGGAATTTCTGGTTAAAGGTTTATAGTGCCTGAATATTTGAACTGTATCTTACTGAAATTGGTACACCTTGTTTGCTGTAGCATAGACTAGATCCAGGCCTGCTGAATATAGCTTTGTTTATATGCTTGTTGTTTGTTTGCTTGTTATTTCCATGGAACGCTAATTCCACCTAATACGCGGCTTCTCAGTGCTTCTGTGGCTCACTAGTGATATCTGCATTGCTTACTGTACTTATTTCCTTGTTTCACTTGAAAGAAAGTTACTGTTAGTCGTTTTTGCATTTAAGTTACCTGTAACACATTGCACTTAAGTTACCTGGCACTTGCTCACTAAAGCAATTATATAAGTCAGCACTAAAAATTAAAAGCACTACACCCTCACTCCCCACTGGCCCTGGTTTTCAATTAAGGAATTCCCAATATTATTCTAGCATGTCCAAAGATCAGTTGTCAATCTCCTCTCCGGTCCAGCTGGTGAATCTGGGAATCTTGAGGCAATGTTACAACTGCCTCATGTACACAGACAACCCTCTCCTCCTCCCAACAAATTCCAACACATGTGAGAGATGCAACCATATAGCCAAACTGGAGGCTAAGCTCTCTCAACTCAGTACTGGCATAACCAGTCAGGAGGAGAAGGAAACCATACTCGCTACAACTCCAGTCTCACATAGACCTACCACGACAGCAAACCAAACACATAATCACACAAAAACATACTCGGAGGCTCTAAATAAAGATCTGCCGAAGCAGCAGACCTCCAAAGCAGACACCCAAGCAGCCGCTACCCCAAAACAAAACACGTGCAACACATCTCACAAAGCCAGTGTGCCAAACAGTCACAGCCCTTAAGACTAAACAACACACCTGACACACTTGTAATAGGTGACTATCGTCAGGCACACTGACGTCCCGCTCACCAGGCTGAACAAGGAGAGGGTCACGGTGAGCAGCCTGTCGGGTGCTAGGATCCGCCACATAACACAAGCACTCAGGTCACTCCAAGGCAAGTACAAATATGACTCAGTCATTGTCCATGCTGGTGTGAATGACCTGAGACGTACCTCCCTGGACTACATGAAAAGAGACATAAAGGAGCTCTCTGAGCATGTAGCCCAGGCCGGTATGACCCTGACCTTGAGTAGCATCTTACCCTCACCAAGAATGATGCCACAATATGAAGACAAGATGATCAATTTCAACAATTGGCTTAAGTACTGGTGTCATTCAAAGGGGATCCAATGCCCGTCAGCTTGGGATGATATGCTCGACAAGCCACGATGCTTCGCTAGGGACGGCTTGCACCTGTCACCCCTGGGCTTTCGGATATTGGCAAAGGCTCTTGCTACCCCCATAGTGCCTTTTTAGGCAAGGCTCAAAAGACAAACCCACCTCCATAGGTATTACAAGGGATAAGAAACTAAGAGTAATGCTACTCAACGCCAGAAGTCTAAACCTCAAGATGCACGCACTCGAAACTCTTAGCATGGAGAACATTGATATCTGTGCAGTAACAGAAACCTGGTTCAGGGCTCCCGAGAGCACCCCAGCACTACCAGGTTATACCTCATACCATGCTTTTCGGCCCCAAAACTTGGGCCGAACCACAAAAGGAGGGGGAGTATCGATATTCAAAGATACCCACACCTCCAGGTTGGTGGCAAAGCACGAAGCATCAGAGACTATCCATGTGCAACTAACAGTGGGTAAAACTGCCTTCCAGTTTATAGCCTGCTACAGACCACCCTCCCAAAACCAGGAACCCCACTCGGCCTTCCTGAGAACACTGGAAAATATGAAGGTCTCTCCAAACGCCATTATATTGGGCGACTTCAACTACCCAAACATAGACTGGGAGCATTACTCTAGCTCCAACACCCTAGCCCAAAGGTTCCTAGAATTTATAAACTCAAATGCTATGGAACAACTTGTTACCACTCCCACAAGAGGGGAAAACATACTGGACCTGATCATCACCAACATGGGGACTCTATGCTCCAGACCAGAAGTGTATCCCTCACTGGTAAGATCAGACCATAAACTAATCTCACTGGATATTCACATCCCGACCCCACCCCCTGCCCAGAAAACCACAGTGAAAAACTTCTCTAAAGCAAATTTTACACTCCTCAAAACTGCGGTCGAATCCTTCAAAGCCCCCGGCCAAGTGGAAAATACAGCCCAGACCGCAGAATCCTTTATAAACGCATTCTATGAACACCTTCAGGAATGCATGGATCATGCGATCCCAAATAAAACAAAGACCCAATCCTCCAAAGGCAGACGTCCTGTCTGGTGGACCCCAGCCATAAACAAACTATACAATAGAAGGAGGAAGCTACTAAATGATAAAGCAAAATCCCAAAAAGGGAAGGCATCACTGATCAGTATTAGCAAAAAACTATGGGCACACATAAAATTGTCTAAGGCCAGCTTCGAGAGAAAAATTGCACAGGACACTAAGGATAATCACAAGGCTTTCTTTAGTTATGTTAGGAACCTGGGTGGTAATTCCCAGATATGCTCAGAATTAGTCCAAAATGACAAAAAATACACCGAACCCACAGACATTGCCAACATCCTAGCTAACAGGTTTAGAGCAAACTTCTCCCCCCCCCCCACCAAAAGGGCAAATATCTATCCCAGCAGAGTGCTGCCCCCCTGACATCTCAGATGCTCAGGTAAGAGCCGCCCTCTCCAAAGCAAAAAACACAGCATCAATGGGACCAGATGGTGTCCCGGGCTGCGTCCTACATGAACTCAAAGAAGAGCTAAACCCAAACATAAAACTACTGTTCAATCTCAGCCTTACTACAGGATATGTGCCCAAAGAGTGGCGTACAGCAACAGTGGTCCCTCTCCATAAAGGTGGCGCCTCAATGGATCCTGGAAACTATCGCCCCATAAGCCTGACTAGCTTGGTCTGCAAAGTTATGGAAAAGATCATCATGGACCTCATAAATAAAGATATTGGGGACCTACAAACACTGGATCCTACCCAGTTCGGCTTTGTTAAGGGCAGATCCTGCCTCTTAAACCTGGTTGATTTCTTTGAAACAGTCACCAAGGCCATTGATGAGGGGAAGGTGGTCCACACAGCCTACCTGGACCTCGCAAAAGCCTTCGATACAATACCCCACTCGGGCATTATAGATAAGCTCACCAGCTTAAATATAAACCCCTATGTCACTAGATGGATTGCAAACTGGCTCAAGGACAGAACCCACATGGTTAGAATTGCTGGAGCTATGTCAGACTCCAAACCAGTTACAAGTGGTGTCCCACAAGGCTCAGTCCTGGGACCTCTCTTGTTCGGTATATATTTCTCAGAGGTACAGGCCAACACGGAAGGACTGTGGCTGACCAAGTTCGCAGATGACTGCAAACTGGGTGCCATAATCGACTCTCCAGCCGACACAAGCATCCTCCAAAAGGGCCTCATAGAAATAGACAACTGGTGCCAGAGCCATGGCCTCAAGCTAAATGCCAAAAAGTGTATAGTCATCCCCTTTGGCAAAAACAAAGTGCCCACAAATTACCACATAGGTGGAAATCCATTAAGTACAGAAGAAGTAATTAGGGACCTGGGGACCCAAGTTGATAGCAATCTCTCATTTGACAACCACTTGGCCAAAGTGGTTAGAAAAACATTTTATACAGCCCACCTAATCATGAAGGGATTCACATCTAGATCAGGGGAGGTCATCGTGCCTCTTTACTCATCCCTCATCAGGCCCATAATTGAGTACAATGCCCCTTTTGGGATGTACCTTACCAGACACCTGCAGCAACTGGAAAGACCCCAAAAGTACCTCACCAAGAGGATCAAAGGGCTCAAACAGATGCCATATGCTGCCCGGTTAAAGAAACGCCAGCTCTACTCAGTGGCATACCGCCTGTTCAGAGGAGATCTGTGCCTGACGTATAAAGCCATGTCCAACCCGGAATTAATGGACATGCTGCACCTCAGAAAATCCAAATCCCATCGAGCTACGTGCTCGAGAGACTTGAGCCTCAGCACTGAAATAAATAGGACATGCTGGAGGGACAGATTCATAACCCAGAGGCTCCCTTCACTCTGGAATAAAATCCCAGTCCAGGTTAGGCAGAGTCCCTCATTGACTCTCTTCAAGAGGAATCTTGATGAGTGGATGGGAGATCGTAGGTTTACCCTGGGTATCACTTCTGTGTCACTGTTAGATAGAGGCATAGTATACTAACCTCGAAAAAGGGCATAGCAAAATAAATTTAAAATGGGTGGCGAAAGCCAAACACATTCTGGCTAGGCTTATAAATGCCCTAGGGCAGATAGCCTAGTATGAACCTATGAACCTATAACAACTAGCCCTGAATGAGTGCTTTTTATGTTGTTGGCATCAACTAGCAAACCTTTTCCAGTTGCTATACATGATTTTCTAGTAGCAGGCTTTCTTGCCTCCACTGGAGCTGCTGCACGTCCTCAGTAAGCAGGTACATAAAAAGAATTAAAACCCCATCATCCAGCAGTCAACTGAAGTTGATGTCAGGTGTATCAAGCACCTCTATTCTTGCGTGAGTAGATTCAGTCTGAGTAAACTTGTAGTAATTGCCCCCTGGCTATTTCCAAAAGGAGAGAGAACAATGGTTGCCTGGGCCAGAAGGGAGTCACAATGACCTGGGGGGGGGGGGACTCTTAAATCTTCAGAAGTACTCTGGATTTTAGTGGAAAAGCATACAGGAACATTCCTACCCAAGGGAAAAGAAAACACATCTGTCTTCTTGCATGGAGTCCTGAAACAGAATCTTGCCATTTGATTGGTCAGAGTGGGGGCAAAGAGGTCTTCTTGAGGAACTCCCCACAGATGGATCAAATTTTGGAAGACCCCCTGATGTACTTTGAATTGGCGTGTCTGCCCTAGTCCTACTCAGTTTGTCTGCCACATAATTCTGCTCTGAAGGAATGTAGGATGCCAGCAGAGTGAGATTGTACTATGAAGCTATATCCCAAGCTAATATGCCTAGTCTTCTAAGGGGGTTCAACCTGGTTCCCCTGCTTGTTTATGTACCACATGAAATGTGGTATTGTCTATAACATGAAGAGGTCCCGGGGACCAACAACAGAGTTGAGTGCCTTGATCAGGGCAAGCATCTGTTTGATATTTATGGCCTTGCATCGGTCCTTGGTGCCCCACACTACCCACACTTATCTATCCTGAAACTGCTCCCCAAGCAAAGTCCATGGCATCTGTGGTGACTGACTGCTTTGAACAGGAAGGGAGAAGGAGATACCTGGATTTAAGAATATCTGTTGTCTCCACCAAACGATTTTTCTGAGAAACCTCAGCACTTGGATTTGAAAAGAAGCTGTGTTGATGCTAGGACCAGAGAGACTTAAGATAAAACTATCGTTCTCATCTGGAGTCTTGCACGGATATCATGAAAATCACTGAAGCCATGAGACCTAAAACCCTGAGGTATTCCCTCACAGTGACTGAAGTTTAATTGGAAAAGCTTAGAAATAGATCTAGATATAGATTTTTTTTTCTTCCTTCCTGTGGAAGAAAAGCTGATTAAACTGAGGTTCTAGCTGACATTCCAGGAATACAATCCTGTGTGAAAGAGTCAAGAAAAATGTTATCCCAGCTTGTGTAAGGGATTTGTCACCCAGCACAGATATCTCTGACACTTTGAAAAAGGCTCTGCAAAGATAAGCAAGTCATCTAAATATGGAAAACTGTGTATACTCTGTAGCCTGCAATGAGCTATAACTGCAGCTAGGCACTTTGTGAACACCCCTGCTGCAGTGTATAGTCTAAAAGGTAAGGCAGAGGACTTATAATATGATTCAGATCCACAAAACCTTAGGAAATGTCTGAAGTCTGAATGAACAGGGATGTGATGATAAAAACCTTTTAAGCCTAGTGCTACAAGATGAGGTGACAGGTTGTGAAGTGGCACAACTTTGAATTTGGGCACTACTACAAACACGTTTAGAAAGATCCAGAACTGTCACCAAACATTTTCTTTTGATGGCACTAAGAACATCCTTGAATAAAACCCCTCCCCACCTTGGAAGGAGGAAATGGTTCTATCACTCCTTAGGACAGCATATGATGAAGAACTGGTTGAAACAAAAGGGTCTGATCTGAAGGTTAAGGAATGACCCCCTGAAAAAGGAGAAATTTCCTCCCACTGCCATATGTAACCTTGATACATGTTCTTCAGGATCCAGTTGTCTGAAACTATCTGTTGAGAAAGAAAAATGGAGATTCAGAATTTTTTGGCAGGATAAAAGGGGCCGGTGTGGGAGGGGACTGAAGGTCTCTTGAATAGTTATTCATATTTGTTGGACTGTCCTTGGTGTTTGGAGGTTTGTGGCTTCTTTTTGGAACGCTCTTGCCATTTCTTCTTAAACATATGTTTACCTTTATTTTGTTGAGACTATTTATTCTGCCTTTTGCAGAAACTGGATGAGGAGTTAAAAAATCCCCAAGAAAATTTGGAAAAGGAGGACTGCAGCAGAGGGGCCAAAAACTAAACTCTGTACAAAGCAGAATTTAAAACTATAATTTTTAACATTAAATCGGGGAGATTCTGGGAATGCAGACAAGCCCTGGAAGAAATAGCAACAGTCTGTACTTGCGTATTATCACAACCAGACTTTCGCGCTTGCAACTTTTGCATTGTCAACAGTTGCGCAGCTTTTGTTTTCAGAAGAAAAATCAAGGAATCTATAGTAAGTAATGCTTGTTGAAGTGTTGGAATTGTATTTTTAGGCAATTAAAAAACCTTTAGTGAAGCTTCTGGTTATTTATAAATGTTTCAAATTTACAGACAAGTAGCGAGACCTTTACAAGCAGTCGCTACTGATAGTAAGAATGATTACTTACATGCCAAACAATTACTTTTTTTTTTTTTTTACTAACCCAAGTTTAAATCTGAAGACTAAACAATAATGTGAAATGTTAGTTGATTCCCCCAACATACACACACACACACACACACCACAGGACTGTAACTGATACTGCAAAAGAATGCAAAATACGAGGTCAAGACAACTGGCCTAATTTCTCCCTCAGACACTGCAGAAAATAGGGAATACTCTGTGAAAAGTAAACGTCTAAAACTTGCACGTTTGCCCTACAGTCCAAATAGCAGTTACATAGCTGGTTAAAATCATACGGAGGAATAAAATAAAAAGTTGAGTACTGGCCATGAACATTCACTGGGACTGTTTCCGATTACTATGGCAAGGTAATCAGCAAATCAGGATCTGTCATGTGGCGCAGCAGAGTGGAGTTCACAGCAAAAGTGTGACAAACAATGCAGGAGTTTGCAAATATACAGTTATTCTTCTACCTGCCTCATACAGTGTATGGCACATTAGCCGTAAATTGCTCACACTCCCCTTTCCACCTTAATACAACTATTTTCCATGACACAGCACAACTTTCACAAGCTCGAAAATCTGGTTGCGATAATACGCAAGTACCCAACAGTCATACACTCTGTAAAAAATGAGTAGTGACCTGTGCAGAAGAAACTAAACTATTTAAAGCAGATTTTTCCTCACAAGAAACAACTGCAGATAAAACATTCCTCGTACTTTAACAATTACTCTGAACAAAATTTAACATATGAGCATGACGGTTCAAAATTCTAAAAAAAAAAACAGCAGGGCTGGAAATAAGTGTATAGAAGCAGTGGGATCAACTAAAGCTATAGATGCTGGGTCAGGTTTCGGAATAGTGAATAAAATCTTAAGACTGAGGAACTTTATACATCATGCCGCCTTTTTAGAGGTAGCTGGTCGACTGTCAGGAAAACCGCAAACAGTAGCGCACACATCTTTAAAGCAGGCAGAACAGCAGGAATGGCTGTAGGTTCTGCAAATTCCTTCTTTGACAACTCACAGTATTTTCTGAGGAACTGAAACACCTCAGTGTTCTCCCACTGAAAAACTGTCACATTCTAACAATCTCAAAAAAAGACCCCCCCCCCACACACACACACACACACTTAGAGAATCAGAAACTGAGCCCTCATCAGAGTCTGAATCAGAAATCTGAGGAGAAAAACCCTCCATCTGTCCCTGCATCTTCCTGTTTAGAATCAGGAACTACTTCACAAGAAGGATCGATAGCCTGAATTAAACTGTGAGACAGATCCAGTACACTACTCCTGTTTAAAGAAATTTGAGGAGCAGACATGTTTAATTTTCTGTTTCTTTTTAACAAGTAAAATTGGCCAGCTCTATCACTAATAGTAGCAACTACTTCCCCATGGATGGGGCACAGCATTCTGACAGAACAAGGAAGCCTTCCCTGGTACCTCTCCTAGGACCAACGAGATTAGCTCCCTCTTGACCACTGACAGGACCCCAACAGCTATCGAGGATGTGGCTAACCCCCAGTTCATAGTGGCTGTAGGTACTAAACCAGAAGGATCATCTGAAATAATTAGTGGTCTGAGGTACAACAAATGGACACAGCACTGTCACCCACCTGCAGCCGAGGCAAATTGTTAGCCTGCTGTGGTGGTAAATGTCTGCTTAACTTTTTTCCTTCTGTGGCTGGAAGAAGGACTGACCATGAGGCGAGGAGTTTGTTCCATGGCCAAGCTGAAAACGCTGCCTCTTTTCTGGGGAAAACAAACAAAAAATGCGGTAAAAACAACAAAAATCACTTTTTTTCACAGAAAACACTTCTGTGAGGGTCTGGCAAAGTGTTTTAAAATACATAATTTCTCCACAGAGTTTTCAGTAACTTTACACAACTTTTAAAGTGACAGGAAAACACTCTTGTTACAAACCTCCTAGCTTTCAAATAACTTTTCCTTAAAAAAGTGACAATATTCAGAAAATGGAAGGTTTACCCTAAGGGAGCTTATCTGCCCAGTAAAGGAACAGCACCTATCCAACCATTGATCCTTGCAAGCTTTACACGAGCGTACTGTTTGGCGATAATAAAGCTCTGAAGAGTTTGCCATCCACACTTGTCTTTTAGTCAGCTCAGAAAAAAAAGTCCCACTTTGGGCATGTGTAAACTTAAGATGACAACCCTATTTTGCGACAACTCACGTCTTTTACTGGCAATTTTACTTTCTATACTTATGTCTCCACTCCCTTCTCAGATCTTCTGACTCACTGTTGCAGTATTATATATTTGCCATTACTGTCCTTTGTTTTCCCTATTGTCATCTTATCTGTGTACGTTTTATATATACCAGGTAGTATATGTTAGCAGTTATTATACAGCTTACGTGATAAGAAATCCTGACATTTTTTTCACATAGGTGCTTGCAAGTTGCAACACATTTTTCTTACATATGCATGCCTCTCAACCTCTTAAAGCAAGAGATCTGGACAAAGCCAACAATAATGTGGAAAGAAAAACCCAAAGTACATTTTTAAAATATTGCTCGTATACACTTAGAAAGACGACTGAATAGCAGGGTCATTTTCTGAAGGGTAGAAAGTGAATTTTAACTGTCAGTATTTAGTGACTGCAAGCCACTGTGATTACCTGAAGACCGCGGCATTTTATGACGAACATACCAAATTTACTTACTGACATTTGGCAAAATCAGGACAGTTGAGAAGTATGCGTACCTGTAACCTTTTTTTTTTTTTTTTTTTTTTGTTTTTCTTTTGGCATCTTCTCGTTGTATGCATCACCATTTTAAGTGCCTTGTATATTTTTAAACTACTTGAATGCCAACAGTTCATAAAGATCTGTGGAAACTGCGGTTAACATGTTAATACCTAGTTGCGTTTCAGTTGCAGAACGGAACGAAATAAAATCCAGAGCGTTTTTTAAAAGTGACCCGAACCTCGTTTTTCTCCACCATGCTTTAAAAGCAAGCAACACCCCCAACAACGTGCATTTAGCCCCAACCTGGTCAGTCAGCTTCGTTTTCAAGTGCGAAATGCATTCACAGCACGTGCAAAAAAAAAAAACAGCATAGGGTGGCCTCAGCATTACGAAAACTAAACATAAGTGCGGTCAGTCTTGTGAGACCTCGCTTACAAAAAGTACTAAAGGAGAGAACTCTCCTTTTAATTAGTAGATTGTAAAATTGCATCAGCTAATGTTCCAGAAAAGATAAGGGGCCGCAAGCTTGAATAATTTACCTTTGAAACGCAATCAATTTACCTGTCTGTTACCGTATCACAGTAGCTAAAAACGTAGAAGAAGCGCAATTAATAAAGCATTCTTTTTCCTTCCGTTTAGTCAGCGTGGACGGGACTCTGTAACATCACCCCCCACCCCCGCCAATCGATCACGGCATAGATGATTGGCTATTGGTCGAGTTAAAACCCAAGCATGTGTACACGCAGTAATGCTTCAACAGTTCAAAATTCCAAATGATATATACTTGGCTGTTAGTATGGTTAGAACTTTAAACTGTCCAAGTTTTTGCCTCATATTTCTGATGTGTTCCTTCTCATAAAGTTTGTGTTTTGTGGTACATCACTGAAAATTGAAGTAAGTCACTAAATAACAGTGACACACGTTCATAGCTCCTTCCCAAAATGAGAAACACCAGCCTTCATAATTTATTTATTTAACATTTGATGTAATGTGGTCCTATCTCGCCACATTCTTAACTGACAGGTTCGTAGCCGAGAATCGGCTCCGACTTGGCCGCTATTTACTAGCTTGAAGTCTCTGATTGGCTTAGCTAGCTCTAGTATCCCAAGATGCACTACACCCAAACCCCCAGATCTCGTTTGCCACTCGTAGTGTACAGACGTGGTCTCGAGCTTGGCTGTGGCTAAGTACCTTATTTAAACTTTTTTTTTAGCTTATTTTTCTAAACTTTTTGTCAAAAGCTGTTCTTACAGCTACGTTGAGTGTATCCTGTGTTTTGCAACTAGTTCAGTTAATTTTTTTAGTTTTTGTGGATTCCTTGTGTTTGGCGGGCTAGGCCCATTTAATTTAGAGGGCCTTAGCCTCTCCTGTATCTATTACGTCTGTAGGGGTGTTTAAGTTAGAGCCCCTTCCTTCAACTAGCTTAGTTTAAGTTTTTTGTGCATCCTTGTGTTTGACGGGCTAGGCCCGTTTAAGTTAGAGGGCCTTAGCCCTCTCCTGTGTCTGTTAACTCTGTTGGGACTTTTAAGTTAGAGTCCCTTCCTTATCTTGTGTGTGATTTATTGTGAATTACCATGTCAGGCAAAGATCAGAAGGAGCATAAGCCTTCTGGTTTTAAAAAGTGCGCCAAATGTTCTTATAAGATGTCTTTGACAGATGGCCATGCCATCTGTGTGTATTGTTTGGGCGCCATTCATTTGCAAGAATCTTGTAGTGTTTGTCACTCCTTTAGTTCTAGAGTCTTGCAAGAGAGGAAAAATAAATTGATTCTCAGGGGCTTTGTCAAACCTGCCTTTGAAGAAGCTTTGGAGTCTGCCTCCCCTAGTGGGAAATCTAAATCTAAACCAAAAAAGAGATCTCCGTCTAGTTCCTCGGAGCCATCTGAGAAGATATTGAAGACAGCTCCACCTTCCTCGGCTCCATTGGCTTTGGAGCCTAGGGAAGGAATTCCTGTGTCTGAGTCGGCTTCCTCGGCTCCATTGTTTTCTGTGACACTGGAGCCAGCTTCGGCTCCGATTCTCTTGGAGCCGATTTGGAGTCCTTCTGCTAGTCTAAACCTGGATTCTCTGGGTAAGATATCTCGACCACCTTCTGTGTCCTCCAAGTCTTCCAGGTTATCGGATTTGGATGTGGATAGAGTGGTGAAGAGGCTCCTTCAGGTGCCGGTGTTAGCCAGGTTATTTTCCGCTCCAGCCCAGTCGGCTCAGGAGCCTTCCCTCTTGTCGGTTCCGATTATTCCTCCTCCAGGCACCTCTGTGTCGTTGGAGCCGAAGTGTTCTGCGTCAAGTGAGGTCCTGGGGTCGGCACTGATACCCCCGTTAGGTCTTTCGGCTCCGACCTTGGCTCCAACCTTTTCGAATCCATCTTCTGGTTGTGGCACCCGGGTTTCCTCGGTCAGACCCAAGGGGGATACATCGGGGCTTCATCCCTCGGCTCCAAGTCTCCCTCTTGGTGCCTCAGCTAAGGGAACCCCGACTCCAATTGTGGTTTCGGAGATGGGTTGGTCCTCGGATTCCGGTGGACCCGCATTCGAGGCCATGAGGAGCACACTGGCCAGGTCTTCAGTGACTTCACTAGAATCAGCTACTGCTTCCTTTGACACTGGGGCTGGAGCCTCTGATGCCAGTGGGGCTCGAAGGCCCGAGGATACTTCCATACGTGGCCCCCAGCTTTCTGAGGGTCCTTCAGATTCATCGCCTGAGGAGCCTCCCAGAAAGAAGTCGTGCAAGAGGAAGCACGTTGACTCCCCGAATGAGTCCATCACTTCTGATACCTACCTCAATGACGCAGAGGGTTCCCCCAAGTCATCCTCCGATGATGTCTCATTCTCCGATATTCTGGAGATTTTAAGGCAGAGAGGCGACTGGTCTTCCAAATCCCCATCTGAGGATGAGTCGGTCCTCCTCAAAGCCTTCAGAGCCCGACCTTCCGCCTCCTGGGTGTCTCCGCCCTTCGACGAATTGTTAGACCTTATTTGTCGAAGGGTTTGGGAACACCCTGACTCTGTGGAACTGGTGCCCAGCCGCCCAAACAAGTTTCTGTCTGCACCCCCGGAGAAAGAGTTCCTAACTAAAGGAGTTCCTGTAGATGCCATGGTGGTGGCGTCTGCCACTCAGCAAGAAGTTGCAGAAGCTTCTGCTTCCGTTCATCCTCCTAACAAGGAGTCCAGGAGTATGGATCAGTATGGGAAATGTACCCTGTCTTCAGCGACCTTTACTTTGCGGTCATTGAACTATCTTTGCCACTTTACTAGGCTCCAAAGAGATCTCCTTAAGGAATTGGGAGATACCCTGTCGGGTAACTTGCCTGAGGCGGTGAATCAGACTGTCAATGCCCAGTTGTCTACCCTTTCCTCTATTGTCAATTCGTCCATGAGGCTCATATCCTATGCAGCCGAAGGAGCGGGTAGGACAGCTAGCTCAGGTGTAGCCCTCAGGAGGCAAGCCTGGATGCGCCTGTGTCACTTCGAGGAAGCCTTCAAGTCTTCCTTCACTGACGCCCCCTTCGATGGGTCCCCCCTGTTTGGACCCAAAGTGAAAGACACTCTCACCAGATGTGAGCAGGAGGGTAAGACTTTGTCTGCCATAGGGGCCCATTTCTTGCCTCCCTCTAGGCCTTATCCCAAGGCATGGAGGGGAGGCAAGATGTGGTTCAGGAAGTCTCGGAAGTCTTTCCCTGTCGAGCATGGTGACCCCCCTCCAGGGGCAGAGGAGGGGGGAATTACTCTGGAAGGCGCCACCCTAGAGGCGGAGGAGGCCCCCGCAACTCAGGAGACCGTGAATCGTTTCGTGGATCCTCCTACCGATGTCCCTGAGGGACTGCCCGACTGTGCAACTCCGGAGCCAGTCGGGGGCCGTTTTTCAAGGCATCCTCTAGCCTGGGAAAGTATCACTCAGGATCAATGGGTGCTCTGAATAATTACCGGAGGTTACACCATTCCCTTTCTTACACTCCCTCCCCTATCCAGAAAAATGCCAGACATTCCACCCAGTCAAAGAGCTCAAGCAGCGCTAGAAGTTTAAAAGCTGCTGGAAAAAGGAGTCATCCAACCAGTCCCCTCAGACCAGATCAGATCAGGAACTTACTCAAGATTATTTTTGGTGCCAAAAAGGACAGGGAACCTGAGGCCCATTCTGGACCTCAGCCATTTAAACTGATTTGTACTGAAGTCCAAGTTCCGAATGGTCACTCTTCAGTCCATTTTCCCTTTATTGGAAAAAGGAGTATGGATGTGCTCCATACATCTCAAGGATGCTTATTACCACATCAAGATAAACAAGGCATCCAGGAGTCACCTACGCTTCTGGCTGGGAGCCAGTCACTACCAGTTTCGTGCTCTGCCTTTTGGTCTCACCACAGCCCCCAGGGTGTTTGCCAAATGCTTAGCAGTGATGACAGCCCACTTGAGACGTCAAGGATTCCAGGTTTTTCCTTATCTGGATGACTGGCTTCTCACCGCCCCCCTCCAGGCATCTACTCATTCGAGCCACAAAGGCTACCATCACATTGGGCCAATACCTAGGGATTACCTTCAACTGGGAAAAATCTGTGTTGTGGCCATCACAGCGTGTTGCATTTATCGGCGCAGAGCTAGAATCCGTCCAAATGAGAGCCTTTCTTCCAACAGAAAGAATCAAAGTGCTACAGGCCCAGGTGTTAGCCTTACTACCCCTCAAGAAAGTCCAAGTCAGACTTGCTCTTCAACTACTAGGGTCCATGGCGGCTACCATCATGCTAGTACCGCTAGCCAGGCTACATATGCGGATCCTCCAGTGGCTGGTCTCGGTCCAGTGGTTCTTTCAGGAGTTTCCTCTGTCTTATCCCATTCTCATCATGGAACAATGTCAACAAGACCTACGTTGGTGGCTTCAGTCATCCAATATAGACATAGGGAGACCACTGACCCCCCTGTCTCCTACCACCACGGTGACCATGGACGCTTCCCAGATAGGTTGAGGTGGCCATTATCTGGGCAGAACGGTCCAAGGCACATGGCAAGATCACGAGGTACACTTGCACATCAATGTCCTGGAAATGAGAGCAGTGCTTCTAGCATTGCAAGCACTTCAGAGCTCTCTTCCCAAGGGGACGATTGCAATTCTTTCCGACAGCATGTCAGTCGTCTGGTACCTAAACAAGCAGGGTGGAACCAGGTCCTATCCCCTTTGCAGAGAGGCCATGAGAGTGTGGAACTGGGCGGTGTCTTCCCAATGCTTTCTAGTTGCAACGCACATTCCGGTAAAGTCCAATGTGATAGCAGACAGACTAAGCAGAGCTATTCTGATGGCTCACGAGTGGTCCTTGAACAACCGAGTTGGAACTCAGATCTTCTCCAGGTGGGGTCAACCTTGCTGTGATCTGTTTGCCAGCCCCCTCAATGCCAAGTGCAGCGGGTACTTCACTCTGATCCCCCCCCTGGGGGAGTCACCCAGGGACGCCCTAGCCCACGATTGGCCCCCAGGTCTGTTCTATGCCTTCCCTCTGTTCCCTCTATTATCAAGAGTGATTCAGAAGGCAGCTTCCTTGGGAAGCAAGATGATTCTTATCGCACCATACTGGCCTCGTCAAGTTTGGTTCCCCCTTCTTCAGAAGTATACAGTGGACGGCCCTTGGACTTTGGAACCAGTACCAGACCTATTGACTCATCAGTCGGGTCAGTTCCATCCATCCCTATGAACCCTCAGGTTGACAGCGTGGCTGCTCCACTTCCATCCTTAGTTAGACTACATTCCTTTTCACCTGAGGTGTTGCATATTCTGTCGTCCTCCCACAAGTCGTCTACCAGAAAACTATACTCTAGCAAATGGAAAAGATTTGCTATCTGGGCTGAAGCACACAATCTAGATCCCTTCACAGCCCCCTTGTCAGCGGTATTAGATTTTTTGGCTATGCTCTTCAAACAGAGTTCCGCTACCTCTACTATTAAGGTACAGCTGGCGGCCATTTCTAACTTTCACATCTCACATGAGCCTTCCCTTATGGGTCATAAACTTTGTAAAGCCTTCCTGAAAGGAGCCTGGTTACTCCGTCCGCCATTGTCACAACCAGTTTCACCATGGGATTTAAGCTTGGTGCTTCAAACCTTAACTTCTACCCTCTTTGAACCGGCTGACACTTGTAGATTAAAATATTTGTCTTGGAAGACAGCCTTTCTGGTCACCATTACTTCAGCCAAGAGAGTATCGGAGCTTCAGACCCTTTCCATAAAGCCCCCGTATTTGGTCTTCCATAAGGATAGGGTTTCCTTGAGACTCAACCCCTCCTTCCTTCCTAAGGTATCTTCTACCTTTTGTCTTCACCAATCCATTGAGTTACCAGTTTTCTTTCCAAACTTTTCAAATGAAGCGGAATTCAAATTCCACCAGTTGGATGTCCATAGACAACTAAGGTTTTATTTGCACAGGACACAACCCCGCAGGAAATCGGATCAATTGTTTGTGTCCTTCTCAGAGAACAAGAATTTGACTAAAGGTGCTATTGCTAAATGGATTAAGGACTGTATCTCCTTTATTTATGCATCAGCAGGCAGAGATTTACCTTTCCCAGTTAAGGCTCATTCTACCAGGGCCATGGCTGCATCAGAAGCTAATCATGCTAGGCTCTCCTTGGATGACATCTGTGCTGCGGCCACCTGGTCCTCTCCGCACACCTTTGTTTCTCATTACAAGCTTGATTTGGTGTCTAGAGACCAGGCTTCCTTTGGTTTCACGGTGCTCAGGAGTATTGTCAGTGAGCCTCCCAGAATGTAGGTGCTAGGGATGCTGTCCCGTCAGTTAAGAATGTGGCGAGATAGGACCACATTACATCAATTAGTTATGTACTCACCATAACGTCAGATGTATGTGGTCCATCTCGCCTACATTCTTACGTACCCGCCCACCGTCCCCCGACCTGTTGGACTTAGAGGAGATTATGTTCTTAGACCCTTCTGAGGATGTTATTTTTTTCTCTCTTCCTCCTTGTGTTATTTCTAGGAGGTTGTGTATGTCATTCTGTTATATTGTTGGCAAACAAGATCTGGGGGTTTGGGCATAGTGCATCTAGGGATACTAGGGCTAGCCCAGCCAATCAGAGACTTCGAGCTAGTAAATAGCGGCCGAGTCGGAGCTGATTCTCGGCTCCAAACCCGTCAGTTAAGAATGTAGGCGAGATGGACCACATACATCTGACGTTATTGTGAGTACATAACTAATTGTTTACAGCGAGTGTCTGGCTGGGCTGGAGCCCATTTTCAAGAGAGGCCCGGGGAGAAAAGCTCCACACAAAATAATACAAAAATATTAAATGTGTACAAACAATGTGAGCAAAGACATCGCTGATATAGAAGTAGGTACAGTTACAACTTAATAAATTACAAAATGTTAAACGACTGTATCAAAGCTATAGTAGTACAAAGAAGTTATGTCCTACCATAACGTTCCATCTGAGTTGTAGATCTTTATTCTTTTACACTTAGGACCTCGTTTCTGTCCTCGGAACTGATACAGCCGTTTCCCGGCTCGCACAAGCCAAACACTCTCAGCTAAGAACCTACCCACAATGACCCTCTCCGAGATACTCCAGATCGAGTTTGCCCACCCTAGGTAAAGCTGTAGTAATAGGAAAAGTAGGAGGCTCTGTCTGAGCAGATACCCTAACCAGGAGTACCTGAGGTCCACCAGGAGTCCACCAGGCAGGGGGAAGGAGGGCGGGAAGTAAAGAATAAATAAAAATCTACAACTCGGATGGAACGTTATGGTAAGACGCAACTTCTTTATCTGAAGTTGTAAATCTTTATTTATTCTTTACACTTAGGACCTAGTCCCCAGCTACGTGAGTCCTGGGTGGCCCTAAGGAAGGATATTCCTGAGAACCATAGAACCAAAAGATGCTCATCCCCTGGAGGCCAAATCCAATTTGTGGTGATATTGTAGTTGAGGGCCTCACCAGATGCGCAGTAGCCAGCCCCGCCCAAAACCCACCCCCGATATGTCATTCATGAATATGCATTCCCTCTGAATGTACAACCGAAGAAAGAGTGCACTGACATTGTAATATGACAGTAAATATAACAGTAAACTGTTTACCAACATCTGTAATTGACAAGTTTTATTGCACTAATAATATATACTATAATCAGCAAAGAAACAAAACTGTCAAAACACGTCATCAGGCTTTTTACCGTGTAGCATTATAGTTCTCTTTGTCAGAGTCGGAATGCAATGGTTCACTGTCCCAATTAATGTCCAAACGGACTCATTTTTTTTTTTTTTTTGTGCAGGTGTCACAGCCGATTCTTTTTGTCAGTCTCATTGGCAGGACCTTTTACTAAGAACAGCTTTACTGGACGATACTGTATTAACCGTTTGTGTACATTTAATATTTTAATATCATGTATGCACAAGCAAATTAAATATGCAGACCGGGTTGTCACTCAATTTGCAACACGCCCACTTCTGCGCAAAACGAACTGGTGAGGCCCTCGACTACAATATCGCCCAATTTGTAATGAGATATGAAGGTATGAGGTCTTGCCCATGTGGCTGCTGTGTATATATCATCCATAGAGGCTCTGGAATGAAAAGCTATAGAGGTAGCCATAGATCTGGTAGAATGAGCCTTTATTCTGGAAGGTAAGGGTAGCTTATTCTGTTGGTAGATAAAGGTAATGACGTTTCTAAGCCAAGAGGATAAAGTCACTTTGGAAACAGGTTTACCCAATCAGGGTCCTGCAAAGGCCACAAACAATTGGTCTGTTTTCCTGAAAGGTTTAGTCCTGTCCAAATAACAATGAAGCTGTCAGTGCACATCAAGGGTGTGCAAAAGGTACTCCCCTCTATTAGAATGCCTTAGGAAGAAAACTGGCAGGTCAATAGATTGATTAATGGAAAAAACAGAAATGACCTTGGGCAAGAAGGAAGGGTCAGTATGAAGGGACACCCTATCTGTGTGGAAGATCAAGTAAGGACTCGACACTCAAGGCCTGCAGCTCAGAAACTCTTCTCGCTGAGGTGAGTGCTACTAGAACCATGGTTTTCTAAGACAAAAATTTCAAATCACATGAATCAAAGGGAGAGTTTGTAAGAGATTGAAGCACCAGAGTCAAGTCCCAGGGATCTAAGGGAGGCTTGACCAGAGGTTTAACATGTAATACTCCCTTCAAAAAAGTCTTGCATAGGCAGTGTGACATAATTGAAGAATTTTCAAGACTATTATGAAAATTGGCGATAGCTGCTAAATGTACAGTGATCGTTGAAGCTGAGGCTCCTGCATGCAGGAGAGTAGTCAGGTATTGCAGAATCTTTTGAATAGGCATAGAGAAAGGGTCTAAGTTCTGGTCTTTGGCCCAAATAGAGAACCTTGTCCAGTTAGTAGAATAAACCTTTCTAGTGGAAGGTTTGTGTTAGGCCAGAAGAATTTCATGAACAGGAGATGGGATGTCAGGCAGTCTGGCAATCATTAGAAGTGGAGGAACCAGGCTGTGAGCTTGAGACTGTGCAGGTTCGGATGAATCAATCCCTGAGGATGGGATAACATGTACTGGGAATGATCCAGGATCCACGGGCTGTGAATCAGATGAGGCCATAGAAAAGGAAAGTAGGGAGCAATGAGGATCACTTTGCTTTTCAACTTCTGAGCTTTCTGGAGAGATTTTGGGATGAGGGGAAATGGGGGAAAGGCATACAGAAGACCCAGGGGCCAATTGTGCATTAGAGTGTCCCTCTGTTTTTCCCCCTGAGGGGGAATCAAGGCAAAATAGCTCCTGCATTTATAATTCAGGGGAGTAGCAAACAGGTCACAGCAAGGCTTGTCCCAATGTTGGAAGATCCAAGCTGCTATTACAGGATTGAGGGACTATTCATGAGGCATCAGGATGTTCCTGCTCAGATTGTCCACAATAAGGTTGGAACTCCCGGGAATGTGCATTGCTATAAGAAAGCGATTGGAAGCTATCGCCTAGTGTCAAATCCTCATGGCTTCCCAACATAGGGGGTAAGATATGGTTCCGCCTTGCTTGACTGACATGTTGCCTGACTGAATTGCAATGGTCCTCGAAGGCAGGGATGCATGGAACGCTTGCAACGCTAAGAGAACTGCCCTCAGTTCCAGGACATTTATGTGCAAGTTGGCCTTGAGGGAGGTCTAGGTGCCTTGGACAGTTTTTCCCTGGAAATGCCCCCCCCACCCTAATAGAGAAGCATCTGTGGTCACCGTGGCCGTGGGTTGGGGAAGACAGAACGGTCGACACCAAAGATTCTTTTGTGGCTCCATCAACCATAGCATTTCCTCCTTGCAACGGTTCATGAGGCGTATCATGTGGTTGAGGGGTGGGTTAACGATGACCATTGTGTGTAGAGGAGCTACTGCAGGATTCTCATGAGCAGTCTCGCCAGTGGTACCAAAGTAATGGCAGCTGCCATGGAGCCCAAGAGTTGCAGTACAAGACATGCTGGTACAAACATGTGAGGAAGAAGGTCTTGAATTTGGTGTCTTATTTTCAAAAGCCTGTGAAGGGGAAGAGAAGCTTGACAGGATGTTGTGTTGAAGACCACTCCAATAAACTCCAGTGTCTTCGTTGAAGACATCTGAGATTTGTCTTTCTTGATTGTAATTCCTAAGTGGAGAGCGAGATCTTGAGTGTAAGAGAGACTGCGGACTAGGAGATTCCTGGTCGGAGCGGTAAGGATCCAGTTATCTAGATAGGGAAACACCTGGAATCCTTGTAGTCAAAGATGAGCTACCACAACTGCCATACATTTGGTGAACACTTGGGGGGGGGGCTGTTGAGAAACTGAATGGCAGTGCCCTCAACTGGTAGTGATTGTCTCCCAGCTGGAAGCGGAGAAACCTCCGGGAGTGGTGATCCATCTTTATGTGGTAGTACGCATCCTGTAGGTCTATAGAACACATCCAATTGTCACTCCCTAGGAAGGGAAGAAAGGACTGCACTGTGACCATCCAAAATTTTTGAGGTTTGATAAATTTGTTGAGTAGGCTGAGATCCAGGATTGGTCTCCAGTTCCCTGTCTTTTTTGGCACTAAAAAGAACCTCAAGTAAAACCCGGATCCTGTCTGTTCTGGTGAGACTGGTTGGATGACTCTTTTTCTTAGCAGTTTTTCTATTTCTAAGGCTGCTAATCCCCTCTGATTGGATGGTACAGCGGGGATTCATTTAACTGGTCTGGGAGTTAGGTTGAAAGGTATTTGGTAGCCTCTGGATATGATTTTCTGCACCCAAACATCAGTAGTAATAAGATTCCAGGCTGGTAGATGCAGAGAGAAATGACCCCTGACTGTTTCCCGAAGAAAGCAATCAGGAAGCTGCTCGGGAATGCTGGTAGGGTCTGTCGAAGAAAGAATCTCTGGCTCCCTGGCTACACAGACCCCATCTACCCCGAAATGGGCGTCTTCCATATGAATAGCCTCCTCTGCCCCGGGGGGATTGCTCACCACGAGTGTCACAAAAGGATCCTTGGGCTTTCTTGAACCATATCTTTCCCCCATTCTGGTTCCTGGAGTAGGGTCTCTGGGGGTTGGAAAAGCATATGCCCACAACAGACAAGGTCTTTCCATCTTTCTCACTACGTGCAAGTGTGTCACATACCTTGGGTCCAAAAAGCACAGATTCATTGACAGGTGCATTAACGAAGGAAGATTTAAAAGGGTCTGCAAAATTACACAACCGCATCCAAGCATTACATCTCATAACAACACCAGATGTGGCATCTCGAGCTGTCCTCTCGGCGGTGTGAGATATCAAACACATCGAGGAGTTTGAGATGGATTCAAGGGTAGTTAGCGGCAAGGCAACAGTGTCATGCACCTCATCAGGCAGTACCCCCACTAAAGAGGAAGTCATTTCAGAAATTAGGGTCTCTTTGGAGGCGAGTAAAGTGCACCAGATAATTCAGTGACTGAATGGCGAAGGTCACTGAAGCATAAGTCTGCTTCCCTAGTCTGTCCATGGTCTGGGATTTCCTATTTGGAGGATGAACAGTGGAACTATCTTCTGCCAGTTCCCTCTTGGTGGCCGCCGCCATGAACATAGAATCAACTTTCAGCTGCTTGGACCAGTGGGGCTGGTATTCAGGTGTAGATAAAATTTTGTCCGGCCTCTGGGGAACAGGTTCTACATTGCCCGAGGCCTTCCGGGCATGCTGCACAATTAGTTTAACAAGATCATCTGCTGGTGGGGTCACCCAGGAAGTAGATGGCCAGGCACAGAAGGCCTGCAGAAACACAGATTCCTCAGAGGAAAGGTTAGAGGACTTCCATTCCCCCCACTGTTTGAGGATTTCGAGAATGTCTCCGAATGAAACGTCTGGGGGAGAATGAGGGTACCCTTCCCCTTCATCACAATCAGTGTCTTCTGTGATAGATTCCTCCGGGGAGTCAAAGTGCTTCCTCTTGCACCGTTTCTTCCAGGGTAGCTCTCCAGTGGGTTCTTCTGAAGAGGACTCCCGAGAAGGGGTTCCTTTCACAGGGGGTTCTGATACTGGTGTCCTAGGGGCTGGTTGTGAGCCTTCGGAGTGAAGGGGCCTATCCATCACCTGTACAGCAGGTGCCCCCAAGCTCAGTTCCAGTTGAGGGGTGATGAAAGAACTGGGAACTGTTGGAACCATGGACATAGACAGTGCCAGCAAGAAAATAGGTGCCGGATTAGGTACCAAGGTATGGACAGTCCAAGCACCATTCCAAGAAAGCATCAGCTCCATCATAACCGATGCTGCAAGGGTGATGACAGTGGAGGCACTGCTCTCGGAGCCGAGACAGTATGTACCGAAGTGGGTGCTGGGGGAGGATAAGCAGGAGAAGATGAGATAGAAGACTCTGAGGCAGAGGGGACGGAAGGTCTAGCTGGAATGGGCAATCCCCTAGCTACCAGCAGCTGGTCCACAACACACATTAGGTCTAGCTCAGAATAACTCCCAGTGGATCTAAAAAATGCTGCAGAAGGGGAATCAGGTCTTTCTAGAAAGGGACTAAACTTCTGCCCCAAGAAAGGATTGTAAGAAGGAGAATATCTTGTCCTTGCCAGGTAATCAGATTTTGGAGCCAATGGAGTGGAAGAAACTGTTGGCACCATGGTTGGGGATGGTGCCAAGGCATGTACAGTCATCGGAGCCCATGGAGCCGAAGAAGCTGTCAGCACCATGAATGGGGATGGTGCCGAGGTATGTACTGTCATTGGAGCCCATGGAGCCGAGGAAACTGTCGGCACCATGGACAGAGATGGTGGTGAGGTATGTACAGTTATTGGAGCCCATGGAGCTGAGGAGACTGTTGGCACTGTGGACAGGGATGGAGCCAAGGCATGAACAGTCATTGGAACCAATGTAGGAGCCAAAGACGGCACCAAAGTCAGTGGTGCTGTTTTTGGAACCAAGATAGGAGTGAATACCATGGTGGGCACTGAGGGAGAGGACACAGATCCTGGTGCCAAAGAGGTCTGCACCGAAGGCGCCAGTGAAGCACAGAGCCAACTTGGTTCCATAACTGACGGAGATGCAAGAACTGAATGACTCCGTTTTTCCTTATATTTTCTGGTCTTAGGAGGGGGTGAGACCTCCGACCCAGATAGAGCCTCCGAGAAAGATATCTTGAGTAAACCTTTTAAAATAAGTTTATTCTTATGTTCTGCTAGTGTATGATTAGAAAAAACAGCACAAATGTCACAATCAGCTTTCAAATGATCCATGCCCAAACAGTAGACACAACGAACATGTGTATCTGAGTTAGGCATTTTATGTCCACACTTGTCACACTGTTTAAAACCCAACTTAACTTTGTCTGACATGGTAAATGAAAACAATATTATCCTGTAGAAGAAATTTAAGGGAGAAATAGCAGTGGAGTTATGTTAATGAATACCAATAGTAAAAGGGGCCTGTCAAAGACAGGAGAGAGGGACAGTCAAAAGGGTATAAAAAATTAAATTACCAAGAAAAGGGTAAGAAATAGGCCTAGGTTATAGGCGACAGTGATAAAAGACTAACTTGACTAAAAATTTTGAAAATTAGAAGAAAAATGGTCATAAAAACAACAAATTGCTACTTAGCTTGAGAGAGATGGCTAACACGTCTGACGAGGAACACAGCAAACAAGATCTGGAGTATCTAGGAAAGGGGCATTCTGGGTAGATTCTTAGCTGAGAGGTTTTGGCTTGCGTGAGCTGGGAAATGGCCATATTGGTTCCGAGGTCTTGTAGTGCAACTCTTGGGCTCCATGGCAGCTGCCATTACTTTAGTACCACTGGTGAGACTGCACATGAGAATCCTGCAGTGGCTCCTTTCCACACAATGGTCGTTGTTAACCCACCCACTCAACCACATGATACGCCTTACAAACCATTGCAAGGAAGAAATGCTATGCTGGATAGAGCCACAAAAGAATCTTTGGTGTCGACCGTTCTGTCTTCCCCAACCCACTGCGTCCATGGATGCTTCACTCTTAGAGTGGGGGGGGGGCATTTTCAGGGAAAGACTGTCTAAGGTACCTGGACCCCCATTGAGGCCAACTTGCACATAAATGTCCTGAAACTGAGGGCAGTTCTCTTAGCGTTGCAAGCGTTCCATGCATCCCTACCCTCGGGGACCATTGCAATTCAGTCAGACAACATGTCAGTCATCTGGTATATCAACAAACAAGGCAGAACCAGATCTTACCCCCTATGTCAGGAAGCCATGAGGATTTGGCACTGGGAAATAGCTTCCAGTCGCTTTCTTATAGCAAAGCACATTCCTGGGAGTTCCAACCTTATTGCGGACAATCTGAGCAGGAACATTCTGATGCCTCACAAGTGGTCCCTCAACCCTGTAATAGCAGATCGGAACTTCCAAGTTTGGGGCAAGCCTTGCTGCGACGTGTTCGCTTCCCCCCTGAACTACAAATGCAGGAGCTATTTTGCCTTGATCCCCCCTCAGGGGGAACCACTGAGGGATGCTCTAATGCACGATTGGCCCCCGGTTCTTCTGTATGCTTTTCCCCATATTTCCCCTCATTCCACAATTTCTCCAGAAAGCCCAGAGGTTGAAAAGCAAAGTGGTCCTCATTGCTCCTTACTGGCCATGTCAAGTCTGGTTCCTGTTTCTGTTGCCTCATCTGATTCACAGCCTGTGGATCCTGGATCATTCCCAGGACCTATTATCCCATTCTCAGGGACTGATTCATCTGAACCTGCACAGTCTCAAGCTTACAGCTTGATTCCTCCACTTCCAATGATTGCCAGGCTGCCTGACATCCCATCTCCTGTTCGTGAAATTCTTCTGGCCTCACACAAACCTTCCACTAGAAAGGTTTATTCTAGTAAATGGACTAGGTTCTCTATTTGGGCCAAAGACCAGAACTTAGACCCTTTCTCTATGCCTGTTCAGAATATTCTACAATACCTGACTACTCTTCTACATGCAGGAGCCTCAGCTTCAACGATCACTGAACATTTAGCAGCTATCACCAATTTTCATAATGGTCCTGATAATTCTTCAGTTATGTCACACCACCTATGCAAGACCTTTTTGAAGGGAGTATTACATGTTAAACCTCTGGTCAAGCCTCCCTTAGAACCCTGGGACTTGACTCTGGTGCTTCAGTATCTCACAGGCCCCTTCGAGCCCTTTGATTCATGTGATTTGAAATTTTTGTCATGGAAAACCATACTTCTAGTAGCACTCACCTCAGCGAGAAGAGTATCTGAGCTGCAGGCCTTGAGTGTCAAGAGTCCTTACTTGATCTTCCACACAGATAGGGTGTCCCTTCGTACTGACCCTTCTTTCTTGCCCAAGGTAATTTCTGGCTTTTCCATTAGCCAATCTATTGACCTGCCGGTTTTCATCCAAAGGCATTCTGATAGAGGGGAGTACCTTTTGCACACCCTTGATGTGCACCGGCAGCTTTGTTGTTATTTGGACAGGACTAAAGCTTTCAGGAGAACAAACCAATTGTTTGTGGCCTTTCCAGGACCCAGATTGGGTAAACCTGTTTCCAAAGTGACTTTATCCTTTTGGTTTAGAAATGTCATTACCTTTATCTACCAACAGAATAAGCTACCCTTACCTTCCAGAATAAAGGCTCATTCTACCAGATCTATGGCTACTTCTGTAGCTTTTCATTCCAGAGCCCCTATGGATGATATATGCGCAGCAGCCACTTGGGCAAGACCTCATACCTTCATATCTCATTACAAACTGGATTTGGCCTCCAGGGAATGAACATCTTTTGGTTATATGGTGCTCAGGAATATCCTTCCTTAGGGCCACCCATGACTCAAGTAGCTGGGGACTCGGTCCTATCTGTAATATATGAACAGAAGATTTACAACATCAGATAAAGAAGTTATGTCTTACCATAATGTTCCATCTGTGTTGTAGATCTTTTGTTCATTCATTATTTCCCACCCTCGTTCCCCCTGCCTGGATTCCTAGTGGACTTTAATAATTCCTGGTTAGGGTATTTGCTCAGACAGAGCCTACTACCTTTTTTCCTATTGCTACATCTTCTATCTAGGGCGGGCAAACTTGATCTGGAGTATCTAGGAGAGGGGCATTGTGGGTAGGTTCTTAGCTGAGAGTTTTTGGCTTGCGCGAGTTGGAAAATGGCCGTATCACTTCCAAGGATAGAACCGAGGTCCTAACTGTAATGAATGAATAAAAGATCTACAACACAGATGGAACATTATGGTAAGACATAACTTCTTTTTAGTTTAGTCTTGCTAGGGTTTAATATGAGATGGTTGTAGGCTAGGAATTGTTCGATCTCAGTAAAGGCTTGCTGGGTTTGAGTTTGGAGGTCAAGAATAGTAGGAGCAGAGTAGAGAAGCGTGCAGTCATCGGCGTACTGGATTGTTTTAGCTGAGGAAGTAGCTAGATGGAGGTTGTTTGTGAAAATTGTAAAGAGAATGGGTCCAAGAATGGAGCCTTGAGGCACACCAATGTTTATTGGTGCTAGGGGTGATAAGTCTTTGCACCACTTGACTGCTTGTTGCTGATTAGACAAGTAGCTTTTAAGCCAGGTAAAGGATTGAGGGGAGAAGTTGAGGTTAGCTAGTTGAGTTAGTAGTTTTTGATGGGAGACTGTGTCAAAGCCCTTTGACCTATCTAGGAAAATGGATGAGACATAAAGTTTGTTATTGAGAGCATGGTGAATGTGGTCTGAGAAATCTAGAAGTGCTGTCATTGTACTGTATGTTGATCTGAAACCATGTTGGGTTGGGGCTAAGAGGTTGTTTTCAAGGAGGTAAGTGAGCATTTGTGAGTGAGTACATCTTTCCAGGAGTTTAGCTAGGATAATCTGGAACAAATGGGCAAAATGTGGAACACATACTAATGACTTACTGACAGCTTCAACTAGGAGGGTCATAGGATGGTTAAAATATGCTGGCTTTACTTATAAAAAAGATATTTTAATGAATTAATATGATTTATTTCTCTTTTCTGTGGATATTAGTTAAAAAAAATCCTAACACAGAATGTGTGCCAGACTCTTTCAAAGTGGAACTTAGAGGAACATGAACTTTTTAAGACCCAAAATGAGATACATTTCTTGTAATGAGGTACACGTAAGAGGTATGTGGCACATTTGAGTTTCTTAGTTACTCATACGTCTCAAGCACACCTTATTACAAGAAACGCTCCTCATTTTCAGTATTAAAAAAGTTCATGTCCCACATCTAAAGGTTCTGTCACTCATTTATTGTGAAGAATTTTTAACTAATATCCACCATGATAAATTATGCTGAATCACATGAATTCATTAAGAGAACCTTCAGTAAATATAAAATAACTCACTTTAGCCATCCTCTGAGCTTCCTGGTTGAAGTTGTTAGTAAGCTGTTAGCAGGTGATCCACATTTTTCCCATTTGTTCCACATTGTGAGAAGTAGTGTTCCACATTTTGGAGATGAAAATTTGAGAGCTATGTTGTTTTATCCTGCAAAACTGCAAGCGAACATAAATCATAAAGCAGTTTTTTTAAGTTTATAAGAGCAATATTTAAAATCTTTGTGTGTGTTTTTTGGACTTTGGTCACCCGTCATTTTAGGTGTTCTCCAGATTTCTTTAGCTAAGAGGTTGAGGGGTATGATATGGGACAACATATTTCTCAACCTCTTAGTGTAAGAATTCTGGACAAATCTAAGCATGTTGAGGGATAATTTTTAAATACTGTTGCTGTTTTAACTTCAAACATTGATAGAATAACAGGTTTCAATTAGCATATATTTAATAAATTATATAAAATCTGAATATGGGTGTAGGCAGCAAGTATAATTTCTTAATTGTGTTTGTTATTGCTGCCCCAACCTACCTGTCTTTTGAAAAATTGAAACAACCTTCCTTAACAAATGTTTGCAGCACTTTTCCTCTAAAACCATTAAGTAGATGTTTTTTTTCAATGTATGAAACTCTTACTGGAAGCATTAATTTAGACTTTTGTGGAGACAGTATCCATGGTTTCTCTAACTAATGTGTAGAAAATTGTACTGGGTAGAATAGAAAGATTATGCCTAGATATACTCTTAAGTCTGAAACTGCTGCAGGGCTACCCATGCCAGTGGTGTGAACATTGGCTCTAGAATGGTTGTCACTGTTGAAATGACACTCCAACGCCTGGTACAAAAATGAAACAATTGGGTTTTGAATGGATGATGTCTGAAATAGGAATGTCTGCCATTGTTTAGTGACTTCATTTGTCAATAATTTGACAGAAAAACACAGCTTTTATGAAGAATAGACCAAAAAAACATATGGTAAAAGTCTAGACAGCTATGTGTAGTGCAGCATGGGTGTTCTGCCCGTAAAGAACTGAAAGTTGCATTTTTGGTTTGGATTCAATTAGAAAGTGAAATAGGAAGTAACTGTATTATCAGTCATCAGATTTAGTATGATGTGTATAATTTCAAAGTATCCAGGTAACATAGCTCTCAACTACCCAGACTTTAACAGACTGTCCAGATTTTTGCCTCATGTTTTAGTCTGTTTCTCATCAAATTTGTGGTATTCTGGCAAATCACTGAGAATTGAAGTCATTATATAATGGCATACATTTGAGTTTTAAACTTCATATCCTTCCAAAAGTACACACCAACAGAAATCCTTTTATTCTAGCAACATTCTAAATTTATAAGAACAATATTTAAAATATGTCCCTATTTCTGGGCCTTGGCACCCCCCCAATATTTTATGGTTTGGTCAGATTTCTTGCATCGAGGTTGACTGGTATGCCAGGTAAGTTTTACAAAAAAGGGAGGACATTTTCTAGGGCGTGCTCTTGCTTTCGGAATACATCTTCGTCACTTCTCCTCAGACAATAATACTATTCAAAAATTGTACTAGATGGTTCAAAAGAATTGAACATTTTTTATACAGTTATGAGTTTTAATGAGTCTTTTGTACTTAGATTAATGATTACATTCGGAAGAATGGCAACCCTTGCGGCATAACGCTCATGTCTGGGTGTAGTCTCTCTATTAATGACTGTTTGTCTGGGACACAATTGATGGTAAGTTTCCGTAGTAAGAAAACTGAGTGCCTGGTCTAGATCATTGTTCATGAGAATAAGAAAAAAAGAAGTTATGTACTTACCATAATGTTCCATCTGTGTTGTCCATTTTCAGTCTTCCTCAACTAATGGGATCAGATCCGATCCTAAGATCCGATTCTGCTATTTTACTAGCTCATGGCCGCCAAAGAACTCTGGAGCTCCTTCCCTACTCATAATGCACCACCCCTAACATCTTTCAGATTTTGTTTGCAGCTTGACAGGAAGCCTATAAAAGAAGCGCCATAACTGGAGTTCAATACAAAGGACATAGGTGTCTTGAAGTAGCTCATTCCTCTAGAAGGCAGTTATGAAATATGGAGGGGTATGATGGATGGGGAGTTGAGGAAGAATGAAAATGGACAACACAGATGGAATGTTACACTAAGTACATAACTTCATTTTCTGATGTCCATTTTCATCCCTTACTCAACTAATGGGACAGAGTCCCCAGCTACCTAAATTCCTGGGTAGACTCTAAGGAAGGATATTCTTGAGTACAGTTGAGCCAAAGGCTGCTCTGCTCCTTGAGACTAAATCTAATTTGTAATGCGTGATAAAGGTATGAAGATTTGATCAAGTTGCAGCTGGACATATATCGTCCATAGAAGCTCTAGACTGGAATACAGCAGAAGTTGCCATAGATCTGGTTGAATGAATCTTTCATGGTTTTGGTAAGGGGAGATTAAATTTGTTAGAGATAAAGGAGATGCAATTTGTCAGCCATCTAGCAAGAGTTACCTTTGTAACCAATTCATCCAATTTATAATGTGCAAAGGAAACAAATAACTGATCCATCTTTCTAACCTTTTTTTGTTCTGTCTAAGTAGAAACAGTAAGTGCAGCATACATATTCCCCTTTTTTGTATATTGTGGAAAAATACCGGCAAGTTAATGGATTGGTTAATGTTAGATTCTGACACCACTTTAGGAAGGAAGGAAGCATTAGTATGTAACATGACCTTATCCTTATGAAAAATCAAATATGGGGCTTAGAGGATAATGCTTGACATTCTGAAATTCTTCTAGCAGATGTAATTGCTACTAAAAAGACAGTTTTTCAGGTAAAAAATTTAAGAGCACATTTATCTGCAGGTTCAAATGGAGAGTCTATGAAGGCTTGCACTACCAAAATTAAATTCCATGGGGACATGGGGTCTTTAAACTGGGGTCTTATCAGAAGAGTACCTTTCAAGAATGTTTTGAGCAGTTTAGATGAAGCCAGGGAAGAATTTTGAAATCCCACATGAAAGTTAGAGGTTGCTGCGTGTTGAACCTTTAATAGTTGATGAACTAGCACCTTCTTTAAACAAACTCACTGAAAATTCCAGAACAGAAGGAATTGCAACTGAGAAGGAATCAGATTTTGTTCTGCCCAATAAAGAAACCTTCTTCATTTACTCATGTAAAGTTTCCTAATAGAAGGTTTATAGGAAGATAAAAGTGGGGAATGAACAGGGAAAGAAAGCATTGGTTGCCTGGTTATGCCTGATTTTGCTCCTTAGTGAAGGGCAGTACTCTGAACTGGTAGTGACTGGCTCCCGCATGGAAGCAAAGGAATCTTCTTGATGGCCTGTCCACTTTTATGTGGTAGTAAGCATCTTGAAGATCTATCGAGCACATCCAATCGTCTTTTTCCAAAAGCAGAAAGATGGACTGTATTGTAACCATCCGGAATTTTTGTACTCTTACAAACTTGTTCAATACGCTGAGATCCAAAATTGGTCTCCAGTGCACGGTTTTCTTTGGCACCAAAAATAGTAGAGTAGAATCCGGATCCTATCTGGTCCGGAGGGACTATTTGGATGACTCTTTTTCTTAGCAGCTTTGATATCTCTAATGTTGCTTCTTCCCTTTGACTGGGTGGAACGTCAGGTAAGTTTGTTGGGGGAGCAGGACAAAGATCGAAGGGAATATGACAACCTCTGGTTATTATCCTTTGTACCCAAGAATCGGTGGTGATGGTTAGCCAGGCAGAAGGGTACAAAGAGAAACGACCCCCAACCACTTCCAAAGGAAAGCGGTTGGGCCACTCTTCAGGAGCACTGGTAGACTTGGCCAGAGAAAGAGTCCCTGGAACCCTGGTTATGCCGACCCCCTTTGCCCCGAAAAGGGCATCTTCCCTGTGTTTCCCCCTCTGCCTCTAAGGGAGAACTCTGCCTGTTTGTCACGGAAAGGACCCAGAGACTTTTTGTACCATATCTTTCCACTCTTCTGGTTTCTGGTGAAAGCCCGTTGAGGGGAAGAATAACGGACACCCACGGCAGAAAGTGTCTTACCGTCCTGTTCACATCTGGCCAGTGTGCTTTTAACCTTGGGTCCAAACAATGATGAGGCTTCGATGGGAACAATGAGAAAGGAAGCCTTGAAAGGTTCCACGAAATTACACAAGCGCATCCAGGCATTTCGTCTCAGTGCAATGCCTGAACTCGTTGCTCTAGATGCTCTTTCTGATGCGTGAGATATCAGACGCATGCAGGAGTTAGATATCGCTTCAGTGGTGGCTAGCTGAGAGGCCACTTTGTCACGGACCTCATCAGACATGGCACCAGCCAAAGTTTCAGAGAGCTCAGAAATTAAATCTCTTTGATGCCTGGTAAAGTGTGCCATATAGTTCAGGGACCTGATTGCAAAGGTCACTGATGCAAAAGTACACTTCCCTATTCTGTCCAGAGCCCGGGACTCTTTGTTGGGTGGATGGACAGTCTGGCTTTCTTCTTCCACCAGGTCCTTTTTAGTTGCAGCCGCTACCACCAAAGCATCTACAGGAAGACCTTTGGACCAATGGGGGTCAGTAGCAGGCGGGGACAAAATTTTATCTGGCCTCCAGGGAATGGCCTCAACGATGTCAGGAGCCTTCCACGCATGCTGCATGACGAGGCGGACCAGTTTGTCGGCAGGTGGAGTAACCCTGGAGGTAGGGGGCCGGGCGCGAAAAGCCTGCAGGAACACAGACTCTTCAGAGTTTGGATTCGAGGGTTGCCAGTCACCTCTCTGCTTAAGAATTACAAGAATATCACCAAAGGATACCTCAGAGGGTGAGCAAGGGGACCCTTCCCCATCATCAGTCTGTCTCTTCAGTAAGGCACTCCTCTGTGGAGTCCATGTGCTTCCTCTTGCATGAGCTTTTTTGATGAACTTCCTCAGAGGGAGAAGCTGGGGAAGACATCGCAAAAGGGGTTTCATGCGCTAGTATATCCTGAGGTCCTTGCGCCCGATGTCCGCCAGGAGCGACTTGTGCACATAGCGGTCCAGAGGAGGGCATGGAGAGTGATAGCACAGGATCACCAGTCGATGCTAGAGCCTTCTCCATTAGCTGGAAGGCTGGTCCATCTGAAGAGGGGTGAGTGTCCAGGACAGGGGTCACCCCTCTCCTAAGTGGCTCAGCCTGCTGACTTGGAGTCCCTGGATGGCTGTGAAACACCAAATTACGTACATCACAGCTGACATCCTGGGTCATAGCAAAACTCTCCTGCCACAAAGGCAACTGCGGCTCCTTAGTGAGGTCCATAACGGGAACCGTAGAGGGGGAAGACAGTGCTATATCAAGGGGCTTCAAAGGCAATGAAGGAGGAGAATAAGTAGGGGTCTTTGGCAAAGGGTGATCACCTCCCAAGGAAGGATAGGTCCTGGTGGGTGGAATACCTCTGGCCAAAAGCACTTGATCCACAAGACGCAACACTTCGTGTTCAGAGAGGCTTCTAGTGGATTTCACGGACATGGCTGAAGGGGAGTCAGGTCTATCCAAAGATGGAGTAAGCTCGGTGCCCACCTCACAGGTCTGCACTGAAAACAATGGGGCTGTAATGGACTACAGGTGTCTGCACCGAGGAAATCATCAGTGCCAAAGTCATGGTCTGCACCGATGATAAGGTCGGTACCGAAGTGGTTGTCGTTGCTAAGGCTGGAACCGAAAATATCGGTGCCGATAACTGAATTGTTGGTGCTGAAAGGGTAGTCAGTGCTGGGTAAGTTGGAGCCGAAAAGGCAATGGGCGTCGAAAAATCCATCGACATCATAACAGTCTGCATCGACTGGACAGTCGGTGCCGGTAAAGAAGTCCGAACAGAGAGGCCCTTCGGTACCAATACGCTAGTCGGTGCCAAAGTCACTGAAAGTCTAGGTATGAAAAGCACTGGAGCCGAAGAAGCCAAATCCGAAGTGGAAAGCTTAACTTTCTTGGGTCTCGGTTCGTGGGAGACCACAGCAGGGGACGAAGGAAGAGACTTGGCCTTTATATGTTCATCACGCTTTTTCTTATGGGATCTTGGAGGGGTTGAAGCCTCCGACCCAGAAATAGTCTCTGAAAAAGGAGATTTAAAGTAGACCCTTCAATATCAATTTATTTTTTCTCTCAATCAACATCCTGTTAGACAAATTCTTACAAATCCCGCAGGGTGGGTCAACTGTTAAATGAGGCACACCCAAGCAATAGACACACAGGGAATGTGCATCTGAAGTAGGTAATTTATGGCCACAATCTGAACATCTTTTAAATCCTGGACTACCTTTTTTATCTGCCATGTTAGAAAGAAGGAAAAACCAGAAAAAATACCAGGAATGGTACAAAAATTACCCTAAGGTAAGAAGGAAAGGGGGTTTACCAACGATGGTAAAAAAGAAATTACCTCGCGGTAAAGAGAAGGAAAGGATTCAAGAAAGAATAGTTGCTAAATGCGATAAGGTAAGAGAAAACTATGTAATAACTTTTCTGTGAGAAAAGGTTGTTTTAGAATTTAATATGACGGAAAAAATTGTACTTAGCTCAAGAGAAGCAGCTTGACACGACTGAATGGCGATGTGGCAAACGAAATCTGAGGTAACAGGGAGAGGGGAATTCTGGGTAAGAGTTTTAGCTTGAGAGTTTGTAGCTGATGCGAGCTTGGAAGATGGCAGGCTCGGTTCCGAGGTTGAATATGTCAGGATTGGTTATTGTGACCACCTGACACTATTTTTAACACGAGATTTGAATTGAAGTTTGTATACTGTTTTCTGAAGAAGTTTGCTAGGGAAGCAAATGAAAAGCACTTCAACTACCTGTTTAATAAATTGACAGTTTGGTCTTTAGTAGCTCACTGTGACCGAGTTTTTTTTTTGTTTTTAACAGTTTGGTGTGCCTATTTTGTCTCAACAGTCTTATACTGTATCCAGAAAACAATGCTATCATGTACATCTTTCCAACCACTACTTTTTAAGTTAAACATTCATTTTTTTCCTGCACAATCCTACTTGCAAACTTGAATTCATCCATATTAGGTTCTGCAGCCCTCTATAGTTTTCTGTGGACGGCCACAGTGGTGCAGCGGTTAGCATTGTCACCTCACAGCAAAAGGCTCTCTGGTTCGATATTCAGCTGGGGTGTCTTTTGTGCGGAGTCTGCATGTCCTCCCTGTGGTCGTGTGGGTTTCCTCTGGGTGTTCCAGTTTCTTCCCACATCCCAAAAGGCATGCTGCAAGTGGATTGGACACGCTAAAATTAGCCCTAGGCATGAGTGTGTGTACCTTCTGTGGAAGGTTGGGTGCCGGGCTGGCAACTCGACACCATAAAAGCTCCACTGCCAATCATGAGCAGACAAGGTGATCTGCTGTGGTGACCCCTAACTGGGAAAAGCCGAAAGAGAGAGAGCCCTCTATAGTTTTCTATGAATTGTGATTCAACGCAGTGTGCATTTAGTAAAATACATTTTCAGTGATTTTTTTTTCAATGATTTGTGATTCAGTAAAAATTGCATTCAATGAAATTAATGTTAACTAATATATATATATATATTTATATATATATAATCTTTTATTTAAGTGAGCCTTGAGCAGCTGAATATTAATTAAAGATCAACACTAATCTACACATTAAACGCTGAGACAACAAATATTATACTACTTAAATAAATATACTTTCCCTAAGTTAGTGAAATTTTGGAGGCAGTACATTTAGAGATCAGCGTGGTTAGAGGCAGAATCCTATAGCAGGGGATGTGGGGGGGGGGTCCTATTTCATAGGAAATTACTAGGCTATTGGCAAAACCAAAGTGTGTGGGATCGAGTGTTTGGAAGTTGCCAAGGTCCTTGTTAATGAGGTCCATGATAATCCACTCCATGGCCTTGCAGATCAGGCTAATTAGGCTGATGGGTCTATAATTTCCCAGATCAGTGGACACTCCACATTTGTGCAAAGGGATGGCACTGCAAGTTCCTGCCTAAGTTCATGTAGGATGCAACCTAGGATGTTATCGGGTTCAATTTTTTGCTTTTGAGAGGGCAGTGATGACTTGCTCCCTAGAGGTAAGGGGGAGCAGGTGTTGGGGAAGTCCTGCTTTACTGATGGGGGACAGAAGGGTGACATTTTCACTGAACCTGTCAGGAAGCAGGTTGGCTATATCTATGGCTTTAGTGTATGTGGTGTCCTTGGCCACCAGTTCTGAGCAGATCTGGGTGTTTCCTTTGAGATTGCGGACATATGTGAAGAAGACCTTATGATTGTCTTAAGTAGATGCAGCCAGTTTGGACTCGAAGTTTGCTTTGGAGGATTTCACTTGTGCTCTTGTTTTGCTTGTTCAGGCTAAGGAGAGATTGCTTTCAATTAGGCACCTGTTCTTTCTTTGTCCTGGACAGCAATTATTTCTTTTACTATAGAGTTTAGTTATTGCATATGTCCACCATACAGGTTTACTGTTCCTTGAGGAGGAGGATTTCATCTGTTGGGTATTCCTGATTCCATAAATGCTTGTATAGTACTTTGGTGTAGGTTTGGACATATGTGCCAGCTCCTATGCAGGGGAGAGGGCTATGAAGCTCTTCATACCTTCCCTTAAGAGACTGTAATCAGCTTTGGAGAACTTTTTTTGTTTGACCCTAGCTCGGGGGAGATGGCGACTTTGAAAGTGACTGCTTTGTAGTCAGATCTTACCAGGGATGATGACACTGTAGGGATGCAGCAGTGTTTACTCTTGTTGGTTAATACCAAGTCCAAGACCTCTTTTGGGGGTTTCAACCAGCTGGTCCACGGCATTTGCATTGACAAAATCAAGGAATCTCTAGACATTTGTGTTTTGGCATGAGTATTTCTTCCAGTCTATGGTTGGATAGTTAAAGTCACCCAGGATAAGAGTAAAGGGTTGAATCTTGATAGATTCGAAGAGGTCTAGATAGGTGGAGTGGGCATCTTGAGACAAAGTTGGGGGCCTGTAGCTAGCTATGATTTGAATAGAGGTCTTGTCAATTGTTAACTGCACCTGGAGTGTCTACTGTGTGTCATACTGTTTGACCAGCCTGAAGGTGTGTATGTCTTTGATATATATATATATATATATATATATATTATAACTCTACCTCCTTTTGCTTTGCTGCTCACGGTTTGGCATCTAAATGTATGATAGGACGAGTAATCTGGTATGTCTGGGGTGCTCCCCACAGCTTTGAACCAGGTTTCTGTGACTGCACAAATGTCATCATATTCCAGGATTAAGAATGCTTGCAATGAGTGCAGTTTCATTTAGACATTTTTTGTTTAAGAGGCGATTGCGACTAGAGCTACTTTCAAGTGATCAGCAGCAAGCTTCTGAAACTTGAGCATCTGGTGCTTGATCCCCCCCCCCCCACCAAAACAGGTAAGTTGATGTCATTCATGAGTAGAGTTGCTTTTACATGCTTTATTTAACCTGGAAAAGTAAGAATAGGTTCATAGGTAGGTACTAGGCTATCGGCCCAAGGGCCTACGTAAGCCTAACCAACAAAGTTCCCTGGCTTATGCCACCCAAGAAAAAATAAGTTATGTCTTACCATAACATTCCATCTGTATTGTTGATCCTCATTCAGTCCTTATGCATGGGTATCGGTTTCGAGCTCGGAACCGAGCCAGCCATTTTCCAAGCTCGCGTCAGCTTCAAACTCTCGGGCTAAACTCTTACCCACAATCCCCATCTCCCTGTTACCTCAGATTGAGTTTGCAAGTCAAAGAAGGTGGTCAAATAACCTAAGAGAACCGGATGGTGAGATCCACTAGAAACCACAGGAGGGGATGATTGATGAAGGTATGAGGCGTAGCCCAAGTTGCAGCTGCACAGATGTCATTTAAAGAAGCTCTGGCATGGAAGGCAGCAGAAGTTGCCACCGACCTTGTTGAATGAGCTTTCATGGTAGTAGGCAACGAGATATTACGTTGTATATAAATAAAGGTCACACAGTCCTTCAACCATCTAGCTAATGTGACCTTAGCAACAGCAGATCCTGATCTAGGTCCAGAAAAGGCCAAAAATAACTGGTCAGATTTACGAAAGGGTTTAGTCCTGTTTAAGTAAAAATGGATTTGCCTGTGTATATCTAGGGTATGTAGGCAATACTCTCCTCTGTTTGAATGATTGGGAAAGAAAACTGGAAATTCAATGGCTTTATTAATGGACATTTCAGAGATCACTTTAGGCAGAAATGACAGATTAGTTGTCAGAGACACTCTATCTCTATGAAAAATCAAGTATGGACTCTTGATACATAAAGCTTGAAGTTCAGAAATACGTCTGGCAGAAGTAATAGCGATCAAAAACAAGGTTTTCCATGACAAATACTTGAGGTCGCAAGAAAAAGCTGGTTGGAAAGGTGACATTGTCAGAGCTTGTAGAACTAATGATAAATCCCATAGTTGAATAGGTTCTCTAAAAGGTGGCTTCAGAAAATTCACACCTTTTATGAAGGTCTTGCACAATTTATGAGACATAAGAGAGGAATCTTGGACACCCTCATGAAAATTAGAAATTGCAGCCAAATGAACTCTAATGGTAGAGATGGATAGACCCGATTGAAACAGGTCGGCCAGATAGTCTAGTATAATCGACACTGGTGCTGAAAAGGGGTCTACTTGTTTATCTTTCAGCCAACAGGTAAATCTTTTTCACTTGCTCAGATAAGTAATTCTAGTGGAAGACTTATGAGACGCAATGAGAATATCACGTACTGGTAAAGAAAGATCATTCTGCCTGGCAATCAAGGGAATTGGAGTAGCCAAGCCATGAGCTTCAGGCTGTTCAAGTTGGGATGAATCAGGTTCTGTGGGTGTGAGATCAACTCCAGGGTTGGATGGAGAACCCATGGTTGATCTAGTAGGTGAGGCCAAAGGAAGGGGAACCAAATCTGTCAAGGCCAATATGGTGCTATGAGGATCACCTTGCTCTTCAACCGACGGGTTTTCTTCAGAAATTGGGGAATGAGTGGAAAGGGTGGAAATGCGTAAAGAAGACCCGAGGGCCAATCATGGACTAGAGTGTCCCTGGGTGACTGTCCCAGAGGGGGAATCAGGGTGAAGTAGTTGCTGCATTTGTAGTTGGTCAGGGATGTAAAGAGGTTGCAGCAAGGACGACCCCAGCGGTGGAAGATCTCCACCGCTATCAAGGGATTCAGGGACCACTCGTGAGGTTGAAGATTGCACCTGCTGAGTCTGTCTGCTATCACGTTAGAACTCCCAGGAATGTGCATTGCTAGAAGAAAATGGTTGGTAGCCATCGCCCATTACCATATCCTCATGGCCTCTCGATAAAGGGGGTAAGATTTGGTTCCACCTTGCTTGTTGATGTACCAGACCACCGCCATGTTGTCTGATTGAATTGCAATTGTCCCAGACAGCAGCAGGGGATGGAATGCTTGCAACGCCAGAAGCACCGCCCTTAGCTCTAAAACATTTATATGCAGATGGGCCTCCAGTTTGGACCAAGTGCCTTGGACTGTCTGTCCCTGACATAGCCCCCCCACCCCATCAGGGAGGCATCCATGGTCACTGTGGCCTTGGGTTGCTGGGGGAGAAGGGACGAGACCATTATGAGAGATTGTGTGTCATCCACCAATTTAAATCCTGTTTGCACCTGTGGGTTACTTGAATCATGGCTGAAAGAGGATGCTGAAAGGGATACCATTGGGTAAGCAGTAGCCATTGTAGAAGCCTCGTGTGAAACCTAGCCAGGGGAACAATGGTGATGGAGGCTGCCATAAAACCCAACAGTTGTAGAACCGAGTGAGCTGTGGATTTTTCCTTTGAAAGGATTGGAATTAGTTCATAGGTAGGTACTAGGCTATCGGCCCAAGGGCCTACGCAAGCCTAGCCAACAAGGTTCCCTGGCTTACGCCACCCAAGAAAGTTATTTTCCTATGCCACTGACGAGCAGAGACACAGAAGTGATCCCCAGGGTGTATTTCCTATTTCCCATCCACTCATCAAGATTTTTCTTGAAGAGTGCTAATGAAGAACTTTGCTTGACATAGATGGGTAGCCTGTTCCAGAGTATGGGAAGTCTCTGGGATAGGAATCTATCCCTCCAGCATGTCCTGTTTATTGTGGTGACAAGGTTTAGGTCCCTAGAGCGTGTAGCTCGGAGGGATTGGGATTTCTTTAGGTGTAGCATGTCCAACAGCTCTGGGTTTGACATAGCTTTATATGTTAGGCAGAGATCACCTCTGAGTAGGCGATATGCTACGGAGTAAAGCTGGAGTTTTTTGAGGCGGTCAGTGTAGGGCATTTGTTTGAGTCCAGTAATCCTCTTTGTGAGGTACTTCTGTGGCCTTTCCAGCTGCTGCAGATGTCTTGTGAGGTACATTCCAAAAGGGGTGTTGTACTCTATAATGGGTCTAATGAGTGATGAGTACAGGGTAACGATGACCTCTTTTTTTTGTTTTTCTAGTTTGCAGTCATCTGCGAACTTCGTTAGCCAGAGGCCTTCTATGTTAGCCTGTACTTCAGAGAAGCAGATACCAAACAGGAGCGGTCCCTGGACGGAACCCTGTGGTACTCCACTTGTCACTGGTTTGAGGTCAGATTTGGAGCCTGCAACTTTTACAGTGTGGGTTCTGTCAGTGAGCCAGTTGGCAACCCATCTTGTGACGTAGGGATTTATGCCTAGTTTATTGAGTTTAGCTATAATTCCAGAATGGGGGATGGTGTCGAAAGCCTTGGCGAGGTCAAGATAGGCTGTGTGAACCACTTTACCCTCATCTACGGCTTTGGTGACTGCCTCAAAGAAGTCGATCAGGTTCAGGAGGCATGATCTGCCTTTCACAAACCCGAACTGGGTGGGATCCAGAGTTTGGAGGTTACCAATGTCTTTGTTTATGAGTTCCATTTTGATACGTTCCATGGCTTTGCAGACCAGGCTCGTCAGGCTAATAGAGGTCTATAGTTCCCGGGATCAGTGGTGGCTCCCCCTTTGTGGAGTGGGATAACTGTTGCTGTGTGCCATTCAGTGGGCACAAAGCCTGATCTTGAGCTATTATTGAACATGGTGCTTAAGTGGGGAGCCAGTTCATTCTGAAGTTCATGTAAAACGCAGCCTGGGATGTTGTCCGGTCCCATGGATGCTGTGTTTTTGGCTTTAGAGAGTGCAGCTTTCACCTGCGTAGTTATGATTACAGGGACTCAGCATTCTTCCTGTATAGATATGGGCCCTTTTAACGGGTGAGGGGGGGTTAAAGTTAGCACTGAACCTATCTGCCAAGATGTTGGCAATATCAGTTGGTTCTGTAATTTTCATGCCTTTGTGCTGTAACTCAGAGCAGATCTGGGTGTTGCCATTGAGATTCTTGACATAGCTATAGAATGCTTTGTGGTTGTCCTTGGAATTAGTGGCAATATTTTCGTAGCTAGCTTTGGAGGATCTTATAAGGGATCTCAGCTTCTTACTGAGGCTAACCAGGGAGCTCCTCCACTCATGGCATTTTACTCTCTTTTGCAACAGTTTCTTCCTTCTGTTGTACAGTTTGTTTATGGCAGGGGACCACCAGATTGACTTCCTTTTTTTGGAGGATAGCGTCTTGGTTCTGTTTGGGATAGCACGATCCATGCACTCATGTAGGTGCTTATAGAGCGCATTTGTGTGGGATTCAGCAGTTGTAACTGTATTGTCCATCTGCATGGGTGTCATGAAGTTCACTACTTTTGTCTTAAGAAGCATGAAGTTGGCTTTGGAGAAATTTCTTACTGTGGTTTCCTTAATGGGGGGTGGGATGTGGATATCAAGGGTGATTAGCTTATGGTCAGATCGGACCAACGAGGAGTTGACTTCAGGTGTGGAACACCGGTCACTCATGTTGGTAATGACTAGGTCTAGGATATTGTTGTCCCTGGTGGGGGTGTGGATAAGTTGATCTAGGGCATTGGAGTTTATGAATTCCAGAAAGCGTTGCGCTAAGGAGTTAGTACATGAGTAGTTTTCCCAGTTAATGGTGGGGTAGTTGAAGTCGCCCATTATTAGGGTGTTTGGTTGAACCCTAATATTTTCCAGTACATCAAGAAAAGAGGAGTGGGAATCCTGGGGCATGGTGGGGGATCTGTATCAAGCTACAATTTGGATTGCTGTTTTGCCAAGAGTTAGTTGCACTTGGATAACCTCGGATGCATTATGCTGAGCAACTAGCCTGGAGGTGTGGATATCCTTAATGAATATGGACACACTCCCACCTTTGGTGTTTCGGTCCAGGTTAGATGGCCGAAAAGTGTGGTATGAGTTATAGCCTGGTAGTGCAGGGGTGCTCTCTGAAGCCTTGAACCAGGTCTCAGTCACTGCACAGATATCGATGTTCTCCATTTTAAGGAGTGCCTCGAGTGAGTGCATTTTGAAATTTAGACTTCTAGCATTGAGTAGCATTACCCTCAGTTTTTGCTTGCCTGTTCCTGTTATGGTGGTGAATTTGTTACTTGAACCCTGCCTAAAAAAGGCACTATAGGGGCAGCAAGAGCCTTAGCCAGTATCCGGAATCCTAGGGGCGACATGTGCAGGCCATCTGTGGCAAAGCATCGTGGTCTGTCAACCATGTCATCCCAAGCAGACAGATACTGGATCCCCTTTCAATGACACCAGAAGCTTAGCCAATTGTTGAAATCAATAATTTTGTCCTTGTACTGCGGTATCATTCTGGGCGATGGCAGAATGCTACTCAGGGCTAGGGTCATACCTGCCTGGGCTACAAGATCACAGAGCTCTTCCATGTCTCTTTTCATGTAGTTCAGGGAGGTACGTCTAAGGTCATTCACACCAACATGGACAATGACGTAGTCATATTTGTACTTGTTGTGGAGTGACCTGAGTGCGTGGGTTATGTGGTGGATCCTGGCACCCGACAGGCAGCTGACAGTAACCTTCTCCTTGTTTAGCCTGGTGAGTGGGACATCAGTGTGCCTGACTATAGAGTCACCTATGACTAGTGTGTTGGGTATGTTGTTTTGCCTTATTGGCTGTGTTTGAGTGGCACACTGAATCTGTGGCCTATGTGTCATTTGGGTTGTGTTGGGGGATGGAGGTTGCTTGTGTTTCTGCTTTGGAGGTCTCTGTTGCTTAGGCAGATTATTACTGAGAGCCTCCATGAATGTTTTTGAGTTTCTATGTGTGGATTTTGGTGGTGTAGACGTAGTGAGACTATGTGATGAGTGTGGTGTGGTACAAATGTTTACCTTCTCCTCATGACTGTCAGGTTCAGTCTTGGTTGGTGAGAGCTTTACCTCCAGTTTGGCTAGATAAGTGCATCTCTCACAGGTTGTAGTGTTGGGTGGTAGGAGGAGAGGGTTGTCTGTGTACATGAGGCAATTTCTACATTGCCTCAAGATGCCCAGATTCATCAGATAGACAGGGGAGAACACTGTGAGCTGACCCTTGGACATGCCTGAATAAAAAACTATTTTCCTCTAGATAAGTGAGGAAAGTGAGTACAAGAGCTGTTTTTCTCAATGCCAGTGAGAAAAGTAAGTACAAAAACCGTTTTCCTTTAGGTAATGAGGAAGACTTGAGTGCTATAGTAATTAGTAGCTTATTTAGTGCTTACAAGTTCTGAATAAGTGCTGCGTATGAATAAGCAAATTTAAGTGCTAAAACTAAGAATCTGTATCTGTACTAGACGAGTTACAGGACAGACACAAGTGCAAATGCAGGCTTTCAAATCAGAAAGTTGAGAGAGATGGAAGATTGCCCAAACGGCCAATAATAGTTGTTGCTTTATCCTTAGAATTCTGTGCTCTGGAATAGCAGCTCTGCAGTTTTTTGTGTCCAAGATAACTCCTATGAATTCTGTCGACTGAGATGGGGTGAGATTGGATTTTTGCCAGTTTATGGTTATGCCTAGCCTTTGAGCAGCGAGGAGAGAGTATGCCAGGGCTTTTTCCAGTAGATGTCTGGTGGGGGCGGAAATGAGCCAGTCGTCTAGGTATGGAAACACCTGGAATCCTTGAAGTTGCAAGTGAGCTGTAACAACTGCCATGCACTTTGTGAACACTCTGGGGGCTGTAGAGAGTCCGAAGTGCAGTACTCTAAACCAGTAGTGACTGGCTCCTGCACGGAAGCGCAGAAATCTTCTTGATGGCCTGTCCAACTTTATGTGGTAGTATGCATCTTGAAGATCTATAGAGCACATCCAATCGTCTTTTTCCAAAAGTGGGAGGATAGACTGTATTTTGACCATCTGGAATTTTTGTACTCTCACAAACTTGTTCAATACACTGAGATCCAAAATTGGTCTCCAGTACCCGGTTTTCTTTGGCACCAAAAATAGTCTTGAGTAGAATCCGGATCCTATCTGGTCTGGAGGGACTATTTGGATGACTCTTTTTCTTAGCAGCTTTTGTATCTCTAGTGCTGCTTCTTCCCTTTGACTGAGTGGAACGTCGGGAAGATTTTTTGAAGGGATGGGACAAAGATCGAAGGAGATATGATAACCTCTGGTTATAATCCTCTGTACCCAAGAATCGCTGGTGATGGTTAGCCAGGCAAAAGGGTACAAGGAGAAACGTCCCCCAACTATCTCCAGAGGAAAGGAGTTGGGCCGCTCTTCAGGAGCACTGGTAGGATTGACCAGGGAAAGAATCCCTGGAGCCCTGGTTACGCATACCCCCCTCTGCCCCAAAAGGAGCATCTTCCCTGTGAGTTTCCCCCTCTGCCTGTGTGTCACGGAAAGGACCCTGAGCTTTCTTGGACCATATCTTCCCACTCTTTTGGTTTCGCGAGAAAGCACATTGAGGGGAAGAATAACGGACACCTACGTCAGAAAGGGTCTTACCGTCCCATTCACATCTGGCCAGTGTGCTTTTAACTTTGGGCCCAAACAACGACGAGGCCTCAATGGGGGCATTAAGAAAAGAAGACTTAAAGGGTTCCGCGAAGTTGCACAAGCGCATCCAGGTGTGTTGTCTCAAGACTGCAGCTAAACCCGCTGCTCTAGCAGCTCCTTCTGATGCATGAGATATAAGTCGCATAGAGGAGTTAGATATAGACTCAATGGTGGCCAGCTGAGAGGCCACTTTGTCATGGACCTCATCAGACACGGCACCAGCCAAGGTTTCAGAGAGCTCAGAAACCATATTCCTTTGAAGCCTGGTAAAATGTGCCATATAATTCAGGGACCTGACAGCAAAGGTCGCTGAAGCAAAGGTGCACTTCCCTATCCTGTCCAGGGCCCGGGACTCTCTGTTAGGCAGATGGACAGTCTGGCTTTATTCTTCTGCCAGATCCTTCTTTGTTGCGGCCGCCACCACCAAAGCATCCACAGGAATACCTTTGGACCAATGGGGATCTGAAGCAGGAGGGGACAAGATCTTATCTGGCCTCTGGGCAATAGCTTCGACGGTATCAGGAGCCTTCCAAGCCTGCTGCACGATGAGCCGGACAAGTTCATCGGCAAGTGGAGTAACCCAGGAAGTAGGGGGCCGGGCGCAAAAGGCCTGCAGGAAAAAAGATTCCTCAGAGGTCGGATTAGAGGACTGCCAGTCACCTCTCTGTTTCAGGGATTTCAAGGATATCACCAAAGGATACCTCAGAGGGTGACCTAGGGGATCCTTCCCCCTCATCGAAATCTGTGTCTTCGGTGAGGGACTCCTCTGTGGAGTCCATGTGCTTCCTCTTACACAAACTTTTCCGGTGGACCTCCTCAGCGGGAGAAGCTGGAGAAGCCAACGGAAAAGGGGATTCCTGAGGGAGTATGTCCTGTGGCCCTTGCACCCGGTGTCCGCTAGATGCGACTTTTGGAACCAGTGTACCAGAGGAGGGCGGAGGTATAGACAGTCCGGTATCGCCAGCTGCAGCGAAAGCCTTCTCCATCATTTGGAAGGCTGGTCCATCCGAAGAGGAGTGTATGTCTATGACAGGGGTCACCCCTCCTCTAAGTGGCTCAGCCTGCTGACCAGGTGTCCCTGGATGGCTGTGGAGCAGCAAGCTATGCATGTCACAGCTGACATCCTGGGTCGTAGCAAAACTATCCTGCCATGAAGGCAACTGCGGTTCCTTAGTGAGATCCATAAAGGGAACCGCAGAAGGGGAAGACTGTGCTATATCAATGGACTTCAAAGGCAATGAAGGAGGAGAATAAGAAGGGGTCTTTGGAGATGGGTGATCACCTCCCAAGGAAGGATAGTTCCTGAGGGGTGGGATACCTCTGGCCAAGAGTACCTGGTCCACAAGACGCAACAAATCATGTTCGGAAAGGCTTCTAGTGGATCTCACGGAGACTGAGGGAAAAACAGCCCTGTCCACAGAAGAGGCAGACTTGGTGCCCATCTCATCTGACTGCACCGAGGACAACGGTGCTGAGAGAGACTGGACTACTGTTGTCTGCACCAAAGAAGTAATTGGTGCCGAGGTCATTGTCTGCACCAACACAGGGATCGGTGCCAAAGCTGGAACCGACAAAACTGGAGTCAACAATAAAGGCGTTGGTTCAGAGGAAAATCTCGGAGCTGACGCGGTCAAGGTCTGCGCCGACTGAATGGTGGGTGCCGATACAGTGGTAATGGTCTGAACCGCGGAGTCCCTCGGTGCCGATATATAGAAGGCTGCAGGAGAAGAGGGAGCCGAAATCAATAATGGAGCCAAAGGTCTATGCACCGAAAGCACTGGGGGTGACTGAGAGAGCTCCGGAGCCGAAACTTTAGCCTTTTTAGGTTTTGGTTGGCAGGAGTCCCCAGCCGCGGATGAAGGCAAAGATTTAGCCTTAGTAGGAACATCCATTTTCTTATAGGCTCTAGGAGGGGCTGAGACCTCCAACCCAGAAATAGCCTCTGAAAAGGGAGATTTTAGAAGTCCCTTCAGTATCAGCTTGTTTTTCCTTTCCAACAATGTTCTATTAGAAAAGTTCTCACAAACAGTACAGGGTGGTTCAACAGATAAATGGGAAGCTCCCAAACAATAAATACACAAAGAGTGTGCATCAGAAATAGGCAGTTTGTGTCCGCAATCAGAACACTGCTTAAACCCTGGACTACCTTTTTTATCTGCAATGACAGCAAATTAAATAACAGAAAAGAACCAACAATGGTACAAGAGAGTACCCGAAGGTATGAGAGAGAAAAGGGAAAAAGATTACCAATGATAGTAAGAGAGAATATCTCGCGGTAAAAGTAGTAAGGAAAAAGCACAAAAACCTGAAGAAATTATGAACGCTAGATGCGATAGTGTGAGAGACAATAAAAAAATTAACTTTTCTGACAGAAAAGTAATTTGTAAAACAATAAAACAATTGACTTGTACTTAGCTCAACAGAAATAGCTTGATACAACCAGATGGCAATGCGACAAACTAAATCTGAGGTAACAGAGGGGGATTGTGGGTAAGAGTTTAGCTCGAGAGTTTGAAGCTTATGCGAGCTTGGAAAATGGCCAGCTCGGTTCCGAACTCGGAACCGATACCCATGCATAAGGAATGAACGAGGATTAAAAATATCAGATGTTATTTTCCTGTGCCACTGTCGAGCAGAGACACAGAAGTGATCCCCGGGGTGTATTTCCTATTTCCCATCCACTCATCAAGATTTTTCTTGAAGAGTACTAATAAAGAACTTTGCTTGACATAGATGGGTAGCCTGTTCCAGAGTATGGGAAGTCTCTGGGACAGGAATCTATCCCTCCAGCATGTCCTGTTTATTGTGGTGACAAGGTTTAGGTCCCTAGAGCGTGTAACTCAGAGGGATTGGGATTTCTTTAGGTGTAGCATGTCCAACAGCTCTGGGTTTGACATAGCTTAATATGTTAGGCAGAGATCACCTCAGATTAGGTGATATGCTACGGAGTAAAGCTGGAGTTTTTTGAGACGGTCAGTGTAGGGCATTTGTTTGAGGCCAGTAATCCTCTTTGTGAGGTACTTCTGTGGCCTTTCCAGCTGCTGCAGATGTCTTGTGAGGTACATTCCAAAAGGGGCATTGTACTATATAATGGGTCTAATGAGTGTTGAGTAGAGGGGAACAATTACCTCTTTTTTCCTGGATGAGAACCCTTTTATGATGAGGTGTGCCATGTAGAAGGAATTCCTGACTACTGTGACGATGTGACTATCAAAGGAGAGACTACTGTCCCCATGGGTCCCAAGGTCTCATCACACATTCAGTGTTGAGTAGATTGTTGCCTATGTGGTAGTTCATGGGTACAGAGTTTTTACCAAAGGGGATGACACTGCACTTTTGGCATTGAGCTTGAGGCCATGGCTCTGACACCAGGCATCTGTCTCAGCAAGGCCCTTTTGTAGGATGCCCACATCATTTGGGGACTTGACTATGGCTCCTAGTTTGCAGTCATCTGCGAACTTCATTAGCCAGAGGCCTTCTGTGTTAGCCTGTACTTCAGAGAAGTAGATACCAAACAGGAGAGGTCTCAGGATGGAACCCTGTGGTACTCCACTTGTCACTGCTTTGAGGTCAGATTTGGAGTCTGCAACTTTTACAGTGTGGGTTCTGTCAGTGAGCCACTTGGCAACCCATCTTGTGACGTAGGGATTTATACCTAGTTTAGTGAGTTTAGCTATAATTCCAGAATGGGGGATGGTGTCGAAAGCCTTGGCAGAGGTCAAGATAAACTGTGTGAACCACCTTACCCTCATCTACGGCATTGGTGACTGCCTCAAAGAAGTCGATCAGGTTCAGGAGGTATGATCTACCTTTCACAAACCCGACCTGGGTGGGATCCAGAGTTTGGAGGTTACCAATATCTTTGTTTAGGAGTTCCATGATGATATGTTCCATGGCCTTGTAGACCAGGCTCGTCAGGCTAATAGGTCGATAGTTCCCGGGATCAGTGGTGGCTCCCCCTTTGTGGAGTGGGATAACTGTTGTGCGCCATTCAGTGGGCACAAAGCCTGATGCGAGGCTATTATGGAACATGGTGCTTAAGTGGGGAGCCAGTTCGTTCTGAAGTTCGTGTAAAACGCAGCCTGGGATATTGTCTGGTCCCATGGATGCTGTGTTTTTGGCTTTAGAGAGTGCAGCTTTTACCTGCATAGTTGTGATTACAGAGACTCTGCATTCTTCCTGTATAGATATGGGCCTCTTAGGGGGTGGGGGGGTAAAGTTAGCATTGAACCTATCTGCCAGGATGTTGGCAATATCAGTTGGTTCTGCAAATTTCGTGCCATTGTGCTGTAACAGAGCGGATCTGGGTGTTGCCATCGAGAGTCTTGACATAGCTGTAGAATGCTTTGTGGTTGTCCTTAGAATTAGTGGCAATTTTGTTTTCGTAGCTAGCTTTGGAGGATCTTAAAAAGGATCTCAGCTTCTTACTGAGGCTGACCAGGGAGCTCCTCCACTCATGGGATTTTACTCTCATTTGCAACAGTTTCTTCCTTCTGTTGTACAGTTTGTTTATAGCAGGGGACCACCAGATTGGCTTCCTTTTTTTGGAGGATAGCATCTTGGTTCTGCTTGGGATAGCACGATCCATGCACTCGTGTAAGTGCTTACAGAGTGCACTTGTGTAGGATTCAGCAGTTGTACCTGTATTGTCCATCTGCATGGGTGTTATGAAGTTCACCACTTCTGTCTTAAGAAGCATGAAGTTGGCTTTGGAGAAATTTTTTACCATGGTTTCCTTAATGGGGAGTGGGAGCGGGATGTGGATATTACGGGTGATTAGCTTATGGTCAGATCGGACCAACGAGGAGTTGACTTCAGGTGTGGAACACCGGCCACTCATGCTGGTAATGACTAGGTCTAGGATATTGTTGCCACTGGTGGGGGTGTGGATAAGTTGATCCAGGGCACTGAGTTTATGAATTCCAGAAAGCGTTGAGCTAAGGAGTTGGTACATGAGTAGTTTTCCCAGTTAATGGTGGGGTAGTCGAAGTCGCCCATTATTAGGGTGTTTGGTTGAACCCTAATATTTTCCAGTACCTCAAGAAAAGAGGACTGCGAATCCTGGGGCATGGTGGGGGATCTGTAGCAAGCTACAATTTGGATTGCAGTTTTGCCCAGAATTAGTTGCACTTGGATAACCTCGGATGCATGATTCTGAGCAACTAGCCTGGAGATATGGATATCCTGAATGAATATGGACACACCTCGCCTTTGGTGTTTCGGTCCAGGTTACATGGCCGAAAAGTGTGGTATCAGTTACAGCCTGGTAGTGCAGAGGTGTTCTCTGGAGCCTTGAACCAGGTCTCAGTCACTGCACAGATATCGATGTTCTCCATTTTAAGGAGTGCCTCGAGTGCGTGCATTTTGAGATTTAGATTTCTAGCGTTGAGTAGCATTACCCTCAGTTTTTGCTTGTCTGTTCCTGTTACGGTAGTGAATTTGTCATTTGAACCTTGCCTAAAAAAGGCACTACAGGGACAGCAAGAGACTTAGCCAGTATCCGGAATCCCAGGGGCGACATGTGCATGCCATCTGTGGCAAAGCATTGTGGTCCGTCGACCATGTCATCCCAAGCAGACAGATACTGGATCCCCTTAGAATGACAAAAAGGACTGCACCATTCACCCCCTTTACAACACAATACATAGTTCATAGGTAGGTACTAGGCTATCTGCCTGAGGGCACTTTTAAGCCTAGTCAGAATGTGTCGGCTTTCGCCGCCCCATTGATTAATTAACTGAACCTCTGTCAAGCAGAGCCAATGAAGTGATCCCAGGGGTGTATTTTCTGTTACCCATCCACTCGTCAAGGCTTTTCTTGAAGAGTGTTAGTGAGGGGCTCTGCCTAATGTAGTTAGGAATTTTGTTCCAAAGCATGGGGATTCTCCGTGACAGGAATCTATCCCTCCAGCATGTTCTATTTATTGTTGTGGCGAGGTTTAGCTCACTAGAGTGCGTAATGCATCTACCTACGTGGAAGTAGAACCAACAGCCTTCTGCATTAAAAGCAAGTACACTACCTGTTGTGCTACTAACAATGCAAATAAACAGCCTCTGCAAGGCTCGAACCCAGGACCCTGTACACTACAGTCACAGTAGTTAACCACTAAGCCATCATAACATAACATAATATTCATCAAGTTAAATACCCGTATACTGCATGGGTTCTAAAACTCAAGCAGGTTATCTCAAGTTACTAAGCCACATCCATATATATTGTGATATAATGGCTAATGAAATGCCATTTTCATCATACGTTATGATATGAACTGTTAAAGTAAAGGTTAAGGACCCCCCCCCCCCCGACAATAAATAACTTCAAATGTTAATACACTTGCATGTTGTGATATAGGAATGAAAAAATGCAGTTTGGTATATTGACTGAATTATGCCCATTAAAACCACCAGTGTTGACAGCACACACTGGAAGACATCTCATCAGTTCAGGTGCACATTATTTACAAGGAAGAGTAAAACATTTAAAGTTCACCTTCATCAAAAATAAATAAATCAGCATTTTCCTGCTTAGTATACTTACTGGATATTTACAGTTCACATTAAATTCATTTAGAAAGCTCAACTGCAAAACAAGAATTTCTTTCAGTCCACATACTTGGCATTATAAGTGTGATTATTTCCTGATTTACTTAAATTTGTTTAATGGGGTACAGCACTGATCAGTTCTGACCAATTTCAGCATTGTCCCACGAGGGGGAAAAAAAAAAAAAAAAAAAGAGTAACAAGGAAATAATTTCAGTCATTTCATATACACACACACACATATATATATATATATATAATTAAATTATGAAGCAAAACAGTAATGATTCAATCACAGTTGAGAGGCACAGAAACTGGACATGCGCCATGGCCATTGTGGTATAGTGATAGAGTATCAGACTCCCAAATGCAGGTATGTGAGTTTGAGACCTGCTGGCCCAAACTATATTTTAGGGGACTGGGGGTTGGCAAAATGGTTAAAGTTTATACCTTTTAGACACAGTACAGGTTTTGTTTCTCAACTTTGAAAGTGAAATTGGCTAGGCTTAAAAAAGCCCACAAGGGCAGTAAAGCCTATGAAACAATGAACATGACAGTGACAGTGACGATATATTCACAAATACAATGTGCCAGTGTGCCTTGAGTATTATACACAACTTCCATAGTTCGTATTTACATTAATTGTACTGTGATTCACATTACTGAGGGGGTAAATCAAGAGACAGATGAAGAGTACAGGAAAAAGACAGAATGGGAAAAAGTTTAGTGGAATACCTAGGTTATATGCTCAGCTGGGTGCCAAGTATATTTGGCTTAAGCTTTCACTTGTGATTAATTACTCAACAGAATTTGGTTAGGAATAGGTATTTTTAAGCACGGGTGGGAGGGATTCCTGGAGTTTGGAGCCTAGTATTGAGACCGAATTGCCAGAGTTAAGTACCTTGCATTGAGAGAGTGTGGAGGGGTTGCAGAAGACCTGAAACATTCACAATAGAACTTCCCCTATCTTCTCCTTTGACAAGGTAGCACTCGAAGGCTATTTTTATAAACAATCAAAAACTAAAAACAGAACTGCTAGTTAGTGTGGAGGGGATGTTTCCTGAAGTACTAGCAATAACATTTCATGACTGGTCATTTAACACTAGTAAAATTGCAAGAGTACAAGTGTTTGCTCAAAAGCACATTTAAACTTATAGTTATAACCAGAAGTAAACAGTAAAATATCAGCAATGTTAGCAGTTAACAAATTCCAGTGGCCACTCTCAAGTTATTTATGCATATGGGCTTTTCAGTAAAGAACCTTTGAGGTGGAAGACCAAATTAAATGAACTACAAGATAGGGCAGGCTAGAAGAAAAAAACAGTAGATGTACTAGAATGTGTTAAAACTATGTAGGGAAGCTAACTGGGATCGTTAGAAAAGGGAAGGAGCAAACTACATAGGTGTGTACTAGGCTAATGGCCCTGGGGCCTTTACAAGCCTAGCCATAGGATTACCTTGGCAGTGTGCCACCTGACCTTAGTTCCCAGTGCCTTTGTCGAGTAGAGGGTGAATTTTCTATTTCCCATCCACTCATTAAGATTTCTCATGAAGAGGGTCAGAAGAGGTGCTCTGCTTAACATGTATGGGAAGTCTATTCCATAGCATGGGCAGTCTCTGGGTTATGAACCTGCCCCTCCAGTACGTTCTGTTGATTGTGGTGATGAGGTTGAGGTCTCTGGAGAGTGTGGGTGCGGAGGGATTTCTTTAGATGTAGCATTTCTAACAGAGCTGGGACAGACATGGCCTTGTAAATCAAGCAGATCTAAGTAGGCGATATGAGAAAGAGAATAGTTGGGAGTTTTTTTTTTTTAGTCTATCCATATAGGACAAGTGTTTAAGGCCTAGAATCCTCTTTGTGAGGTACTTTTGAGGCCTCTCCAGTTGTTGCAGGTGTCTAGTGAGGTACATGCCAAATGTGGCATTGTACTCAATTATTGGCCTAATGAGGGAAGAGTAGAGGAAGACAATGACCCTCTTTTTTTCTTGGATGCAAAACTCTTAGTAATGAGATGTGCCACATAGGACTTTCTGACCACAGTGGCAATGTTGTGATCAAAAGAGAGATTGCTGTCAACCTATGTTCTCAGAGCTCTTATAACGCCTTCTGTGTTCAGTGGACTACCATCAATGTGGTAATTCATGGGAACCGTGTTTTTCCCAAAGAGGATGACGACATTTTTTGGCACTGAGCTTAAGGCCATGGTTCTGACACCAGTTGTTGGGTCTCAGTGAGGCCATTCTGTAGGATATAACAAGATAGGAAAAAACAGGAATTGTGGGAACAATATATGCAGAGCGTTTAAGAGGCAGGATTTGAATAAGCCATATAATGCTTAACTGACAATGCCTTGCTGGTTTATAAGTGATGTATAATGTTTACAACTACAGTTGTTTCAATGGTGTCTGTGATGTAAACTGTTTGCAACTAAAGTGGTATCGTTTTCCATTTATATAAATGTAAGATTGCATTTGTCAGGTGTGAAAATTTAATAAAGATGTTTGGAGAAAAAAATGGAGGGAAGCTAAAGCTTTTGTAGCCAGCATGGGAGATGAAAGGTACTATTACTATGGCACCGGGGAACTCTGTCCCTGACAGACAAAAAAAATGTCTGTAGCTGATAAATAATTCAGAGATGCTATCATGAAATAAAGATTTTTTTGAACTACCTGCTAAAATAGATTTAATTCAACATCATATTGAAATTGCAAGAGAAAAAGATAGTGGCAACCAGAGTTCCAAAGAAAAGAAACACATGAAATATGATGCTTACACTTGGTATTACTGAGGCATCCTAAAGCAAATGGAATAACCACAGTGACACCTTTTATCCGAGAGAGAGAAATTATGTATTGCAACACAAAATGGAAGAGTATGTCACATACTATGGTAGTAAAATTCTGTAACAGGATATCTTAATGCAAATCACACATAAGGTGCTCTCAAAAGCAGGTTATTGTGCTGCCAGTACTCATTCAGCCTCCAAAGGGTTTGAACCATTGGATTCAGACTCTGGCAAACCTCAAAAGGGCTCACAAGCCAAAGAGCCTTGAAGATGATTTCCCACACAAGGAGTTCATGGCAATATATATACACTGGGAAGCATGTCTATGCTTCCTCCACATGTATTACTTGGGCACTTCACTAGTCTCATACTGACATTTCTGCAAGAACTTGGAATTTAGAAACTTAGCTTTGAGCTCATGTATGAGATTTCTTCCTTTTCCATTTATCTGGCTCATAACTTAAGAGTATCATACACTGAGTGAGCTATCACTCTCTGCTCTCATGTCCAATTGCAACTGAATGAATTTTGCCAAGAACTTTAAGATGTATTTTGTTAATGCCCACTTCAACAGCATTGCCGAATGTGGTTCATAAGTTTAAGCGGAAACTGGATGGCATGGAAAAGGAGGAACTCTTGGGTGTTTAGAGATTCTACAACACCCTTTTTAGAGAGTTGAAAAGCCCATGCCATTTGTAGAACAGACGTGGCCAGCAACAACATGATCATGACAGTTTCAATAAAGGATGCCATCGCACTTGAAAAACTTCAGGACAAAGGATACTACAATTACCTGTAGTCTATTAACAGTAAAACTCCCCGTGGACTTGACTGTCCTATTCTGGAGACAGCCAAAATGTCATTTGTTTCACCATCTGCATGTGGTTGGCCATCAAAAAGTTGGATTCTGACAGTTGTATTCAGAACCTACGCAATTCCTTTCTACAACCCTCTCCAAAGATGTATGCTCTTCCATTGCCCTAGGTCTCACCTTTCAAGACTGCAGCAAGAGAGAGGAACCAGATATTGCACCAGGTTCTTTTTTACTTCCCCAAAAATCCAGGAGGTCAAGGTCATTCTCAGTCTTTGTAGCGTAGCCTAAACAAGTACATCCCAAAGGAAAAGTTCTAGATGGTCATGGCACAGTCAGTCGTTCCCTGCTTATCCAAAGTAGACTAAATACACTTTTGGACCTCTAAGATGCTCATCTACATAAAGACTTTAAAGGAGTCAATGTGGTTTCTTCATTTCCTTGCAGGACCCTGTCATTGCCAGTTTCAGGCACTTCTAAAATTCTTTATTGGACAACTAGTTCCCACCCCCCGTCTTCAGTGTGTGTGTGTGTGTGTGGTGGGTGGGGGGGCATTTACTCCGGCTAGTGCATTCATGGGAATTAGTGACTACTGCAAAGCCCCACATCAAGGCAACACAGACTTTGGTTCATTAGGTGCATGTAGGTTCTACACTGGATCCATAATATACAATGCTCTTGTTGTACAGCTCTTTGTCCAATCTGATCAGGATTTCTAAGGCATGTAAAGTGCATTTACAATGGTGGCTTCACAGCCCTGGTGTTATGTGCAGTACCCTTTGCTTTCCACACTCCTCTTGAGGCTGCTACTATGCAAGTGACTGCCATATGTTGGAAGGCACTATCAAGGGCAGCAGCCTAAGGTATGTGGTCTTAGTTGGAGCAAGCCTACACATTCATATTCTGAAGACAGAACAGTCCTTGCTGTAAAAGCCTTACAATCTTTTCCCTCCATTTATAAACAGAATAACTGTGGTATGATTTATTAACAACCAGAGTGGGACTTAGCTTTATAGTACAGAAGCTCTTCCCCTTATAATGGAATGCATTCAGAAAGCCAAGCAGAGCAAGTGCAAGGTCATGCTCATAGCCTGGCCTAAACTATGTGGTTGTGTTGGAAACTACCAACAGAACCTGTGTACCCTGAAAGCATGTGCAACTTCCCCCGAGAGAGGATGCAGGTCACACCCCTTCTTTCCTTTCCTTCCCAGCATAGCCCCTCCAGTGCTGGGGCTTCTAATCAAACCCTAGTCGCATGGGTCAAACTCAGTACTTCATCTGTCTGCACGACAGAGCCAGACACATACTTTCAAGGTTCACCAAGCTGTACTTTCTCTAAATTCTACCAAGGTTTTCACAATTCCTTGTTGGTATACTTTTAAAAAGATTTTGCTTAAAAGATATGTACCAGATAATACCTCTATACAAGGGACACATTCCCATTGCAATGGATTTTTCCAACAGTAGATGTATGTTTTTACTGCCTCGACTATAAAAAGGACATTAAATATTTACAATGGAAAATCCTGTCTTGTAGTTATAACTTGTCTTTCAGAATTGCAGGCTCTTAAAAAAAGCACCATTTGCCAGTAAAGTGAATTTAACTTGGTGCTTTTGTCCTAAACATTCATTCTGAAATAGTCTTGTGGACGTTTAGGGGGAAAGTTCACTTTGTTGGCAACTGGTTTCCTTTTTTTCTTGTTTTAGTTCTCTTACACCACCTCTGGGTTTGTGTTTTTGGCCTTTTGAATGTGTAGGGTCCATGTTTTAATTCTCCCTAACTGATATTCCAGTTCCATAAAATATTGGAAAAAGAAACCACAGTAAATTTTTAAATCAGTCTATACAGTTTGATATAATTTGGAAAGAACATAGGCAATCTGCACTGCATGAATGTGCATACACAAATGAAATTTTATGTAAACAGAACAAAATTAAAAATATTCTCAGCTATTTGTTTCATTTGTTTCAAGTACAGGGTGCAGGGATACTGGTTGGCTTTTGCTATTTAAATAAAGACATGCCTGTTGCGTCTTCAGCACAGTCAGAGCGATTGTTACCTCAAAATCCTTTTTCACAAAATGCATACTTAGATGCTATTTGTGTGGCTGTGGCATGGGCTTCTCTGAATAATTTTGCAAGATATCCAAGGTATGCTTTCAAGATGTCACCTGGGCTGATGAACTTCGAACTGATTATACTGAACAAGACGGATCTGATGAATGTCAGATATAAAATGCCTGCGTTTACTATGATCATTGTTTATCTGTGGTTACGGTGAATGCATGTTGTTTTGCATAAACCTCATGTGAAGTACTTGGCTGTGTGACGTATCACACTATCTTTGATGTAGGTGCAATCAGAAGCTCGTGGTTAGTGAAGTGAAATCATAGTTGATGTACAAGATAAGTGGCTTAAAGGTTCTAGAGGCACTGTTTAACCATACTTAAAACAGATACTACAGACAGGATATCATTGACATTGGAGCAAATTATGGCAGGCAAAGTCATATGTTCAGGACCAGACCCATTGGTGGAGGGATCTATTGAGGACAACAAACAACAGACATGACAGATGGGTTATAGTGTAATGAAGTACAGAATTGTATGCTTTAATTAGTTATCCTACAATACAGTGAAAATTGGAAGCTGTCAGTCATGAAAGAGCAGCAACACCTGGGATTACATAATCACAATGTAGCACCCCCCCCCCCCACACTGCAACAGTTCAGTATTAAAATGTTACTGCAAGTACCAGAGGCAAAATTAAAACCCACAGCCTTCTGATCAACAAGCAAAGATGAAAATATTCCCTTTTGAAATAATGACACTGACCACCTAGTCCAGCATATTACCAGTACTTTCAGTATTGCTGTTCTGAGACACTGTATCAGAATGTAAAAATTTTTAGCTGGTTATAATCTTAAAACAACTTTTGAGAAGACTCCACCTGCTTGGCAATCACAAGCCACTTTTAGAGGGAAGCAGAACTGAACTAGTGCTGTGATAATGTTAATGGAATGAGGTAATCAGGCTAAACATATCCCTGCTGACGATAAAATATTATGCATAAAAAAGTGGTATGTTATGATTATGACTTACCAGCTTTAAATGATTTTATATGTTCTAGTCAGGTATTCTATTCTTAATATTTTGGAGTCACTTTCTTTGCAAATCTGTACTTGAAGTGGAATGTTCTGCTGCTGTAATATGGCATTCTCTAAGTGCCTCTCTTCAAACTCATAGCTCGAATCCAGACCGCCTGGATGACTGCACCCAGCTTGGAGCTATCGGATAGCTCCCTTGGCTGGTGCTGATCAGTCCGTGGAGGGACGAGTGGGCCAGTGAACCACCACTGCTCACAAACAAGCTGGCACTGTCCCCTGCATGTGTGGTCAACACATAAGCTATTAGGAATAATCCCAGTTACATCTCTACCCAGAGCCCTCAGCTGAGAATACTGAAGACCATGAGGGAGTACTACAAATACATCAACATCTCTAAAGCAACACACAAAAAGCCACCTTCTCGTATACCTTACACTAAGAATCTTAGGTACTCAAAGGAGCTGAAGAGGAAAAATCCTCCAGCACACAAATCATACTAATTCATGCACATGGGTGGGCATTATCAGTACCTGAGATCACTGAAGATGGGCTTAATTCTTAGTATTAACCCAAGCGAGTGCCTGAACTGAAAACTTGGTGATCTTGACACACAGATACCATGCCAAGTTGAATAAGGAACAGTCTTCCTACAGCCAAACAAGGACACGTTTAGGATACTCAAAAATTCAAAGGGCACTAGGAATGACCAAGCCCAGCCACTTCACTTTGCAGTGAAGGTTCTTTTTTTTTTTTGGGGGGGGGGGGGTGGCGGCTTAGACTGATTAAAATGCAGTGCAGAAATGACTCACATATGGAAGAGATCCTACTCTCCTAAAGGACAACGCACAGATAAGTTGCTTCAATATGTGGACTTTAGCTGGTGTCGGTCTGGGTAGATTTTGTATGTAGTTACATGGAGGAAAATGTGTGGCTCACTTTCCTTCACACCTGTTACTACAGGCTAACTGCTTGGTGCAGGTAGAGCAATGACCATAGCTACAGCAAAATGACCTCGGTTAATGTCCAAAACAGAAAATGTATTTGTGATAAGTGTTATACTGGGCTGGTTTGCATGACAGTACACAGAAAGGAACGGCTTTGGCTCACGAAGGTACAAAATTTTGTTAGATATGAAGGCTAGTAATTTAACATAGGACAGTTCTGTTAACTTGTTGTTTACAGGATACATCACATATAATAAGCGTAAACAAATGCGTGTTCAAGCAGGCCTTTGTGTGTACATAAAGTATATTCTTTGTGAAAGATGGTCTTGCATCATCTTCACACACACACAAAACTGATGTAATTTTTTGTATTGAGAGTTAAAAAGGTCTACACTAAAAGAAAGAACCAAACATAGCTAAAACATCAGTACATTTTTATTTACAAAATTATTCACAATATATAGTTTCACAGAAACATATTTGCTTGCTACATCTGTTCAGCAGGTTTTCTGTTCTACATTGCTGCAACCAAGTCAGTGTATATGACTTTTGCAAAAAATCTGCAAATTCCAGTTATAACCAGCTTTTCTTTTTTAAACCGTGACAGGAATTTCAAATCAGGTTTAACCTTAAAGGCTGCTGTACAAAACAAGTCAGGATTCAAGTCAAACTTCAGCTCTGAAGGTGGCTATCAAATGACTAACCTTGTCTACAGCATCACTGTTTTATACACTGTTCAATACATCCACTTGTGTTGTGGTAAAGTTTCCCCCCCAAGACTACAGTCTCTTCTTAATAAAAATTTTATAAATTACCATCAGAAAATGTTTTAGTGTCATATCATGCAAAACAATTCAGCATATGTTGCAGTTGAAGCTTAATGCCTTTCTTTCGGGACATGGGACTTTTACAAACATCTCAATCTCAGCTGCTTGTGTATGCGATATAGACTGACCAAATTACAGTTGTCTATCCTTCATTAACAGAAAGGAAATAAGCAAGAACTGGGGTACTGGCCGTTTCCTTCTCCAATTCCTCAACAAGTGAATGTAAACAACCAATAGAGAGAAGAAAAAAAAACTTGCACATCCTTCAATGAATAAATAGCTCAATCATTTCCTGACACCATAATTGTGGAACCAAGTAAAATGACCTGAAGACAATTGTTTTATGCAATATCACACTGCTAGCAACCATAAAATAAATACTCTCAACTTAATGAAACCACAGCAGACCCCCCCCATCCCATCTGCAAGGTTTCTACTGCATTCCAGTTTTGTTTAGCAGTTTATGCCAATGCAGCCCCCAATTACTGAGTCTGACACTTTGTTCAATGACATTCCAAGACACAGCCTAGACAGCACACCTATCTAATAGCTCCAGCAAAATCTGACATTTCTGCTGTACCCACTTTTTAATAGAGATACAAGAGATCTGTTAAATTCATATTTTAACTTGAAATGAACTATTAAAACATCCATGGTGGAAGGTAATGGTTACTGACAGGTTTTTCAGGAAGCATCCTCTGCCACTAAGAATGTAGCAATCACTGTTCAGCCTTAAAACAAATGAGAAACTGCAGGTGTTTGGCAGAGTCATTTCTACATTTGTGTCACATCAGCTACATGGTTATCACCCAGGACTAGGGTGACAAATTTCTAGGGCAAACCTCACACCAGCTGCGGTCATGGTTTCACCCCAAGGGTTAAGGATGTGAGCTTCATCCAACAGTCCTGGATTTGACTGCCTCACTTGTCATTTGTTTAATGTACGGCTCTAAGCAAGTTGCTTAATCAAGCAATGCACTAGGGCTGCCCCCCCCCAAAAAAAGTGTGTAAGTCTAGTGGGTTTTACTCGTTACCAAATAAGTTTTTTTTTTTTTTTTTTTTTTTTTTAAATCCACTGTTGACTGGATTAGTCCCCAATGCTAGTGGCCTCAAGAAAAATACAACTAAGCAACTTTTGGAAAACTCAGTGGTATAAGTTTTATTACACTTGTTCATACCCCACACAAGCACAGCTAAGAGAACATAGACTTGCTAGACCCAGAGGCACTTATAAGAAAACAAAACAGGTAAATCCTGGAGACAACATGCAAACACAAGACTAGTACATTTCACTAGCTGACTATCCTAAATGAAGTCATGCTGTCCACCCTGTTCCGACAAACAGAAAAAAGTTGCTTACTAGAGTTTCACGGTTCTCCTCTATTATCAAGCCACATATGGCTTTAAGTGCAGCCCTACACTCAACAGAAAAGACTGCAAAACATTTTCTCAATGGCTGACACAGTAGCCAAATGTTTAGTACCCAACCCAGTTCAAATTAATCACCAGGAAGGGACCCTCATTTACCAAAAAAAAAAAAAGTCTTGTCCACCTTGTCTCCTCTACAGAATAAGGACAGTAAAGAGGAAAACGGATTCCTTGTGGGAGTGAAAAAATGGGACCCCCCCACCTTAAAAAAGTGTGTAGAACAGAGCACTCACAAACCCACTGAAGTCTCTGTTCTTCTATCTCGTATACCTTATTTCACTGTTCAGTATCCTCAAGTACTTGCCCTCTGGATGGCTGGATCCCATTCTGCATTCACATTTAGTTTCTTGCAGTTCAGTTCCTCATTATACTAACTTATCATTGTCAGTACGTCTTATAAATCACAACTGTTCATTTGAGAGGATATGCTAAGGTTGACCATTCTGGCTGCTTCAGTTACATACAGCATGCCTAACCTCCTAAATGATGTCCCTGCTGATTACTCACTTGTATCTACCTACACATTATAAGTATGCATCTCCAGCACCAGGTCACATGGCTAACATCTTACTTTATTTTCCAACACTGGAATTCAATCCAGATCAGCCAAAAAGAAACAAGATAAGCAAGAGGCTATACCAAAGAAAAAGCTTCTGTTGACCAGATTACATAGTCAAAAGAAACTAAATGGGGGGGGGGGCAGTGTCAATGTCAAAGTACACAGAAGCATATATGAACAGAACTGTGGAGTCTGTATACATATTTGTGAACAACCTCTATCTTCCAAAAACTAGAGTACAGTTTCCCTTTTTACATTAAAAACAACCTAGTTAGTCCAGGAAAAGTTTCCGTGATCCCATCCGAGAACGATTTGAACGTCTAATATTAAACTTAGAGTCTCTGCATTTCTGGCAAACGTAAGTTTCAGGTACATTAGATTTTCGAATTTTGGCACAGGACAAATGGATCCAGGTGTTGCACTCATTACATTCAATCATTGGCCGCCCAGCAAAAGGTTTCATACAGAAGCAGGTAACCAGGTCCCAGGATTCATCATCTGCAATACGAGACAAAAATCAAATTCAATAAGTAAAACAGTCAGTGTGTTCTTTTTTCAACATCTAACTATTCAAAACTTTTATAAATGCAACCTGTCAAAATATCCCAGATTTTTTTCTATGTCCCCTATAAAACTTGACTTTCTGGTAAATCACTGGGAGTACACTCAGTGTAAAACCTATTGCTCTGCTAACCTTAATGAACTGGAGTCTTCCCCACCAAACCATTTTTGGTTTTGATCAGAATTCTTGAGAAAAGGCGTTGAGAGGTATGGATATATACCACCATAACTGGATCTGGAACATACTCCTCCCTCTAAACAGGATGGGGGGGGGGCTACAGCAATGATAAATCACCTTGTAGATTTCCAAACTTTCACACACATACTGCGGGACACAGAGCAACTTCGAGGTTAAATCTAGGTAACCCTTGAAACTATTAAATTTACTCTCTTAAAATCAAATGTCTGGCTTAGTACTGTTGATTAATACAAAAGTACAAAGAGTACTCCCAAATACAATAAATCTGAATTCTGGCAAAGTCTGACTGGGCCACAGTAGCCTCTTTTCAGAGACCCAGGAATAAAGTTCACAAAATCACGGTGTTAAAGCTACAAAACAGAAAACAATATTCTAAGATTTCAGATTTCTCAAGACAGCAACTACGAAGTATTAAAAAGAGAGCAATGGTGTATAAAAAGGAACTGTGGGGGGGGGGGGGGGGGATATCAAACTGAAAAATACTGCCAAGGAGACATCCTCACCTGAATCTACCATGATGTCTTCATCATTGCCAGCACCATCCTCATCCCTGAACACAACTTGCTTCCCCTGACGGATAACAGTCCTTTTCCCACAAGGTACATTCTCAGTCTTTATGTATTCTCTCTCTTCCATGGGAAGGCACAACCCACTAAGGTTTGAAACTGAGAAGTCTGATGCAGAGTCCTCACTGGCAGAGACAAAGGGATTTGCAAGTTCAGTAAGCTCTGCCTCAATATCAGAGATGGCATCTCCATGAAAAACAGACTCTTGTTTGATCAACTGTTCCAAATGTACTTTCACTGGCACTTCAGTTTCCTTCTTTTTCTTTGGTTTCCTTTTCTTAATTTTATCCTCTTTTTTTCTTTCCAGAAGACAACCAGATAGCTTTGAGTTTTTCAGCAGTGGTGAGAATATCTTCTCTCGCTTAACAATACCAAAACTATTCAGGCTTTCTACCTGCAATGATCCATCAGAGGACAGGTCAGAAAATCTTGGCTCCCAGCTTTCACTGTCAGCAGTACTGCCTGTACTATTTGGAGGGCTGGAACTGGACCTTACAGGAGTTTCCTACAAAGTAAAATAATACAACATCACTTTGCTGAAAGCACAATGAGCCGATTTACAGTATTAAAGTTCTATTAGTGTCTACTGAAATTTTCAGGTCTGCATGGCTACTATTACAACCACCCTACAACCTCGGATAAAAGAAATCAAATTATAAACAGATCTGTGAATCTGTACAGAAAATCCAAAGACATAGCATGAATCCACACAAAGAGACGCAGTAGTAGCTTTCCAAGGTTAGAGGGATCACCATCACATACAGGTTACCAGCATGACCACTGATTTTTTTTACACGCACACATAACCAAATTAAGCGTTTCTCAAATAGGCATTCACAACAATTAAAAGTACACATCCTAGGTGAAGTAATATGCCCACCCACTTTCTCTTTTGAGAAATATATAAACCCCAGACCACTAATGAAAGTCAAATGCAACATATTTAGGCAAGGGTATATGTACTAAAGATACACATGTAAAGATGAACCTAAAGTGAGACAAAAAGACATACCTCAATAGGATACGGAATATAACCAGCATAGGCAAGCACGAAAGTACAGAATTTGTTGAAATCCTCCACTGTTCTGCGTCTTTTGTAATTGGACACACAATCCTACAGTGAAATAAAACAGAACAAAAATGAAGGCATTTATCTTAACATTTAAAGCAATCAGATAAAGTAGTATAATACAAGTGACACGACTAGCCACAACTTGTGCATCAAGTTATGTTACCTGTGAAAAAAAAATCTTACTGGCTAAAATTGATTTTTTTTTTAAATCAAAGATAGTAATGTCTTTCGGCTTTTCCCCGGTGAGGGGTCGCCGCAGCGGAACTCCGGTCCGCTAATGATTGGCAGTGGATTTTTACGGTGTCGGAGCTCGACGCCCAACCTTCAAAGAAGGCCCACCCATTCACACACGCACCTACCTGCATGTCTTTATATGTTACTCGACCAAAGGGAGGACATGCAGAGTCCAGACACCACACAGAAGGCTCTCCAGCCGAGAATCGAACGGGAGAAACTCTTGCTGTGAGGCGACAACGCTGCAATTTGGGGGAAGTTTGAAAAAGGGAGAAAAATCATTACCATTCAGCTTTAGGGCGAGATACTAGCATAAACCACATAAGACTACAATACTCTTGACTTCACATATACAAAGAACAGTGTTCATGAAATGCACACAGTAGCAACAATGCGTATAGTCAAAGCACGCATGTGTAGAAATGAAATGGGACACAGTATTGCCAAAACTTTTTTTTTTTTTTTTTTTTTTTTTTTTTACAAAAAAATAAAGATTCCAGAAAGACCTTCCAGGTTAACCAGTCACGTTAAAGACAGAACAATTCTCTGTGGTTACCATTTACTCATCTACTGCACGTTTGACATCAATCTGCAACTTCACAATCGTATTTACCTACCTCAAAATTTGTGACTTTACAATCTTAATTACTACTCAAGTCGCAGACTAGGATTCCTAGATGGCGTAGCTGTAAAAGCATAACAACTTTTCAGATAAACTCAGACAAACAAAGAATCTGTTTTTTTCTCCTCCTGTTTTAAGTACGTGCAGATGTGTTGCCAATGAAATAAATCTGCAACACGATGAACATTACCTTGTTTTCACAAACAAATGAAACGGTATGTATTTCCATGACACCCCCTGCACAAACAGATACCATCTTGCAAAAAAAAAAAAAAAAATTAACACAAACCTCAACCTGGAAAATGCTGCCTAATAAACGAGGTTACACCAGTCATATACTCTATTTACAGTGAAGGCAGCAGATTAGGCACCCTGTACATTTACTGAATCCACAGTTTAAAAGAAAGACCTTGCCAAGTACAAACCCCATTATACAGCACTGGCACCCACAGCCTGCCAGGCCTCCCATCAGGGATATCCCAACACCTACGTAACGTAGACAGCTAGCCCCTCCCACAAGCAAAGACCTAATGCATTTAAATATACACAGTATAAACGTCAGCTTAAAAACCCCATGACATACACATATGTATGGTACGCGAGTGTGTTTGAAAATCCACATACGATAGCTTAAAACATACACGCACACACACACACGGTGGAAATGCAATATGTATGCGTGAATGTTGCTATAAACGATTGACAAGTTACTAGAAAGGAAGAAATATTCGGGTCAGAAAAACTCCAGAAGTCAGAACAAACCACTAACTCTCAACCAACAGACTAATTATAATGTTTGTTTACATTTTTAAAATAAATGCTTGGACTACAGCTAGAAGGAAAGGATTGCAGGGAGGGGCTAGCCAGAAGATCGACGACTGCACAAAGTGGTAAAAACTAACCTTTCAACTAGAATTAAACAAACAAAAAAAAGGCAATTCGTGGTTCACGTTCATGCTTCGAGGAGACAAAGCAGCGCAAGTTTTGTGAAGTTCACTTCTCCAAGGTCCCGAGCTTCATACGTGTTTTATCCTGGAGACTCTTAATTAATTTTGTTCAACACGATTGAAGATTAACCCCCCCCCCCGCGCCCAGTCGTCCGCCCCCCCCCCCCCCCCCAACAACACACAATATGCGCATGCAAGTTTATATAGCTACGTAGGGGGTTCAAACGACACGGTAATACGGATTTGTCTATGTAAATCCATCAGAAACGTCTCATACAGAATACCACTTGTCATCCACTCAAGAAACGTACTGCTACGCTGTAAGCACCCCCATGTCTAAACAATACTAATCTAAATGTAAAACGGCACACCCATGCCAACTTTACAGACGCTGCCTCAACAAAACAGGGCGAAGCACCCAGACCCGATCTACAATGAGGTACTCTCAGGTAACTGTAGTAGATGTGCGCCCCACCACACACACGTATATGTAGCAGTCCTGTGAACGCCAGGATCACAATTTGAAAGCAAACTGCCTGTACCACTGTACTAAGAAAACACGATATACATACTTCCCATGAACAAATAAGCTTATAAACAAACAGACAACACACTGTCCAACTTGACAGAATGTATAAAAACGCCGGAGCTGCGGACGTCGCCATGACGTTTTAAATACCTAGCAGACTATCTGTATCTTTCAAACTGAACACTGCCCCCTCCTAAGTTTAGAGCAAGATGTTTTAAAAAGCACAGCATGTTCAACCACATTGGCAATGCCTGCACCCGATCGAGGGAGCACATTCCTAAACAGCAATTGCAGCTGACTTGCCAGCAGGGCGACAGTCATCCTGCCGGTCTACACGGGACGGTACAAGAGTTCCGGCAGTACTAATGCATGGAAATGCCACCACATAAGGAAGGGGGGGGGGGGGGACCGCCAAAAACGATAACCCACCAACACGCTAACAGATATACTTGGAATACATCCTCTCATCGATTAGAAAAGTAATCTCCTGGCACAGCAAACAATTTCGTATGTGAATTACACACAAGCTAACACTTCGTCAGAATCTATATAGCATACTGAAATTCCTAAAACAATGTAAACCCACATCTCAGAAGAGAAATAAACACCGGATCAAACAGTACACTTGTGTGAGACTGGTGGGGGTGTCCACGAAGTAATCATATTCCTGTCACTGTTTTATAAAGAAGACCACATGCAAGGAACGACGATCTCATGTTCCTTGCGGGTGTGTAAAGGGGGGGGGGGGGGGTCGGTCACTGTTTCCTGGAAAAAATGGGGTGTTGTGCTTGCAGATAGTATTTCTTGCAAAAAGATTAAGCAAGATGGCGCAAACGAAATACATACAAGACGTTTAAGAAAGCACACATGTATTAACCATTAACAGCTAAAGTACAACTAATAAAGGGAATCCACAAATCGTGTCAACGTACACGAGCAGAAAACACGACTGACACATATGAGGAGATATGGACGGTCTCTCAATAAGATTGTGCATCTGTTGGGGGGGGGGGGGGTCTAAATCAGGAAACGTCTGAGTTGGATACATAATCTACATCTACTAAAGACAAAGAAACGTCAAATAAAATAGCAATTACCTCAGAATCAAAAGCTGAAAACGAATCCATTTCAGAATGTGGAGCTGCTGACGATACACAAATATCGCAACAAAAATGACAGGATGCCTTTTGGGGAACTGGGATCCAAAGAGGCGAGTCCTTCTCAAGGGGTGATAATAAACGGAAACCGCTGGATTCAGAAATTTTTTTATAAAACAAAACTCACAGAAGTAACTGAGAAGTACAGTTTACGAAGGTCTCATAAGATAATATAAGCACTCCCAAACAGGGGTCAACAGTTAACTGCTTTCTCTGGAATACATAGATGTCCTCTTCTTACACAAAACTGTTGCTGTCCAATAGCTCGATTGACTATTTCAAGAGGTCTGCTCCAAACAGAATAAAGTAACAAGGTGGCTGATCTCTCTCCACGCAGTTTACACGCACATCCAACCGAGGTGGCTGATCTCTCTCCACGCAGTTTACACACACATCCAACCGACACCAGCGATCTTAAGTTAGAAGGTGATGGTTATGCAGTCTACTTCGTCTCTGTAAAGCTTAGCTGCTTGTGTAAAAGACGTAATTGCAGTGGACAGGTCCTCCCCAACGAACAGAAAAAAATATATTAATGCAACGATGAGAAGGGTCCTCTGTTTTAATGTTCCTCTGTCCCGCACACCTATAGTGTCACCAACTTCAAATCAAGCCGAAAACTAGTAACTTAAAAGTCACAACCGCACATCCACAATCAGCGACCAATTAGTACAACTACACCCCAAGCACTAATCTCCGTGAAACGGAAAAAACAAGAGCTGCCGCTAACTTCGGTATACAATGCCGCCACAACCCTCTGACGTCACGCACCAAGACCAGCCCAGTCTTATTTGCATCTCATTTATGTATTAATGAAGGTCGGCTCCATTCCCGCAGTAAACCAGGGGCAGTTCCACTGGCTATTCAGCGACAATTTCAAAATAATTGAAATAATGTAATAAATATTTCTTATGCGAACTTAAACAGAATTTAACTTTTGAACAGTTTTTCTTCCTACTGTATTTTTGAGGTGGCAGGCTAAAAGTGGGGTATTACAGAATGTCAGTATCCATTGCGACTTTTCAATTTGAATTTATACCACTAAGCATTTTGTATCCCTTGGAGACAGCCCAAGGTGAAGTCCTGTCCATTGCAAAAAAAAAAAAAAAAACAACATATAGTGTACCTCAACCCGAGAAACTGTCTGCTATTTGTGTATACGAGTTCAGGACTGGGGTGCAAAAGTGGATGTCAAGTCTGTTTACACCATACAGTTATGGGTTTATAGCACTTTGTGAATTAGTCTCTGAATGCTTTATTTGGGGCGCAAGAGGAAAACTCGACTTGGCTTTTTTCGAGTATCCGAGACACTGGCCTTGAATTCCTTATTGGGTAAGGATGCTGACGAACCAATGCTTGGGAAGCAATAGGGAGAAATTCATTGGCCTGAATCATACCGGGTCAGTTAAACGTCTAAAAAATGCGCAGTATTCATTAAGAAATTAAAGTAGGTACTGTTATAAGATAGTAATATAACTAAGCATTGTAAAGGGTTGTGTATCCTTAGCTGCCTTTTGTTTAAGTGTAAGTAAATACGGTTTGAAACGGATTTCGTTGTGGATAGGAGAATTTGTTATACTAACCGGAGCATTCTTGAGTATGGTAAGTAGTAAATGAAAATATGTTACTGTTAACTGTCAGGAGAGATCTGTGCTGTTTATAGATCTGGTTACCTTGTCTGTGCTGTCCGACCCATGCTGTGGCAAGCTGGTGTTTTCATGTTGTATTCTCTATGTACTTGTACTTTTTGATACAATTTTGTTTACATGTACGTGACTAGGGGCACAGAAGTTGTAACTTAAGAAAAGGTAAGCAGAGCAGCAGCCAAATCCATTTCTGGAGCTTCTGATTTTATATAGAGTGATGCTACTCAGTTTAGACAGTGGCATACCTCTCAACCACTAAGCTCAATAAAATCTGGACAAGGCCAGAAATAATGGGTGGGTGAGTAGAGTACAGAGGTTCAGAATCTGGGACAGATTTTAAATATTGTTGTTATAAACTTAGAATGTTAATAGATACGTAAGTACTGCATTTTTTTTCTGAAGGATATGAGGTCAGAAACTCAGATGTATATCATTATTTAGTGCTTTTAATCCTCAGTGATTTGCCAGAAAATCAGGAATTGTATGAGGAGGAAACTTTAAACATATGACTTGAGGTAAAAAGTTGGATATGCTGCAAAAATCTGGACAGTCAAGACTAAGGATAGTGGACCTGTAGTGGTGATGCTGTAACCTCAGTCCACCAGAACTGTCAAATGTACGCAGTTCCCCTGAATTATGAAACCCATTTAGTACTATTTACTGAGATAATCCTGCCAAATTCCATTCGGTAGGTCCCAACCCTTGGCCAAGCCTGCAAGCTTGAATCTAAATTTGACATGCAGGGCAAGCTAGGAAAGCTAACATTTTGGTGGTACCGGTGGTGCGGGCGGGGGAATAAGCTCAAATACTCTGACTCTTTCATTTAGGAAGATGTCAGCCACTTCCATTGTACTTGGGTTCCCATGGGAGGGGGTGGACCTTTTGAAGGTTGGCAAGTTTAGCCAAGGTTGTGGGAGGCACAGGCTGAGGATGTATGAACTCTCCAGGTTTTTCAAATAACTTCCCTTTTTGATCTTTAAACTGCTCTGGTGCTGATCTCTTTTGCAAAGGGGATTGTACAGGATCCCTTTATAAACTGTCCTTTTAAAATTTTACCTGTTTGTTTTTCTTTGAGAGAGGTGATGCATTCTAGGTCTCCTGTTGCACATCAGTTAGTTCGTATGTTTGTGGGATTTCAAAGTACTGTGATCTTCAAAATGCACTTGAGTGCCTCATTGTGGAATGTGCAGTGACTGTGGTGAAAATTGACTCCTCTAAATTGGAGCCCATGGCTGTCTTCTGAAAAAGAATGGATTTCTCTCTGCAGATGAAAGAGGAGTTGCCATGCTAGATGGAGGGGTTTAAATATCTTGGGATCTTCTTCACAAGTGTAGGTAGGGGGATAAGGAAACAGAGCAATAGATGGGTGCAGTAGCAAAAGTATTGCGGGTATTATACCAAACTGTGGTGGTGAAACAAAATGAGCCATAGACCAAATCCATTTCTGATGGTCAGTCTTTATCTTCAGCCTCTCTTGAAGTCCTGTATTTTTGATTAGCGACTGGGTAGATTAATTTGTTCATATGCGCATTATAAGTGAGGTTCCTTTGGTGCAGTCTTGTGAAAGGAAAATTTACTGGGCTGAGAATAATCAGTTGAAATGGCTTGAGCAGCTAGTAAAGAAACCCCAGGGTAGACCCTTAACTTGTAATATCTCTTAGTGCACCCGGGTGTCCAGTGGCTTAATTTCTCCATATTTTTTGGGTTTCTAATACCATGACTGGAATGGACCCCATTCCTATGTCAGGGTATAATTAAAGTTCATGAAATTTGTATTGTTTCAGTCTTTGATGTTAGTCAAGTGTTGTTCACAGCACCCACAGTGTGCCCAGAATTGACTCCTTTTGCAATCATATGGTGTTACTTGTATTGGTAACGTATCTAATTATAACTGTAGATTCCTTTTCGTTAGACTAATTGCTCCTACTACTGTTGGAACTGTCTGAGTAGCTCTTGTTTCTGCCTGTAAATTCTGATATTTTATGACTTTATGTCTCTCTGTATGTGAGGCACTGTAATCGCTAGGTGTAGCAATTTTCATAGGTAGGTACTAGGCTATTAGCCCTTGGGCATATATAAGTCTAGCCAAAAAGGTACCCTGGCTTTCGCCACCCAAGAAAATTATTTTCCTTTCCCCTGTCGAGCAGAGCCACAAAGTGATCCCTGGGGTGAATTTCCTATTTCCCATCCAATCATCAAGATTTTTCTTGAGTGCTAATGAGGAGCTCTGTTTGACATAGGTAATCTGTGCCAGAGTATGGGAAGTCTCTGGGACAGGAATCTATCCCTCCAGCATGTTCTGTTTATTGTTGTGACAAGGTTTAGGTCCCTGGAGCGTATAGCTCGGAGGGATTGGGATTTCTTTAAGTGGAGCATGTCCAACAGCTCTGGGTTTGACATAGCTTTGTATGTTAGGCAGAGATCGCCTTTGAGTATGTGATATGTGACTGAGTAAAGCTGGACTTTTTGAGACTGTCTGCGTAGGGCATCTGTTTGAGGCCAGTTATTCTCCTTGTGAGGTATTTCTGTGGCTTTTCCAGTTGTTGTGGATGTCTTGTGAGGTATATACCAAAAGGGGCGTTGTACTCTATAATGGGTCTAATGAGTGATGAGTAGAGGGGAGCAATGACCTCTTTTTTTTTTTTTCTTGCTGAGAAAGCTTTTGTGATGAGGTGAGCCATGTAGAAGGATTTCCTGACCACTGTGGTGATGTGATTATCAAAGGAGAGGCTACTGTCCACCTGTGTCCCAAGGTCTCTTATCACACTTTTGGCGTTAGGTAGACTACCACTTATGTGGTAGTTCATGGGTACAGAGTTTTTACCAAAGGGGATGACAATACACTTTTTGGCATTGAGCTTCAGGGCATGGCTTTGACACCAGGCATCTGTCTCAGTGAGGCCCTTTTGTAGTATGTCCACATCGTTAGGAGTTTTGATTATGGTTCCTAGTTTGCAGTCATCTGCAAACTTTATTAGCCAAAGACCTTCTGTGTTAGCCTGTATTTCAGAGAAGTAGATACCAAACAGGCGAGTACCCAGGACTGAACCCTGTGGTACTCTACTTGTCACTGGTCTGAAGTCGGATTTGGAGTCTGCTACTTTCACAGTGTGGGTTCTGTCCATGAGCCAGTTGGCAACCCATCTTATGACATAGGGATTTATACCTAGTTTAGTGAGCTTATCTATAATTCCAGAGTGGGGGATTGTGTCAAAAGCCTTGGCAAGATCTAGATAAGCTGTGTGAACCACCTTACCCTCATCTATGGATTTGGTGACTGCTTCAAAGAAGTTAATCGGTTTTAGGAGACATGATCTGCCTTTTACAAACCCGAACTGGGTAGGGTCCGGAGTTTGGAGATTACCAATGTCTTTGTTTATGAGTTCCATGATAATACGTTCCATGGCCTTGCAGACCAGGCTCATCAGGCTAATGGGGCGATAGTTCCCGGGGTCCGTCATGGCTCCCCCTTTGTGGGATAACCGTCGCGGTGTGCCATTCAGTGGGCACAAAGCCTGAGGTGAGGCTGTGATTGAACATGGTACTTAGTAGGGTGCCTGTTCATTCTGTAGTTCATGTAGAACGCAGCCTGGGATATTGTCAGGTCCCATGGATGCTGTGTTCTTGGCTTTGGAGAGTGTGTTTTTTACCTATGCAGCCGTGATTACAGGAACTTTGCATTCTTCCAGTATAGCGATGGGCCCTCTAGGGGGTGAGAGGGGGGTAAAGTTAGTACTGAACCTATCTGCCAGGATGTTGGCAATATCCGTTGGTTCTGTATATTTAGTGCCATTGTGCTGTAACTCAGAGCAGATCCGAGTGTTGCCATTGAGATTCTTGACATAGTTATAGAATGCTTTGTGGTTGTCTTTAGAATCAGTGGCAGTTTTGTTTTCGTAACTAGCTTTGGAGGATTTTATGAGGGATCTCAGCTTCTTACTGAGGTTGACCAGGGAGTTGGAGTTCCTCCAGTCAAGGGATTTTACCCTTTTTTTTTTTTTTTTTTTTGCAACAGTTTTCTTCTGTTGTAGAGTTTGTTTATGGCATAGGACTACCAGATTGGCTTCCTTTTTTTGGAGGGGATAGCATGATCCATGCACTCGTAAGTGCTTATAAAGTGCATTTGTGTAGGATTCAGCAGTCATACCTCTATTGTCCGTCTGCATGGGTGTCATGAAGTTTGCCACGTCTGTCTTAAGAAGTGTGAAGCTGGCTTTGGAGAAGTTTTTTACGGTGGTTTCCCTAATTGGGGGTGGGATGTTGATGTCTAGGGTGATTAGCTTGTGGTTGGATCTGACCAACGAGGAATTGACCTCTGGTGTGGAACACCGGTTGCCCATGTTGGTAATGACCAGGTCTAGGATATTGCTGCCCCCGGTGGGGGTGTGAATAAGTTGATCCAAGGCAATGGAATTTATGAATTCCAGAAAACGTTGAGCAAAAGAGTTGGTAGATGAGTAGTTTTCCCAGTTAATGGTGGGGTAGTTGAAATCGCCCATTATTAGGGTGTTTGGTTGTACCCTAATACTTTCCCGTGTATCAAGAAATGAGGACTGGAAATTCTGAGGCATGGTGGGGGGTCTGTAGCAAGCTACAATTTGGATTGCGGTCTTGCCCAGAGTTAGTTGCACTTGGATAATCTCGGATACATTATGCTGTGCAACTAGCCTGGAGGTGTGAATATCCTTAATGAATATGGACACACCTCCACCTTTAGTGCTTCGTTCCGGGTTAGGTGGACAAAAGGCGTGGTATGAATTATAGCCTGGTAATGCAAGGGTGCTCTCTGGAGCTTTGAACCAGGTCTCTGTCGCTGCATAGATGTCTATGTTCTCTATTTTAAGGAGTGCCTCAAGTGAGTGCATTTTGAGGTTTAAACTTCTAGCACTGAGTAGCATTACCATCAGATTTTGCTTGCTTGTAACTGTTACAGTGGTGAATTTGTCATTTGAACCTTGCCTAAAAAGGCACTATAGGGGTGGAAAGAGCCTTAGCTAGTTTTAATAATCAATGCTACTTTTTTCTGTTTTTCATTGTTATTTTGTTTTTATTGTGGAGCTTTTCTCCCTGGGCCTTTGCTGAAAAGGGACCTGTGTCCAGTCGGATTTTCCCAGTCAACAAATGTAAATAAATAAATGGACTACTTTGGTTTTCTCACGTCGGTTTTTTGAAGTGTTGGTAATGCGTGATGTACACTTTATCATTCTCTCCAATGCTTTGTTTCATGCTTCCAGTACTAATCAGCTGCTTCAATGCTGTAGTGTTTGCACAATCCCCAATGCAACAGTCTTGCCACACTATTGCACCTTGGAGTGTACAAGGTCTCTGCTATGAGTGCATCACACTAAGCAACAAGGTAAGAGACTGTTTCCAATTTTTTCTTTTTGGTACATTCATTTGCTGTCTGACTTTTGTCTACTTCTGGTTTAATTTCTGTTTCTGCTTGATACTAATGCTTCTGCTAAACTAAGCAGAGAGGTTGTCTTAGACTTCCTGTCTTCATGTTTTAAAACTTTCATTACTTTGATCTGTTCAGGTCAGCAGATATGTATGCAGTCCCATGACTGCAGATCTATACATGTATTCAATTTTGGTGATGCCCTTGCCTCCTTCATAGCGTCGAATACATAATCTTGGTATACGCAATATGTCTTTTTTTAAGCATGAAGTATTTTTCTTGTATTTCTTTTCAGCTGATCCAGCCAGCCAATCACACTAAAACTGTAAGCTAGAACAGGAAAAGAAAATTGGTTTATAGAATGGACTTTATTTCTAGATGTCAAGGCTGTTTTTAGTATTAGTTTTAGTCTTCTGAAGTATTTCTTACTGAGTTTTATTTGCATTTGTTCATGTTTTATTGCCGATATCAGTTCCCAAATATTAATACACTCCTTCCTGCTGAAGTTCCTTTATATCCCATTCCTGTCCAACATCTAAATGTCATTCTTATATTGTCTAAGAAAGTTTTAACTATTCGCAGATGTGCTTTCGACTCATTTGATGAACTGTACAGTTTTTAAGTAATCCACACTAAGTAGATGAGAAGTCTTTAAAGAAAAGTACTGCTACATTCCTACAAAACAAGATATGCAAGCCCATGTACTGCATGTCATTTGTCAATATCAGCAGTTGTAGAAGGGGAACCATTATCCTTGTAATGACATACATGTTGCATAAGTTAATATAAATGTACACAACTGAACTATTACAATGTTAAGCCATACTGACAGATGTGATATTAGCAAATATAGCATGTAGCTGTTGGGTAGCAGTATCCATGCTGTCAGTGCCACGACTGGGTTTCCTGTGGTTATAGCAATTTCATCCAAAATATATTAGAAACTCTTTGGTGTTATTTAACAGCTTTGGGGGGTCCACCATTTATGGCATTCCTAACTGCCTCAGTTTCCCTTGTACAGTGCTGTGCCTGGTCAGGTGTGTCTATGACATGGTGACCACAGAGCTGTCTTTTGCATTCATGGCCACCAGCATTTGCCTTTTAGACAGTGTTTCCATCAGCCATTCATGTTGAACATGCTTACTTTCAGGAATGACTATTGGCATTTTATGCTATAGTACAGCCTCCAAGAGTACATTTTTTCTGTGATCTAAAATTGTCATGCTGCAATTTTTCTGCATCTGTTCTGTATTGTGGTACATGAGGGTATGAAATATTGTCATCAGTTTGGTATATACATACACACATCACTGGCATATCCGAAGGATAAGATGCACATGCAGACCTGTATGCCATAGAAATAATGATATGCACCCACAAAAAGTCTTAACATAAATTCCTGTGCTGTATTACATCTACTGCACATTGTCAGTCATTATTTGTTTGTTTACAGTATGAACACTGAAACAGGTATGAAATGACTGCTATTCAGGCAGCTTTGCAGATAGTGTTGTTATACAGAATCATGCCTTATAACAGTATATAAATGTCAGAAATGCCAATATTGAGAAATTTTCTCATTCGTGCATCCCTGAAACATCCATCCATGTTAATTTAATTTAATGCAAGTGAATGGCACAGTGTAATATTCTGCTTGCTGGACGGGCAAGTGTGCAATGCTCCACAGCACCTTACCAGAGTTTGGCGTATGTTTAGCTGATGTGTCGCATAATCTTTCTACCGTGTGCCACACAGTATGGTCTTGTACAGCAAGTGCTACAAGTCCACCCGTTTGTTCTAGATTTCAAATTTCAGGCTTAGTGATTGGAGGATCTGGGCAACCTTTAGGATTTTAATATTTTATCTGTTGGTAAATGCATCATTTCAAGAGTGTAGTTTGTCTGTCTGACTGTATTTGAGGGGAGTAGAATGCCTTGATGATAACAAACGCAGCACATTGTTCGCCTGTTTGGACCAGTTTAGTTGTCCATTTAATTGAATTGCCATGTGGGCCTCTGACTTCAGCTGATGGACAGGGATCTATTTGTTTATTGATTGCATTTGTTAACTGGGAAAGTCAACTGGGTCTGTAAATGGCCCATTTTTCAGTGGAGGCCTGGGGAGAAAAGCTCCACATTGATTACATGTGAAAGTAAAGTGATAATACAGAGAACAAAGTGTTATGAGCAGTACATTCACATTTAAAGAAAATTAATAGCAAAAAACAGTGATTATATTTACAGTCAGGTATAAATGTGGCAGTAAAAGATGACATATTTAAATAGCACAGAATATAGCTGTAGAATCCTTAGCCAAGGAGGGTTAGTCTAGTGTCCTGGGGTGCAGATTTAGCTATCAGTTTGACAGCCTGCTATGGAGGAGGTCCGATGATCTGTAGCACTGGCGGGCGCTGGTTGCAAATCCGTCTCCACCCGACTTCAGCAAGTCATGCAGTGCAACACATATTTTCCACTGCATTTACAGCTGTGGTACAGTAAAGTCTGTGTATTCCTAGGACACCCATCACCATTCTGGTCCTCACTAATATGGGAGAGTGCTGCACACTCCCTAGTGAAATGTCTTCTCTGGTAAGCTCAGACCGCAAAATGGTTTTCCTTGAAGTAAAAATAAAACCTGGAACCCCAGCTATACCTGGAATATTCAGGAATTACCCTAAGGCTAACTTACTACTATTAAGTGATAACCTGACAACATTTCAAGCCCTCATAAACCCTGAGAACACACTCTGTCTACGTAGAAACCCTATGCAAACATGTTAATAGCTGCATAGAGGCAGCTGTATCCAAAGGAAGAAGTGCAGAACCAACTCAAAAAACAAGCCATCCTGGTGGAATCACAACATTAGTAGGCTGTATAACAGAAGGAAGAAAATCATGGCAAAAATTAGAAGGTACAGCACCCTGAAGGATAAAAGCACTCTCCTCAAACTAAACAAACAACTTGGAGGACAAGTAAAGTCTACCAAATCCAAATTTGAGGTAAATTTGGCCTCCCAGGCCAAGGACAACCATATGGCATTCTTCAGCAATGTCTGTAACCTCAAAGGCAATATACAATTGTGTGCAGAGCTCATTGTTAATGGAGCCACCTATACTGAGCCAGAAGATGTAGCAAACCTACTGTCTGACAAATTCGTCTCCAACTTTACCCTTCTCTCCCCTCAACCTTCCCTCGGGAAATACCATCAAATATAACTCCTTGTACTATCACTAGGGAACAGGTCCTCAATGTTCTCTCTAAGGCCAATAAAACTGCATCAGTGGGCCCAGACAATATCCCAGGTTGCCTTCTAAAATAACATTAACTGTAGCCTCCAAACAGGCTTTATGCCTCATGAATGGAGAATAGCAACAGTCATCCCTCTGCACAAAGGTGGACATTCTACTGACCCAAAACTATTGTTGTATGCAAGCCATGGAAAGAAGTATCTAGGAAATGATCAGTAATGACATAGGAAACCTCTAGACACTGGGCCCAACCCAGTTTGGTTTTATTAAGGGCAGGTCATGCCTAAACAACCTGGTGGACTTCTTTGAGAAGGTCACCAAAGCAATGGATGAGGCCAAAATGGTTCACACTGACTACCTTGACCTGGCCAAGGCATTTGACGCAATACTTCACTCAGTCATTGTTGACAAACTTAAGAGGTTAGGTACAAATCCTTACGTCACCTGGTGGATAGCCAGATGGCTCACAGACAGGACTCAGGAAGTTAGAATTGGAGAGTCCACCTCTATAAAAAAGGCCAGTCACAAGCAGAGTCCCTCAAGCATTAGTCCTGGGAATGCTTCTTTTTGGAATTTACTTATCTGAAGTCAAGACCAATGTCATTGGCTTCTGGCTAACTAAATTAGCAGTTGATTGCAAATGAGGAGCTGTCATTGAACCCCCAATGACACAAATGATGTCCTTACATTCACCGCTGCAGTATTCCTTACTAATGGGATTCCTTGCCATGAAGCCCTCCGTCCGGCCAATTTACAAAAGTCTACCATTGCTTTTAAGATACACTGAACATCACCTGCACGCTCCTTGTGTAAAGTAGGGCTTAAAGGTGACGTTCAGGTGTACCATCCTCAGAACTTCTTTGCTGCCAGGCTAAATGCCTGTTTTAACCGCCAGTCTGTTGCATACATTTTATTTTTTTACCATTTTTCTGTTTATTGGCTCTTCTGTGATTACTCCTGTTTGCTGGAGTTGCAGATAAGTACTCGGTTGGGTTTTTGGTTACCTTTTCTGTTTAGTGCTGTTTGGGGTTAATGTCATCCAGGAAGGGTAAATGCTAGTGTGGGAGACTGATTCCCCATAAAGACTGCCATGATAAGTGTCTGTCTTTTTTTTTTGCCTTGGTTCTGCTCATGACCATATGTCTTGTTCAATTTGTCAGAAGTTTGTCTCCAAAACTCTTTTTGTAGTAGGCTTTTTTCCCTTTCCTTGTACGTTGAGAACCAGAGACTTAAGCTTCTTGCTGCGGGTACTATGGATGCAACTTCCTGCCCCGAGGGTCAGCCTTATGGGAGGAAGGTGCATAAGGTAAGGCTGGAATCTTCTGCTGTCCATCCTCTGCTGGGAGTTTCTCATGAGGTTATTATGCTCCCGGAGGCTCACCCAGTTGTTTTGACAGATTATTCTACAGGGTCTGTGTTGGAGGCCGGTGAGGATCTGGCTAGGCAACACGTCCGACGAGGCTTTGCAGGCGTCCATTTTGGGTGTTCAGAGGGAACCACAGTTGACTGTTTCTGAGGGGTCTAGTGGGGTTCTGCAGTTTCTCTTTAGGGAAGAGGTTCCTACTGCAGTTGTGGAATGCCATCCTGAGTCTGGGCCTTCTCGGGTTTCCAGGACAGCTGTCCTTTTAAAAAAGAAACCGAAAACTAACCATGTTTATTCTGCTCCTAGGGATCCACAAAATGAGTGACAGGCCTTTACTCAGAGGTTATTTAATGCTTTACTGTCATTGTGGCCTCCTCAATGGGTTTCAGTTCCTGCTCCTCCTTGTTCCGCCTCTTCCCCTAAAAGGCCCAGAGAATTGTGTTTTTTCTGAGGTGGATTCTGATGATGACTCCCTTGTTCTGCCCAGATTCCTTCTCCTTTAGGATCTATATTATTATCTCGAAGTTACGGAACATCAAATACAATATGGTCGACACCATATTATCGAAGTTCCGTAACTACGAAATTAAAAAAAAATTTAAACATCAAATGCTTACCCTAATGGCTTTAAGCAGGGGGGCAAGCTACTTAAATATACCAACTCCGAGATCACGCTACAGTGTAGGAAAGGGAAATCTTCCCTTTCCGCACCATACTCCATTAAAGTGCGATCTCAGAGGTGGTATATTTAAGTAGTGGGGGTTGTAGGGGGTGCAGGGGGGCTTGCCCCCTGCATAAACACCCTTTACATTTTTTTTTTTTTTTTACAGGTTTTATTAGGAAGTTCGATCTTTAGTGATTTGAAACAATGAACCTTCGAGATTCTAATATAGACCCCTCCTTTAGACTAAAAGTCTGAGGAGGAGGATTCTCATACTCTACATAATCCCTCTGAGGAATTTTCCTTTGGGGACATGATCTCTAGGATGATGAACTTTTTAAGTGGGATTGTGTCCAGGTTTTGGATATCCATAAGGGGTATTATGAGTTACTGCAGATGGAATCTCCTAAACCTGTGGCCATTCCTCCTGTCTTGCCTGCTTTATTGGACGCTTTTTCCACTGCCTCTAAAGTGCTGGATTCTCTGCCCCCTGCTCCCAGAAAGTCTGATAGGTTTTATAGGGTGCCTGAGGATTGTTCCTTTTTGTTTTAATGTTCTGCTGCTGACCCCTCTGTGATGTCTGTAGCCTCTGATAAGCCATCTCAATTGCTTCCTTCGTCCAAGTTACTGCCTTCTGACAAGGACAGTAGACCATGGATAAGCTGGGTAAGAAAGTTTATACTTCATCTATCCTAGCTTTTAGGGTTATTAATTTTCAGACCCCTATCTCTAGGTATGTCTTGGCTCTTCTTTCCAAGGCCTAACAGGTTCTTTCTGATCTTCCAGACTCTGAGGGTAAATCTTCTGCTCTTTCCTTGCTTGGGATTTCCTCTTGGGTAGTTCATCATTCTATCAAATGTAGTTATGATGCTGCAGATTCTTCTTCAAGGGCTGCTGCTTCTGGTTCGGTTTTGAGGAGAAATTCATGGCTTCAGCTTCAACCTTTGCCTGATGATATTAAGTCTAAGTAGCTGGATGCTTCTCTGGATAATACTCTCTCTTGCAGCTGCTGGTTTAAGTCTTTTCAGTTTCATAGGTTGGTACTAGGCTATCAGCCCTAGGGCCTATACAGGCCTAGCCATAACAATTCCCTGACTATTTCTTCCCACACTATTTACTTCCCTGGACCCCTGGTGCCCACATTTCAACAGAACTACCTTTCTAAGCCAGCCTTTGTTCATAGGCAGTCTTGCCTTCCTTCTAAAGGTAAAAGGGGTAGTAAACAGACTCTTCCTGCTAAGGCCCCTCAGACTGCTGGGATTCTTAAGCCTTCCTTTCCTGACAAACCAGGTGCTGTCTGACTATCCACCCATTCTCAGCCACATTCCTCTTTCTCTTCACCTTTCTCTTCCTGTTTGGCTCCAGATCACCCTGGATTCTTGGGTTTTGTCATTCGTCAAGGGTACTTCATGGTCTGAGTTTCCAGCCCTCCTTTTATGGGCATTCCACAGCCTCCTCTGGAACAGCTTCCTTTTTTCTCCCAGAGGTTCTTTGGGACCTCTTGTCTCAGGGTAGTATTCAAGAAGTGCCTGTGTCCCAAAGGAGGAAGGGGTTTATTCAAGAATATTTTTAGTGCCCTTGAGACCTGTTCTAGACCTCTCCCATATGAACACCTTTTCTGAAGGTGCCTTCCTTTCAGATGTTGTCCCTTTTTCCTCTCATGCTCCCTCAGGCCTTTCTGGTGTCTCTGGACCTCAAGGATGCTTATCTCCATATTCCCATCAATCTTCTTTTCAGGAGAGTTTTGTATTTCTCTGTTGCTTCCTGGCATTTCCAGTTCTGTTCTTTGTCCTTTGGACTTTCTGCTGCCCCAAGAGTGTTCACCAAATGCGTCACTCCTGTGATTTGCCTTTTGCAGGCTTCAAGGGATCCATATCTTTCCTTATTTGGATGACCTGTTGATTCAGACATCTTCTCCAGACGTCCTTTTGCAAAATCTTCATTTTACCATTTCTCTTCTTCAGAGCCTGGGGTTCACAATAAACTTCAAGTCTTCCCTGACCCCTTCTCAGGATCATGTCTTTCTGGGTTGCAGGTTTCAAACGGTGTCAATGCTGGCATCCCTGCCTCCTCCAAAGGCATTAACTCTCATTTCTTTCTTTCAAAACTCTTCTTCCCCTGACCTCCATTTCAGCCAGGGAGTTTGAGAGCTCTGGAGTTCATGGCTTCCACCACTCCTATGCTTCCTGTAGCCAAACTCCACATGAGGAAGTTCCAGTGGTTTCTGAAGTTGGGTGTGGCTTCAGCATGCACATCCTCTAGACTTTCCTGTTCCTCTTCTCCTGTGTCTCAAGAATGAACTTCTGTGGTGGATTCAGCAGTTGTCTCCGAGTCCAGGGCTCCCGTTACAGCCTTTGTTTCCCTCTTAGGATCTGTTCACAGACATTTCAGATGTGGGATGGGGAGCAACGTTTGGCTCCCTGAGAGTTCAGAGAGTTTGGTCACCTCGTCAGCAGAAGGAGCATCAACATCAAAGAGATGAGAGCTCTTATAGGTTCATAGGTAGGTACTAGGCTATCAGCCCAAGGACCTACGTAAGCCTAGCCAACAAGATTCCCTGGCTTACGTCACCCAAAAAAGTTATTTTCCTGTGCCACTGTTGAGCAGAGACACAGAAGTGATCCCCGGGGTGTATTTCCTATTTCCCATCCACTCATCAAGATTTTTCTTGAAGAGTGCTAATGAAGAACTTTGCTTGACATAGATGGGTAGCCTGTTCCAGAGTATGGGAAGTCTCTGGGACAGGAATCTATCCCTTCAGCATGTTCTGTTTATTATGCTTGCTCTTCAGGCCTTTCTTCCTCTCTTCTCTGCAGGGCCTCTCAAGATATTCACAGAAAATACCACAATCATGTGGTATATCAGCAAATGGGGGATACGAGATTCTACTGTCTTTGCCGACTGCCACTTTAGTATGGGATCTGGCAATCCAATATTGTGTGACTCTTCAGGCAGTTTACATTCCTTCAGATCGGAACGTTGTGGCAGACGGTCTGACAAGTCCTTCACTCAATCCCACAAATGGATGCTTCACAGAGATGTGTTTCTGGACATTGTTCACCACTGGGGTGGTACACAAGTAGATCTCTTTGCCTCCCCTCTGAACAGACGATGTCCTCTGGTATGGAAGGTGGACTCCCTCTCATTTCTCGGAAGGGGATGTTTGTTTATGCATTCCCTCCCCTTCCTCTCATTCTGAGAGTCCTGTTCAAGATTCAACAGGATGCTCCCAAAATCTTGTTGGTGACTCCCTTTTGGCTGAGACAGCACTGGTTCCCTCTACATCTGTATCTAGCCAGGGGCCATCATCACAAGTTACCTCACAGGGTGGATCTCCTCACACATAAGGAGTCTCTCATCCATCCCCACCTGTCCACGCTTCAACTGACACTGTGGGTGATAGGGTTTTGATTCTTCATAGACACCTTTTTTTCTGAGGATGTGCTGCACGTCCTTCAGGAGGCTAGAAAACCTACTACTAGGAAATCTTACTTGTCTAAATGGAAGAGGTTTTCTATTTGGTGTCTTTCTCATGACCTGGACCCACTTTCTGTGGATGTTCCTTTGGTTCTTTATTTGTGTGAGTTGCTCAATGCTGGTTTGACGTATTCTTCTTTTAAGGCCCACTTATCAGCTCTTTCTGCTTGTATGCCTTTAACTCCCATTAGCTTCTAGATTTGAGGCTAAGCAATTTCTTAAAGGCGTCCTTAATATTAGACCTCCCAGGAAGCCTGTTCCTCCTCCCTGGGATCTAAATTTTGTTCTGGAAAAATTGACTCAAGCTTTTTTTGAGCCTGCTGTTTAAGCTTCCTTGCAACATTGTTCTTGAAAGACCGTTCTTTTTGTTAGCTCTTACATCTGCCAGATTGAGTTGCAAGCTTTTATGGCTTGTCCACCTTTCTTGATATTTCATGAGGACAGGTTGTCCTTGCGTATTGGTCCTTCTTTCATGCCCAAGGTGGTTAATGAGTTGTCAATCAGTCTATTAATTTGCCTACTTTTTCCCTCTCTGCAATCTGACAATGAGAGGGTGCTGCATACCTTAGATGTGCATAGACAGATTTAGTTTTATCCAAATAAAATCCTGAGCTATCAGAAAGTCTGACCAATTATTTGTTTCCTTTCATCCTAGATCTTTAGGTTTGGCTGTTTCCATGCAAACTATTTCCACTTGGATTTCAAAGGCTATTTCCTTTTGTTACACTTTTCATGGTGAGAGCCTTCTTTCTTCTATAAAGGCTCAAGGCTTAGATGCTAATTCTGTTCTTGAAGCTGCTACCTGGACTTATGTGCATAACTTTACCAAACATTACCAGTTGGATGGTATCTCCAGAGCTAGAGCTGGTTTTGCTGTTTAGTTTAATGAATGACCACATTGCTGAAACTTTTTCCATGGTAAGTATCCAGTTGGCCAACATGGGGAAATTTGCCCTTTTCCCCACTGTAGTGCGATCCCCGAGTTGATATATTTAGTTAGGGGGGGTGTGGGGGCATAGCCCCCCACCTGGGTGGTTTGAAGATAGTGCGGTGTATTTTTTGTACATGTTGGTCAACTGGATACTTTGGAGAAAAGTTTTGGCAATGTGGTCTTTCATTAAACTAAAGTTTCAGAGATCTCGTCTCGGCGATGTTGTCTTCAGGTAAGTGGGATTTCTTTTGTTTGTAGCAGACCCGTTTTGAATATATATGTATATGACACTTTCAGAATCATGGTGTGTAGCACCCTTAGGTATTGTTACTGCATTTGGTTTGGCTTTCCCTGTAGAAGAACTGTTGAAAATGTTTTGTATAGTGATTGATGTCATGCATCCTTGCCTTTAGGTAGAAAGAAAAACTTGCCCACTGGCTTGTGCACTATTAATGGTTGTGCTTTCTGATGTACAAAAGAGGTATCGTGGTACAAGGCCTCTACCTTTAGGTAGCATGTATCCCTCATGGGTGTTGCCCGTTATTTACTCTTTTCATTGTTTTTGTGTTTCAGATGCTTTAATAGAGGTTAAACATCCCAGGAAGAACATGCAATGTAGTTCTAGCAACATTGACTTCATCTGATAATCCATGGGATAGGGTTGCTATGATGAAACCTGTGACGCTGGTAGGTATGCTTAGTTTTTTTTGTCAAGTTTCATGCTATGGTAGCGGAGATGTTTGGATGGTATTTTCCAGCCTGTAGTTGACATAGCCTACCTTATCTGCCCGAAGGCATTTATAAACCTAGCCAGAATGTGTTGGCTTTCGCCACCCCCTTAGATTAGTTCCCTGTGCCTCTGTCCAGCAGAGCCACTGACGTAATCCCGGGGTAAACTTTGTTTCCCATCCACTCGTCAAGGTTTCTCTTGAATGTTAGCAAGGAGCTCTGCCTAATGTAGATTGGACTGTTGTTCCAAAGCATGGGAAGTCTCTGGGACAGGAATCTATCCCTCCAGCACGTCCTATTTATTGTTGTGGTGAGGTTTAGATCTCTAGAGCATGTGGCTCGAGGGAATATGGTTTTCTTTAGGTGGAGCATGTCCATCAATTCTGGGTTGGACATGGCCTTGTATGTCAGGCAGAGATCACCTCTGAGTAGGCGGTATGCAACCGAGTACAGCTGGAGTTTCTTCAGTTGCGCTGCATAGGGCATCTGTTTGACGCCAGTGATCCTCTTGGTGATGTACTTCTGTGGTCTTTCAAGCTGTTGCAGGTGTCGTGTAAGGTACATCCCAAATGGGGCATTGTACTCTGTGATGGGTCTGATGAGTAGAGGGGCACAATGACCTCTTTTGATCTGGAGGCATACCCTTTTGTGATTAGGTGGGTCATATAGGATTTTCTAACCGCTTCCACCTATGTGGTAGTTTGTGGGTACTTTGTTTTTTCCAAAGGGGATGACTATGCACTTTTTGGCATTTAGCTTGAGGCCATGATTTTAGACCGTTTTGGAGGATGTCTGTGTCAGCTGGAGAGTCAATTATAGCCCCTATTTTGCAGTCATCCATGAACTTGGTCAGCCATAGTCCTCCTGTGCTTGCCTGTATCTCTGAGAAATATATGCCGAACAGGAGGATTCCTGGGACTGAGCCCTGGGGAACGCCACTTGTAACCAGTATGGGATCTGGCAATCCAATATTGTGTGACTCTTCAGGCAGTTTACATTCCTTCAGATCGGAACGTTGTGGCAGACGGTCTGACAAGTCCTTCACTCAATCCCACAAATGGATGCTTCACAGAGATGTGTTTCTGGACATTGTTCACCACTGAGGTGGTACACAAGTAGATCTCTTTGCCTCCCCTCTGAACAGACGATGTCCTCTGGTATGGAAGGTGGACTCCCTCTCATTTCTCGGAAGGGGATGTTTGTTTATGCATTCCTCCTTCCTCTCATTCTGAGAGTCCTGTTCAAGATTCAACAGGATGCTCCCAAAATCTTGTTGGTGACTCCTTTGGCTGAGACAGCACTGGTTCCCTCTACATCTGTATCTAGCCAGGGGCCATCATCACAAGTTACCTCACAGGGTGGATCTCCTCACACATAAGGAGTCTCTCATCCATCCCCACCTGTCCACGCTTCAACTGACACTGTGGGTGATAGGGTTTTGATTCTTCATAGACACCTTTTTTTCTGAGGATGTGCTGCACGTCCTTCAGGAGGCTAGAAAACCTACTACTAGGAAATCTTACTTGTCTAAATGGAAGAGGTTTTCTATTTGGTGTCTTTCTCATGACCTGGACCCACTTTCTGTGGATGTTCCTTTGGTTCTTTATTTGTGTGAGTTGCTCAATGCTAGTTTGGCTTATTTTTCTATTAAGGCCCACTTATCAGCACTTTCTGCTTGCTGCCTTTAACTCCTCCTTTAGCTTCTAGATTTGAGGCTAAGCAATTTCTTAAAGGCGCCCGTAATATTTGACCACCCAGGAAGCCTGGTCCCCCTCCCTGGGATTTTAATTTTGTGCTGGAGAAATTGACTCGGGCTCCTTTTGAGCCTGCTTTTTAAGCTTCCTTGCAACATTGTTCTTGGAAGACCGCTCTTTTGTTAGCTCTTACATCTGCCAGATTGAGTTGCAAGCTTTTATGGCTTGTCCACCTTTCTTGATATTTCATGAGGACAGGTTGTCCTTGCATTGGTCCTTCTTTCATGCCCAAGGTGGTTAATGAGTTGTCAATCAGTCTATTAATTTGCCTACTTTTTCCCTCTCTGCAATCTGACAATGAGAGGGTGCTGCATACCTTAGATGTGCATAGACAGATTTAGTTTTATCCAAATAAAATCCTGAGCTATCAGAAAGTCTGACCAATTATTTGTTTCCTTTCATCCTAGATCTTTAGGTTTGGCTGTTTCCATGCAAACTATTTCCACTTGGATTTCAAAGGCTATTTCCTTTTGTTACACTTTTCATGGTGAGAGCCTTCTTTCTTCTATAAAGGCTCAAGGCTTAGATGCTAATTCTGTTCTTGAAGCTGCTACCTGGACTTATGTGCATAACTTTACCAAACATTACCAGTTGGATGGTATCTCCAGAGCTAGAGCTGGTTTTGCTGTTTAGTTTAATGAATGACCACATTGCTGAAACTTTTTCCATGGTAAGTATCCAGTTGGCCAACATGGGGAAATTTGCCCTTTTCCCCACTGTAGTGCGATCCCCGAGTTGATATATTTAGTTAGGGGGGGTGTGGGGGCATAGCCCCCCACCTGGGTGGTTTGAAGATAGTGCGGTGTATTTTTTGTACATGTTGGTCAACTGGATACTTTGGAGAAAAGTTTTGGCAATGTGGTCTTTCATTAAACTAAAGTTTCAGAGATCTCGTCTCGGCGATGTTGTCTTCAGGTAAGTGGGATTTCTTTTGTTTGTAGCAGACCCGTTTTGAATATATATGTATATGACACTTTCAGAATCATGGTGTGTAGCACCCTTAGGTATTGTTACTGCATTTGGTTTGGCTTTCCCTGTAGAAGAACTGTTGAAAATGTTTTGTATAGTGATTGATGTCATGCATCCTTGCCTTTAGGTAGAAAGAAAAACTTGCCCACTGGCTTGTGCACTATTAATGGTTGTGCTTTCTGATGTACAAAAGAGGTATGCGTGGTACAAGGCCTCTACCTTTTAGGTAGCATGTATCCCTCATGGGTGTTGCCCGTTATTTACTCTTTTCATTGTTTTTGTGTTTCAGATGCTTTAATAGAGGTTAAACATCCCAGGAAGAACATGCAATGTAGTTCTAGCAACATTGACTTCATCTGATAATCCATGGGATAGGGTTGCTATGATGAAACCTGTGACGCTGGTAGGTATGCTTAGTTTTTTTTGTCAAGTTTCATGCTATGGTAGCGGAGATGTTTGGATGGTATTTTCCAGCCTGTAGTTGACATAGCCTACCTTATCTGCCCGAAGGCATTTATAAACCTAGCCAGAATGTGTTGGCTTTCGCCACCCCCTTAGATTAGTTCCCTGTGCCTCTGTCCAGCAGAGCCACTGACGTAATCCCGGGGTAAACTTTGTTTCCCATCCACTCGTCAAGGTTTCTCTTGAATGTTAGCAAGGAGCTCTGCCTAATGTAGATTGGACTGTTGTTCCAAAGCATGGGAAGTCTCTGGGACAGGAATCTATCCCTCCAGCACGTCCTATTTATTGTTGTGGTGAGGTTTAGATCTCTAGAGCATGTGGCTCGAGGGAATATGGTTTTCTTTAGGTGGAGCATGTCCATCAATTCTGGGTTGGACATGGCCTTGTATGTCAGGCAGAGATCACCTCTGAGTAGGCGGTATGCAACCGAGTACAGCTGGAGTTTCTTCAGTTGCTGCATAGGGCATCTGTTTGACGCCAGTGATCCTCTTGGTGATGTACTTCTGTGGTCTTTCAAGCTGTTGCAGGTGTCGTAAGGTACATCCCAAATGGGGCATTGTACTCTGTGATGGGTCTGATGAGTAGAGGGCACAATGACCTCTTTTGATCTGGAGGCATACCCTTTTGTGATTAGGTGGGTCATATAGGATTTTCTAACCGCTTCCACCTATGTGGTAGTTTGTGGGTACTTTGTTTTTTCCAAAGGGGATGACTATGCACTTTTTGGCATTTAGCTTGAGGCCATGATTTTAGACCGTTTTGGAGGATGTCTGTGTCAGCTGGAGAGTCAATTATAGCCCCTATTTTGCAGTCATCCATGAACTTGGTCAGCCATAGTCCTCCTGTGCTTGCCTGTATCTCTGAGAAATATATGCCGAACAGGAGGATTCCTGGGACTGAGCCCTGGGGAACGCCACTTGTAACCAGTTTAGAGTCGGACCTAGCTCCTGCAATTCTCACCATGTGGGTTCTGTCCATGAGCCAGTTGGCAACTCGTCTTGTGACGTAGGGGTTTATGTTCAGGCTGGTGAGCTTGTTTATAATACCAGAATGGGAAATGGTGTCAAAGGCCTTTGTGAGGTCTAGGTAGGCTGTATGTACCACCTTTCCCTCGTCTATAGCCTTGGTAACTGTCTCAAAGAAGTCCACCAGGTTTAGGAGGCATGATCTGCCTTTAACAAAGCCGTACTGGGTAGGGTCCAATGTTTGGAGGTTCCCAATGTCTCTGTTAATGAGTTCCATGATGATGGGCTCCATAGCCTTGCAGACCAAGCTAGTCAGGCTTATAGGGCGATAGTTCCCGGGGTCTGTTGTGGCTCCACCTTTGTATAGCGGGATAGCCGTTGCTGTGTGCCACTCTGTGTATGTAGCCTATGGAGAGGCTGAGTTTGAACAGTGTGTTTAGGTGAGGGGTTGGTTCATCTTTGAGCTCGTGTAGGACACAGCATGGGACACTGTCTGGTCACATTGATGCTGTGTTTTTGGCTTTGGAGAGGGCTGTTTTAACCTGAATGTCTGTGATTTCAGGGGCTCTACATTCTTCTGGTATGGTTATGGGCCCTTTTGGGGGTGAGAGGGGGGTGAAGTTTGCACTGAACCTGTCTGCCAGGAAGTTGGCGATATCAGTCGGTTCAGTGTATCTTGTGCCATTCTGCACTAACTCCGAGCAGATCTGAGCATTGCCACTTAGATTCTTGACATAGCTAAAGAATGCCTTGTGGTTTCTTTCGAAGCTCACCTTGGATGATTTTATGAGGGATCGTAGTGATATGGATCAGGGATGTCTTCCCTTCTTGGCATTTTACTCTTTTCTGTACTAGTTTCCTCCTTTGATTGTATAGCTTGTTTATAGCAGGAGTCCACCGGACTGGTTTCCTTTTCTTGGAGGAGTGAGTCTTGGTTTTGCTTGGGATAGCATGATCCATGCATTCTTGTACTTGCCCGTAGAATGCATTAGTAAAGGATTTTGCAGCTTGGACAGTGTTCTCCTTTAGCATGGGGGCTTTGAAACTTTCCACCTCGGTTTTAACGTGAAGTTTGCTTTTGAAAAGTTTTTCACGGTGGTTTCCTTGTCTGGGGGTGGGGGCAGAATGTGGATATCCAAAGTGATTTGTTTATGGTCAGATCTATCCAACGAGGGGTTGACCACCGGAGTGGAACACCGGTCACACATTTTGGTGATGACCAGGTCCAATATGTTGTCACCTCTGGTGGGAGTGTTGACCAGTTGATCCAGGGCATTTGAGTTTATAAATTCTAGGAAATGTTGGGCAAGGGATTTAGTACTTGAGTAGTTCTCCCAGTTAATGTTTGAGTAATTGAAATCACCCAATATTAGGGTGTTTGGTAGGACCTTTGTGTTTCCAGAAATGTGGCATGGGGGTCCTGGGACATGGTGGGTGATCTGTAGCAAGCTACAATTTTGAATTGCAGTTTTGCCCATTGTTAGTTGCACGTGGATGATCTCTGAAGCATCGTGCTGTGCCACTAACCTGGAGGTGTGGTATCCTTGATGAATATGGATACGCCCCAGCTTTTGTATTTCAGTCCGGGTTCTGTGGCTGAAATGTATGGTATGAGTTGTAGCCTGGTAGTGCTGGGATGCTCTCTGGAGCCTTACACCAGGTTCCTGTTACTGCACATATTTTCTCCATACTGAGGAGTGCCTCAAGTGCATGCATTTTGAGGTTTAGACTTCTGGCACTGAGTAGCATTACCCTCAGTGTTTTGTTGCTTGTGCTATTTACGGTGGTGAGTTTGTCTTTTGAGCCTTGCCTAAAAAAGGCACTATGGGGGTGGTAAGAGCCTTGGCCAGCATTCGAAGCCTAAGGGTGACAGGTGCAAGCCGTCTCTAGCAAAGCAGCGTGGCTTGTCGTGCATGTCATCGGGATGACTGAGACAACAGAGGCATGTGAAGCCACTGCTTATGTGATTTTTAAGCTGTGCTGCTTACTGACCGTTTACACAGGAGTGACTGCCAGTGTTGCTTTTGCATACAAATTACTGTGGTGCCCCTTCTGCTTGTGTACTGCCATCAGCTACCTCTTCCATCCTTTCATTTTGTTTTGCCTATGCATGTAGTTATGGTATGGCTGTTTAGGTGGTATCAACTGGTGGCTTTATTTAACTTAGCACTGTGCTATGAAACATTGTGGTGTACTATGTATATGGTCCATTGTTACTGTACACTTCGTCTCCTATACACAAAACTAGCTTATTCAGAACAGGAGTGTTGTAATGGTGATTATAGTGGTACAGAAATATCTAATTTCAGGAAGTGTTTGTACTGAAGAATTCTTGATAACCTCCCTCAGGTTTCATAAACAGTATAGCTACACCTTCAAAGGCAATTTGATTGCTCCTGCTTCACTTCCAAATGTTAAATGCACATTCCATTCTAGCATACTTCCAAATGTTAAATGCACATTCCATTCTAGCATATTGTTTTTCTCATGTGGCATTATTTTTAATCAGTTTTGTAAAACCTCTGCTAAAAAAGATTTTTACAAAAATGTGTAAAAGAATAAATGGGTGTCTTCAAGTGAAACTAGTTGACACTGTTTCTGACACATTTCAGGTATCGCTGTATGTCTGATTGTTGGCAAGAAATAAGTGAATGCTGAAAATTGATACTGCAGTTACACTCACTGCTACAGAGTGCAACATTATGTCTAAATACATTTTTGGATTATTGGGAGGGAGGTTAAAAGACAGGAAAATTTTGTGACCTTGACTTATTCAGACCATCAGATAAAAGCCATTCAGTCAAAAACTCCTGACATGCATAATAATAAGAAAATCCTCTCTTTGTAGCATTCAGATATGGTATTTCTGTTATTGTTGTGGGTCACTTGAATTGCAAGAAACTAGAAGTAACAGGTACACAATCTGAGACATCTCTGACTGTACAGAACCACAGCAATGACATCATAAAACCAGTTTACTGATTCATTTAGAGGCTTAGGAAGTTTGCCAGGATTATATCCTATATGTATAAATCCTGATGCTATGACAGTGATACATGCTTGGATGAAAATACCAGTAAGTAGTTCTTATGAGCAGAACAAAAGCGGGGTTGAAGTGAATGCAAAGCTTAGATGTCATTAAGAAGCATTTAAACCTAACAGAGTAGGTCATATAGCATGGATACTACTTATAAAGTTAAGGCATGACTTGCATTTGGTTTGATGGTCACGTAGCATGGATACTACTACTGAAATAAATAGGACATGCTGGAGGGACAGATTCATAACCCAGAGGCTCCCTTCACTCTGGAATAAAATCCCAGTCCAGGTTAGGCAAAGTCCCTCATTGACTCTCTTCAAGAGGAATCTTGATGAGTGGATGGGAGATCGTAGGTTTACCCTGGGTATCACTTCTGCGTTACTGTTAGACAGAGGCACAGTATACTAACCTCGCAAAAGGGCATAGCAAAATTAATTTAAAATGGGTGGCGAAAGCCAAACACATTCTGGATAGGCTTATAAATGCCCTAGGGCAGATAGCCTAGTATGAACCTATGAACCTATAAAGTTAAGGCGTGACTTGCATTTGGTTTGATATGTCAGATCTGCATAAAATGGTTAAATGATAACATTATCTTGTTACTGTTGAAGTTGTTTCAGTAATATCTAAGCTCACTTCAGTGTTGGCTGCAAGCCAAGGATTCTATCGGGTAAAGCAAATGAAGAAAGCTACACGTTGCTTGCATTTAATATGCTATTAGGAAGTACAGATTCAGTTACACTTCCATTTGGTGTTTGATTAGAATTAAAAGTATTCAAAGACATCTTGCACAGGTAATGGAAGGCTTAGAAGGTGTTGTAAACATAATTAATGATCTGTTGTTGGGTCAGGCACAAAAAGAGAGTTAAGAGGCTGATACAGCTGCTAAATAGATTGGCAACCTATGATTTCAAGTTAAGTAACAGTATATGAAAGAATGATAAAACTATAGATTATATGGGTCTTTTTCTATTGTCAGAGGGACTAGAGCCTGATGCAGAAAAAAAACTCGATGCACTTGTGCAAATGCCAAAGCCAGAAGATAAGCTAGTACTACAAAGTTATCTATAAAAATGATGCAGCATCTTGCAGACTTTGGATTTAATATGCCTTTGATAACAATGCCATTGAAAAAGCTGCTGGATATAGTTTAGGTATGGTGCTATGAAAAGGAAGATACTTTAGAAATGGTTAGAAATCTAGCACAGATACACTTGTGTTCAAACTATTATGATGTGAACAACTAGTTGAATTCCATGTAGACTGCAGTTGGAATGGTATAGGAACTGCAATCTTGCATAGAGAATAAACCTTTTTTTGGAAGACTTGGGAGTTTTTAAACCTCTGCATTCTGCTATGGTTTAAGCCATTTAGGGCTCATTAAAAGAAAAAGCCTTTGGTGACTAACCTAGTTAGAACAGTACTTTGTGAAATAAAACATTTAGATTTTGTCTCTTCACCAAGTTCATATTAAACAATCATTTTTAAGAACAATAAAGTGGAAAAATAAGTGAAACTATTTTATATGGTAGCCGCCTTCTCATTTAAAATTGGTTTCAGGGACACTTGTTAACTTAAGCCAGGGGGTTTATTTAGCTAAATGTGATGGCTGTCCAACTTTCTATAAAGGAAAGACGGAGAGAGCCTTAAAAACCGGAATATATGAACATGTTTATGACCTCCCTATAAAAAAGGAGACTAGTGCCCTGTGCAAACATTCCACAATTTGTAGTAGTTTTACACAATTCACATTTGGCATTCTACAAAGTATAAAATTGAATCCTAGAGGTGGTGACTGGAAAAGGTTATTACTGAAGACAGAATTGATATGGCAGCTTAGGCTGAATGCCACATTACCCCCTGGCTTAAAGGGACATGTGTCTCTTAAACCAATTTTAAATGAGAAGGCAGCTACCATATAAATAGTTTCACTTATTTTTCCGCTTTGTTCTTAAAAATGATTGTTTTAATATGAACTTGGTGAAGAGAAACTCTAAATGTTTTATTTTTAACATTGATTTTAATGAGGGGGTGGTTTTGGACTATGGATATGTATTTTTTTTTTAGAATAGGAATGGGACTTTGTAAGTATTTAATTTAGGAGGGAAAGAACTGTGGCAAGGTATTTAAAATATGTGTGGCAATTCAGATGTTTATCTGATGAAGTCTCTCTCTTTTTATCGAACAGAAGTGCTTATTGTTGGACGTTTTATTTTAAAAAAGTGTCAGCTTTGAACCTTTACGAGAATTGAATCGGGCATCTCTTACTTTGCCATGAAATAAACCAATAATACATTTTTTTGGTCTTTTAAGTTTGTTAGCTTACTGACATCCTTGCATCATCAAATATGGTCAGTATATGAGTGTTGTGTATTATATGTGCTATGATCCTTTTCCCATTAACAAAGATCATAGGCCTCAAAATGTATTTTAAGCTAAATGGCAGTGTTGTTTTGTAGTATTCTTGAAAGGGTTTCTGGGCTTCCACCTTCTTTAGATGCCTTGATTTGGAGGATATATAGTGCTGGACAACTTCAGAGGTTCATAACCTGCTACTAGGCAGTAGACTAGTTAAGCCTTTTTAAGCCTAGTTACTGCTGTTCCATTGGTGTACACAACTGCTTACACTTCCTGTCCATAAAGGACTGGGGTAAAATTGAGCCTTACATTCATTCCTATATGTTCATAGCATGGGGGAGGAATCTTTTTTTAAGGTGCATATTAATAATGGACCAAGGTGGGTAGATATCAGGTTGACACAGGCTTTAGCCTGCCCTGTCATAACTGTAGTTGTCTTTTTCTGCCAGTGATTTTGTTGCCTGGGTGCAGGGTAATAAAAAATGTGTTACTTTTTTAAATGGACATGGTTAGATCAACTGTGCAAAAATATACTTTGTGAATATTTCTGCTAATATTGTAGCATCTACAAAGCACTGACCATTATGCATCAGGATAATGTCAGAGCTAGCTTTTATTTAAGCAGTTTGGTTGATTTCACACACACACACACACACACACACACACACACACACACACACACACACACACACACACACACACACACACACACACACACACACACACACACTCTGGGACTCTGTCATTAGTTTGCTTGATTTCATTAGCCTTCTGCATCCCTTTCTTATCTTGAAAGTATTGCACCCAGGATGTCTCATACTTCTGGACTTTATAAGGAGGATATTCTTTGTTTCCTGGTATTGAAATGGATTCTGAGGTGTAAAGCTGGTCCTGAAGTTGTTTTTGTGTTGGTAGGGTAAAGAATCTCTTGTTTCATAGGTTCATAGGCAAGTACTACGCTAAGCCGCGGTGGTACAGCGGTAGCATTGTTGCCTCACAGCAAGAGGTTCTCCTGTTCGATTCTCGGCTGGAGTGCCTTCTGTGTGGAGTCTGCATGTCCTCCCCACGGTCGAGTGGCCTCCAAAAGACATGCGTGAATGGGCGTGCCTTTGCTGAAGGCTGGGCTTCGGGCTGGCAACTCAGCACCATAAAAATCGACTGCCAATCATTAGCGGGCCTAAGTTCCGCTGTGGCGACCCCTAACTGGGAAAAGCCGAAAAGACAAACCATAGGCAAGTACTACGCTAGCTGTCCTTGCAGGCCATTTTAAGCCTAGCCAATTTCCTTACCAAAGGTGAGAATCGAATCTTATGTCTGTGAAGTTAACACCTTAACCATTATACCATCTTCCAACCCAGATGTTTTATTTGCAGTTATGGGAAAATTGTGAACTACTGCAGGATCTGAGCTTTATATAGCCATTTATTACTGTATTTTTCCATAAGCAGTGTTACTGGTAAATCTCTGTCTAGTATGGTGCCTTAGACTGTAGTTTTAATTGCAATAGTGGCAGTGTTGTAATTTTTGCTGCAGGTTTTGCACAGCCACAGCTGTCTACATTCCAGTTTTGCTGTTAGATATATACTCAGCTTATCATTTGCCTGCTTAAGTTGCATTCCAATGCCTTTTTGTTTTGTTACATTGCTACTGTTTTCCCCCTGTTCTTGTCGCTGCAGCCCCCATGCATACATAAGTACTACTGCCCATGCAGCTCCCTACTGTTTTGTACACTTAGTTTTCCTTGTCCCCACTGTATAAGATAGATCTGATGTTGTAAATCTTTTATTCATTACCATTAGGACCTCTGTTCCGTCCTCGGAACCGATACGGCCGTTTCCAAGCTCGCACCAGTCAAAAACTCTCAGCTAAGACCTACCCATAATGCCCCTCTCCTAGTTACTTCAGATCTCGTTTGCAGTGTTCCTAGTCAGACGTGCTAGCCATCTCTCTCAAAGCTAAGTAGAAAATTGTTAATTTTAAGACAGCTTCTCTTCAAAATTATTTAATTTTTAGTTGTTAGGTTATAGGCGACAATGAGAAAAGGCTAAGCCTATTTCCTACCCTTTTCCTTGGTAATTTAAATTTTTTTTACCTTTATTGGTACTGTCCCTCTCTCCTGTTTTTGACAGGCCTTTCCTTTTTACTAGTGTTTTTTTTTTTTTTTTAAATAAACTTATTTTAAAAAAAACACCTTTTTCATAGGTTCTATCAAGGTCAGAGGTCTCACCCCCTCCAAAGACCAAAAAACATAAGGAAAAAATGGATTACTCAAGACACCTTTTTCAGAGGCTATATCTGGGTCTGAGGTCTCACCCCCTCCAAAAAAAACATAGGGACAAATGGAGTCACTCGGTCCTGCATCTCCGTCAGTTATGGGACCGAGTCAGCTCCATGCTTCGCCGGCGCCCTCGGCGCAGACCTCTTTGGCACCAGGCTCTGTCTCTTCTCCCTTGGTGCCGTCCATGATATTCACTATTTCAGCTCCGACCTTGGCACCACTGACTCTGTGCCGTCCTTGGATCCGACATCGACTCCGATGACTGTACCTGCTTGGGCACCATCCCCAGCCAAGTTGCTGACAGTTTCTTCAGCTCCATCAGCTCCAAAATTTGAAAACCTGCCAAGGACAAGATACTTCCACTCCTATGCATACTGTCTCTGTTCCGACAGCAGTATTTTCCCTGTTGGCACCGTCCACCCTTGCTGCATTGACTCTGATGGAACTGATGCTCTCCCGAAGCTGTGCTTGGACCATCCGTACCGTGGTACCTAGCTTGACGCCTGTTTTCTCTCTGGTGCTGTCTATGTCCACGGCTCCAGCTTCCAGTTCTCTCAGAGCTCCTCATGGCGAGGTGTGACCCTGGTTCTGAGGTTGTCCCTCCCGGTTCCGGACTTTCATCCCTCCTCAGGTGGGTCTGCTGTACAGGTAGTGGACTTGCAGTCAGCACCAATGACATCAGTATCAGAACTCTCCCATAGCATGCACCGGGACCCTGGGCACGGGAGTCACAAAAACTTTATTTGAAGGGAACCCCTTCTCCAGAATACTCCTCAGAAGATCCCACTGGGGAGCCATGCAAGAGGAAGCACCTTGATTCACCGGAGGAATCTATCACCAAAGACACTGATTGTGATGAGGGGGAATAGGGTCCCCACGGTCTTCCCCAGATGACATTCTCGAAATCCTCAAGCAGCAGGGAGACTGGAAGTCCTATAGCCCTTCTTCTGAGAATCGGTGTTCCAGCAGGCCTTCCGTGCCCAGCCATCTACTTCCTGGGTGACTCCACTGGCAGATGACCTTGTTAAAATCATTGTGCAGTGTGCCTGGAAGGCCCCGGACAATGTAGAACCTGTCCCTCAGAGGCCAGACAAAAAATTTTATCTACACCTGAAGACCAGCCCCACTGGTCCTAGCAGTTGACAGTTGATTCTATGGTCATGGTGGCGGCCACCAAGAGGGAACTGAAAGAAGATCATTCCACAGTCCATCCTCCAAACAGAGAGTTCCGGACCATGGACAGACTAGGGAAACGGACCTATGCTTCAGCGACATTTGCTATTCGGTCACTGTTCTATCTGGCACACTTTACTCGCCTCCAAAGAGACCTAATTTCTGAAATGTCTCCCTCTTTGGTGGGGTACTGCCTTATGAGGTGCGTGATACTGTCGCCTCACAGCTAGCTGCCCTTGAATCCATCTTGAACTCCTCGATGTGTTTGATATCTCACTCCACTGAGGGGGCAACTTGAGCTGCCGCATCAAGCGTTGTCATGAGACTTAATGCTTGGATGCAGTTGTGTGACTTCGCAGACCCCTTTAAAACTTCCTTTGTCAATGCACCTGTCGATGAATCTGCGCTTTTTGGACCCAAAGTACGAGACACACTTACACGTAGTGAGAAAGACAGAAAGACCTTGTCTGCTGTGGGCATACGCCTTTCCAATCCCCAGAGGTCCTACTCCAGGAACCAGAAGGAAGGAAAAATGTGGTTCAAGAAATCCCAAGGACTTTTTCATGACACTAGTGGTGAACAATACCCCCGGGGCAGAGGGGGCAACTCGTATGGCAGACATCCCTTTCAGGGTAGAGGGGGTCAGTGTAACCAGGGCGCTAGAGATTCTTTCTCCAGCAGACCCTACCAGCGCTCCTGAGCAGCGGCCCGATTGCTTTCCTCTGGAAGCAGTCTGGGGTCGTTTTTTCTCTGCATCTACCAGCCTGGCATCTTATTACTACCAATGTTTGGGTGCAGAGAATAATATCCTCAGGCTACCAAATACCATTTGATTTAACTCCCATCCCCGATGTACCACCCAATTAACAGCCTTAGAAATAGAAAAGCTGCTAAGGAAAAGTCATCCAACCAGTACCACCAGACCAGACAGGATCCAGGTTTTACTCGAGGTTCTTTTTAGTGCCAAAAAAGACAGGGGACTGGAGACCAATACTGGATCTCAGCTTCTTGAACAAATTTATCAAACTTCAAAATTTCCGGATGGTGACAATACAGTCCATTCTTCCCCTTCTAGGGAGGGATAACTGGATGTGCTCTCTAGGCCTTCCAGGATGCAAACTACCACATAAAGATGGATCACCGCTCCCAGAGGTTTTGGGAGCCAATCATTACTAGTTCAGAACACTGCCATTCGGTCTCTCGACAGCCCCTTGAGTGTTCACCAAATGTATGGTAGTTGTGGTAGCGCATCTTCGACTAGAAGGATTTCAGGTGTTTCCCTATTTAGAAGACTGGCTCCTTACCGCTCCGAACAGGAATCTTCTTACACTCAAGGTCTCGCTCTCTGCTTGGGTGTTACAATCAACAAGGACATATCTCAATGTCTCCATCAAAGACACTGGAATTCATTGGAGCGGTCTTCGACACAACATCCTGTCAAGCTTCTCTCCCCCTCACAGGTTTTCGATCATCACACATCAAATCCAAGACCTTCTTCTCAGACCTATGTACCAGCAAGTCTTGTATTGCAACTCTTAGGCTCCATGGCAGCTGCCATTATGTTTGTACCACTGGCGAAACTGCACATGAGAATCCTAGAGTGGCTCCTTTCTGCACAGTGGTCATTGCTAATTTACCCACTCAACCACATTACTACTTTCAAACCATTGCAAGGAAGAAATGTTATGGTGGATGAACCCACAAACGAATCTTTGGTGTCGACCATTCCGTCTTCCATGACCACGGTGACCACAGACCGACACTTCCCTGTTAGGGTGTGGGGGGGGGGGCATTTCCAGGGAAAGACTGTCCCAAGGCACTGGTCCCCCATGGAGGCCAGTTTGCACATAAATGTCCTGGAATTGAGGGCAGTTCTAGCAGTGCAAGCGTTCATGCGTCCCTACCCTCTGGGACCATTGCAATTCAGTCAGACAACATGTCAGTCATCTGGTATATCAACTAGCAAGGCGGAACCAGGTCTCATCTCCTGTGTCGGGAAGTCTTGAGGATTTGGCACTGGGCGATAGCTTCCAACCGCTGCCTTATAGCAACACACATTCCCAGGAGTTCTAAACTTATTGCGGACAATCTGAGCAGGAACATCCTGATGCCTCACGAGTGGTCCCTCAACCCTGTAACATCGGATCTTCCAACACTGGGGCAAACCTTGCTGCGACCTATTTGCTTCCCCCCTAAACTACAAATGCAGAAGCTACTTTGCCCTGATTCCCCCCTCAGTCCATGGATTCTGGATCATTCCCAAGACCTGTTATGTTATCCTCGGGGACTGATTCATTCAAACCTGCACAATCTTAAGCTCACAGTTTGGTTCCTTCACTTCCAGTGATTGCCAGGCTGCCTGACATCCCATCTCCTGTTCGTGAAATTCTTCTGGCTTCACACAAATCTTCCACTAAGAGTTTATTCTAGTAAATGGACAAGGTTCTCTATTTGTGCCAAAGATCAGAACTTGGACCCTTTCTCTATGCCTGTTCAAAAGATCCTACAATACCTGACTACTGTTTTGCATGCAGGAGCCTCAGCTTCAACGATCACTGTACATTTGGCAGCTATCGCCCATTTTCATAATGATCTTGGTAATTCTTCAATTATGTTACACCGCCTATGCAAGACTTTTTTGAAAGGAGTATTGCATGTTAAACCTCTGGTCAAGCCTCCCTTAGAACTCAGACTTGACTTTGGCACTTCAGTCTCTTACAGGTTCTCCTTTAGAGCCTTGTGATTCATGTGATTTGCAATTTTTGTCATGGAAAACCTTACTTTTAGTAGCACTTACCTCAGTGGGAAGAGTATCTGAGCTGCAGGCTTTGAGTGTTGAGTCCTTACTTGATCTTCCACACGGATAGGGTGTCCCTTTTGTACTGACCCTTCTTTCTTGCCCACGGTCATTTCTGGATTTTCCATTAACCAATCTATTGACCTGCCTGTTTTCTTTCCTCAGCATTCTAACAGAGGGGAGTACCTTTTGCACACCCTTGATGTTCATCGGCAGCTTCGTTGTTATTCGGACAGGTCTAAATCTTTCAGGAAAACAGATCAATTGTTTGTGGCCTTTGCAGGACCCAGATTGGGTAAACCTGTTTCCAAAGTGACTTTATCCTCCTGGCTTAGAAACGTCGTTACCTTTATCTACCAACAGAATAAGCTATCCTTACCTTCCAGAATAAAGGCTCATTCTACCAGATCTATGGCTACTTCTATAGCATTTCATTCCAGAGCCTCTATGGATAATTGGCTCAAGGGATAATTGGCTAGGCTTAAAATGGCTCACAAGGGCAGTTAGCTTAGTACTAAACTATGAACCTATGGATGATATCTGCACAGCAGCCACTTGGGCAAGACCTCATACCTTTATATCTCATTACAAATTGGATTTGGCCTCCAGAGGATGAGCATCTTTTGGTTCTATGGTGCTCAGAAATATCCTTTCTTAGGGCCACCCAGGACTAAAGTAGCTGGGGACTCGGTCCTAGTAGTAATGAATAAACAAAGATTTACAACATCGGATAAAGAAGCTATGTCTTACCATAACGTTTCATCTGTGTTGTAGATCTTTGTTCATTTATTACTTCTTGCCCTCCTTCCCCCTGCCTGGACTCCTGGTGGACTTTAGGAACTCCTGGTTAGGGTATTTGCTCAGACAGAGCCTCCTACTATTTTTTTTCTATTACTACATCTATTATCTAAGGGTGGGCAAACTCGATCTGAAGTAACTAGGAGAGGGGCATTATGGGTAGGTCTTAGCTGAGGGGTTTTGATTGGAGTGAGCTTGGAAACGGCCTTATCTGTTCCGAGGCTGGAACCGACGTCCTAATGGTAATGAATGAGCAAAGATCTACAACACAGATGGAATGTTATGGTAAAACATAACTTCTTTTTTCTAAAATTCTAACCTACCTGGGGTAATTCACCTGTAGCTCAGAGTCATTGTAGTAAGAGAACTGTGGATTGCTACAGATTCTGAAATCAGAGCTCCACTTTTAGCTTTATTTGATTTAGCTCCATGTCTAACTAGTCTACTATAACCAGCAGAGTGCTACATCCTCCCAGTGTCTTTTGTTTGAGCCGTTGAGAATCACAGAAAGCCCTGAACTGTGAGGAACATGCTTTTCACCAAAGAAGAAGCAAAAATGGTGGTATCAGTGCACCGCTACCTTTTGGATTTGCTGTTTAGTGGGTTGTCTGTGCATGAGCTTTTTGTATTCCCCATAAGACACCTGCAAAATCCAGGTCTGAGGCTCAAATAACCTGTGTCTAGCACAAATAAGCACACTTTGAGATGTAGCACACTCTTGACCAAATAACTGGACATCTCCCCATGCCTCAGTTGTTTTATAGTGTCATTGGTATATACTAGGTTAATGACCACCAAGGCCTTTATAAGCCCACCCAAACAGCATCCTACACAAATTGAATTAAAGCAGTTATTGTCACCCCTGTTCTCATGTGTCATTCCTTCAAAACCACTTCCCCATGGGTATCTTGAGACATTATAAGAATTGTCTCATGCTGTCTGATCTACTACTCAAACAGCATAACACAATGTGTGAGAGATGTACATGTATAAATAACATAATTGGAAGCAAAACTCTCAAATGCAGGAGTCTCTGGCACCAAAACTGTCCGCAGTACACCACATCTTAACAACGCCATCACAATGCACATTACCATCATATGCTGAGGTTGTAAAGATTAAAGGACCACTATGGGCAAACAATGAAAAAACATTTTTTTATCTTGCCTTAATTTACTGCACCTCCTAAAGCTGCCTGCAGCAAAATAAGTACTCATTCCTAATTTTATTTATTTTTTTACTCTCGTCTGCCCTCATGGGGGCAGACACTGTGATTCCTTTGGAAAGCTAAATATGTCTCAATGCACAGACTGTGAGAACAAATAGCCCTACCATTTGTTGTCAGACTAGACTTCCATTCACTTAGAATGGACCACCTGAAAAAAATGCCAAGTTTGAGAGTCTGCAGCTCATGTCATTCACTGGTATGCGCTGAGTTTTACAAATGTTGTTCCTATTGATGTACACATTCTCTGAAAGAAACTTGCAAAAGTGTCAACAAATTACCGAGATAAATAAAACTTTTCACAAGGAGCAGTTTTGCAAGTTTCAATTCCTGGCCAAGTTACTCCTCCCATCTCCCCTCCTTCAGTGGGCTACAGACTCACATTTCCAGCTTGGGTAGATTCAACTATTTTGTCAACTTTGCACAACAGTAGATATCAAACAAATCACAGACTGGTGTGCCACTAAAACTGTTCCCTTATATGTCTCTTCACTTCTGAACATCATTTCCCCAGAAAAAAAAAGCACACACAGTCCAGAGTTTGGGCCAATCTATCCATTTCTTAATGTGCAGAGTAAAACATTCAGTTTGTAATGCATTCTGGCTGCTGACATGGTTATCTTTACAGTTATTCTCTTATAGCATAACCTGAATTTATGGTATTCAGTGCCAAGCTTTACAACAGTTCTCAGTTTAACAATGACCTCCCAAGCCTCTGATGTGACCCAGTACTTTGTCAATATACTGTAAATACATGGATTAATACAAATATTTGTGCACATATGACACATACAAATACACATATAGCATCATTAAAACAAGATAAATGCAATATAAATCATATCAATATAGTTATGATTTCTAGTTTATGACCCTGTTTTGTCTATGGAAACTTTTTGAATCTATGTTCAAGCAATTGTATATTTGTTGCATATCATCTTGTTTAATTGTTTCTTAATATTCTAACCACTGTATGCTGCATCAATTGTAAAACTCTGATTTTACTCCTTTTATATTTTCTATGCTCTTTGTACAAAATAGCTATGTTTGTATAATTTATTTTTATTATTTTTTATAATTGTTTACTATGTATCTGGAGCTTTTCTCCCCGAGCCTCTGCTGAAAACAGTCACCTTGTGTCCAGTCGGACTAACCTGCTAAACAAATGGAAAATAAATAAAAAATAAAATATACTAAGAAAAATGAATCGATATGCCAAGAAAAATCCAACAGTTAAGAAAAAAAAAACACAAAAGGAAGGAAAATGTTTCCTTGATGCTGTCATGAAAATCCCACTCACTTATTCAGATATTATGGACAAACATATAGTCAGGCACACTGATGTCCCACTCACCAGGCTAAACAAGGAGAAGGTTACTGTCCGCTGCCTGTCAGGTGCCAGGATCTGCCACATAACCCAGGCACTCAGGGCACTCCACAACAAGTACAAATATGACTCTGTCATTGTCTGTGTTCGTGTGAATGACCTGAGATGTACCTCCCTGGACTACATGAAGAGAGACATAGAAGAGCTCTCCAATCTTGTAGCCCTGAGTAGCATTCTGCCATCACCCAGAATGATACCGCAGTACAAGGACAAAATGATTGACTTCAACAATTGGCTAAGTTACTGGTGCCATTCTAAGGGGATCTAGTATCTGTCTGCCTGGGACGACATGGTCGACAGACCATGAGGCTTTGCCAAAGATGGCCTGCACCTGTCGCCCCTGGGATTCCGGATACTGGCTAAGGCTCTTGCCATCACTATAGTGCTTTTTTTAAACAAGGTTCAAATGACAGATTCACCACCGTAACAGGAACAGGCAAGCAAAAACTGAGAGTAATGCTACTCAATGCTAGAAGTCTAAATCTCAAAATGCACTCACTCAAGGCACTCTTTAAAGTGGAGAACATCAATATCTGTGCAGTGATTGAGACCTGGTTCAAGACTCCAGAGAGCACCCCTGCACTACCAGGCTATAACTCATACCACACTTTCGGCCACGTCCTGGACCGGAACACCAGAGGCAGAGGTGTGTCCATACTCATTAAGGATATCCACACTTCCAGGCTAGTTGCTCAGCATAATGCATCCGAGGTTATCCAAGTGCAACTAACTCTGGGCAAAACTGCAATCCAAATTGTAGCTTGTTACAGATCCCCCATCATGACCCAGGATTTCCACTCCTCTTTTCTTGATATACTGGAAAATTAGGGTTCAACCAAACACCCTAATAATGGGCGATTTCAACTACCCCACCATTAACTGAGAAAACGGCTCATGTATCAACTCCTTCGCTCAATGCTTTCTGGAATTCATAAATTCCAATGCCCTGGATCAACTTATCCACACCCCCACCAAGGGCAACAGTGTCATAGACCTAGTCATTACCAACATGAGTGACTGGTGTTCCACACCTGAAGTCAACTCCTCGTTGGTCAGATCCGACCATAAGCTAATCACCCTAGATATCCACATCCCGCCCCCACCCCCTATTAAGGAAACCATGGTAAAAAATTTCTCCAAAGCCAACTTCATGCTTCTTAAGACAGAAGTGGAGAGCTTCATGACACCCATGCAGATGGACAGTACAGTTACAACTGCTGAATTCTACACAAATGCACTCTATAAGCACTTACATGAGTGCATGGATCGTGCTATCCCAAACAGAGCCAAGAAGCTATCCTCCAAAAAAGGAAGCCAATCTGGTGGTCCCCTGCCATAAACAAACTGTACAACAGAAGGAAGAAACTGTTGCAAAAAAGAGTAAAATCCCATGAGTGGTGGAGCTCCCTGGTCAGCCTCAGTAAGAAGCTGAGATCCCTTATAGGAGCCTCCAAAGCTAGCTATGAAAACAAAATCGCTACTGATTCTAAGGATAACCACAAAGCTTTCTATAGCTATGTCAAGAATCTCAATGGCAACACCCAGATCTGCTCTGAGTTACAGCACAACGGCATGAAAATTACAGAACCAACTGATATTGCCAATATCCTGGCAGATAGGTTTAGTGCTAACTTTACCCCCCTCTTACCCCCTAAAGGGCCCATATTTGTACAGTAAGAATGCAGAGTCTCTAAAGCTAAAAACACAGCATCCATGGGACTGGACAACATCCCAGGCTGTGTTTTACGTGAACTTCAGAACGAACTGGCTCCCCACCTAAGCACCGTGTTCAATCATAGCCTCACAGCAGGCTTTGTGCCCACGGAATGGTGCACAGCAACAGTTATCCCACTCTACAAAGGGAAGCCACCACAGATCCCGACAACTATCGCCCTAATAGCCTGATGAGCCTGGTCTGCAAGCCCATGGTATGTATTATCATGTAACTCATAAACAAAGACATCGGTAACCTCCAAACTGTGGACCCCACCCAGTTCAGGTTTGTGAAAGGCAGATCATGCCTCCTGAACCTAATCGATTTCTTTGAGGCAGTCACCAAAGCTGTAGATGAGGGTAAGGTGGTTCACACAGCCTATCTTGACCTTGCCAAGGCTTTCGATACCATCCCCCATTCTGGATATATAGCTAAACTCACTAAACTAGGTATAAATCCCTACGTCACAAGATGGGTTGCCAACTGGCTCACTGACAGAACCCACACTGTAAAAGTTGCAGACTCCAAATCTGACTTCAAACCAGTGACAAGTGGAGTACCACAGGGTTCAGTCCTGGGACCTCTCCTGTTTGGTATCTACTTCTCTGAAGTACAGGCTAACACAGAAGGCCTCTGGCTAACGAAGTTCACAGATGACTACAAACTAGGAGCCATAGTAGAGTCCCCAAATTATGTGGACATCCTACAGAAGGGCCTCACTGAGACAGATGCCTGGTGTCAGAGCCATGGCCTCAAGCTCAATGCCAAAAAGTGCATTGTCATCCCCTTTGTTAAAAACTCTGTACCCATGAACTACCACATAGGCAGCAGTCTACTTAACACCGAATGTGTGATAAGAGACCTTGGGACCCAGATGGACAGTAGTCTCTCCTTTGATAATCACATCGCCACAGTAGTCAGGAAGTCCTTCTACATGGCACACCTCATCACAAAAGGGTTCTCGTCCAGGAAAAAAAGAGGTCACATTCCCCCTCTACTCAACACTCATTAGACCCATTATAGAGTACAAAGCCCCTTTTGGAATGTACCTCACAAGACATCTGTAGCAGCTGGAAAGGCCACAGAAGTACCTCACAAAGAGGATTACTGGCCTCAAACAGATGCCATACACTGACCATCTCAAAAAAACTCCAGCTTTACTCCATAGCATATCGCCTACTCTGAGGTGATTTCTGCCTAACATATAAAGCTATGTCAAACCCAGAGCTGTTGGACATGCTACACCTAAAGAAATCCCAATCCCTCCAAGCTACATGCTCTAGGGACCTAAACCTTGTCACCACAATAAACAGGACATGCTAGAGGGATATATTCCTGTCACAGAGACTTCCCATACTCTGGAACAAGCTACCTATCTATGTCAAGCAAAGTTCCTCATTAGCACTCTTCAAGAAAAATCTTTGAGTGGATGGGAAATAGGAAATATACCCCGGGAATCACTTCTGTGGCTCTCCTCATCAGGGGCACAGGAAAATAATTTTCATGGGTGGCATAAGCCAGGGAACCTTGTTGGCTAGGCTTACTTAGGCCCTTGGGCCGATAGCCTAGTACCTATCTATGAACCTATTAGACTAAATACAGTATTATGTAGCATTGAAATGTGCTGACATTGTGTGACAGTTCATTATTTACTTATAAAACAAATGTCAGAGTGGAAAAGTTCAAATAGTGGATAAAGAGGAGGAGAGGAAGACAAGAAAGAATGAGAAAGTATTTGTTAGAAGTAATAATTAGGATAGCTATGGGAGGCAGGAGAAAATAACATGGACAACAAGATTTATTGTGTGTGTGTGTGTGTGTGTGTGTGTGTGTGTGTGTGTGTGTGTGTGTGTGTGTGTGTGTGTGTGTGTGTCTGTGTCTGATGTAAAAGAACTATAAAGCAAATCTGCACTGCTGAGGGGGACACTTGTGCAAGTGCAGTGACTGACTCCAGTAGGAAGGGATGGCAGACTTTTGACATACAATTTCCACAGAAGAGACTTTGACATACATATTAACTAACAGATAGGATACATTCGTTCTCTTCAATATAATATTAAATTTTAGAAGATATTCCTAAGTTTAGGATTCCTGTGATATATGTACTATCAGAGTAAAAGCAGAGAGATGTAGAATAAGGCTCCGATAGAGCAGATGATGCTCGCTAAAGCTGAGAAGAATAACAAATTGATTCACTATATGTCTTAACCTGGTTTTAGTTGAGAAGGATACCAAATTGATTTACAATATGTCTTCTCCTGGTTTTAGTTGCTTATGGAATACCAAATTGATTGAATATTGCACTTACAAACTTAGAAAGTTGATAAACAGGTTTTGCATTAGTGAAATTTCTTAAGGATATGAAGTCTGAAAATCAAATGCCTGTAAATTTTCTAACTTCATTGTTCAATGATTTGACAGTGATTTGACAGAAAACTGCAATTTTAGAAGATATTCCTAAGTTTAGGATTCCTGTGATAGATGTACTATCAGAGTAAAAGCAGAGAGACGTAGAATAAGGCTCCGAGAGAGCAGATGATGCTCGCTAAAGTTGAGAAGGATAAATTGATTCACTATATGTCTTCACCTGGTTTTAGTTGAGAAGGATACCAAATTGATTTACAATATGTCTTCTCCTGGTTTTAGTTGCTTATGGAAAGCACAACATTGCTGGGGTAGTTTTCCCTAACTCCTGGAGAGATGGGATGAGCAGTAGATTAACAGTCCTAAGTGGGCACAATACTATGGTTGGCTTAGCAGAGTTACTTAAGTTAGGTAAAGTGTTCTAATGAGACATTAGTCAGGGAGGTAAAGGAGCACAGTCGATTATTCAAAATGTGAGTTTTAACAAGTTTCTTGAACTGTGATTGGGATTTGTCGGTTATGTGGGCAGGAAGGGAGTTCCAGGTTTTTGTTATACAGTGGCTGTAGACAGACTTACCATCTTCATTATTATATTTGGTTACTTTGAGGAGGTTTTGTGTGCTAGACCTCAGGGGCCTGGCGGTTGTATAGGGTTGCAAAAGATTTTGTAGGGCTGGGGTGTTTTCAGAGTACTGTATTATTTTGTGGGCTAGTGATAGTTGATTGAGTTGTAGTAGTAGTGGTAGTTCTAGCCAATTGAGTTTTTTTTTTAGGCATTCACAGTGATGTGTTCTGATGGGAGAGGTTGTAGCGAATTTGGCTATCTTAGTATAACAATTATCAAGCTTGTTTAGGTCAGATTTGCGGAGATTTGTAAGCACTGGGGAGGCATAAAGTAGGGTGGATGGTAGGTGAGTCCTCGCTATTGTAGTTTTGGAGTGGTCAGTGAGGATTTTATTGCGATACAGTAGGCCAAGTGTTTTATGTACTTGTTTTATGGTTATAGAAATATGTAGGTCAAATCTAAGCTGATTATCTATTTCAACCCCTAATAGTTTGGTATGATTTGTGGGGGTGATTGTGGTCTTGTTAAAGGAGGAGATAAAGAATCAGTGGGAGGTGTGGCTCTGTGGGAGCTAAAGAGTACCAGCTTTGTTTTACTTGGGTTCAGAATGAGCCTTTGGTTTGTAATCCAAGTTTCTGCTAGGGAAAAGCATTCTTGAGTTAAGGAGTGAATGATGTCAATTGATTTGGCTGCACATATTATGGTGGTCTCATCTGCATATTGCACTATTGAGGTTTTAGGAATACTGTTTGGGAGCTGATTGGTGAAAAGGGTAAAAAGAAGTGGCCCCAGGATGGAGCCTTGGGATACTCCTAGGGAGACTGGTAGGGAGGGGGAGAGTTAATTTTGCCACATAACAGCTTGTTTCCTTCTCTCTAGGTAGTTTTTGAACCAGGAGATGGCAGGGGTGGTAAGGTTTAGAGTTGCTAGTGAAAGAAGGAGTTTTTTGTGGTCAACCATATCGAATGCTTTGGACAAGTCAAGGAAGGTGGCAGATACAAGGAGTCCATTGTTTCTGTGAATATTGACAATGTTGGTGAATTCTGTTAGTGCGGTGGAGGTGCTATGGAAGGGTCTAAAGCCATGTTGTTGTGTTGCTATTAGATTATTTTCTTGGAGATATTTCATTAGTTGCTTGTATAGTACCCTCTCTAAAATTTTTGATAAAAAGGGTAGTATGGCTATAGGGCGGTAGTTATTGAGTTCCAGGGAGGTTCCCCCTTTATGTAGAGGGATGATATGTGATATTTTCCACAGCTTGGGTACTATATACTCTGAGATGGATCTGTTAATTAGGATGGAGACAGGAAAGGATATAGCTTCTGCAACCAGCTGGAGGTATTCAGCAGGTAATTTATCTGCAGCTAGAGACATTGGTTTGAGCTTGCAGAGTAGTTTTTCAATGGATTTGGTTGTTTCTGGGTGGAAGCTGAACTTGAGGCAATTGTTAGTTGGGGGGTAGGGGTGGATTTGCAAGGGTGGAGATATTGTCATAGGGTTGGTTGTTTGCAAGGGTCTGGATGGTTTCTGTAAAGTATTTATTAAACTGTAGAATTAAAAACCAATATATTGCCAGGTAAAGCACCCTCTGTTAAGAACAAATCATGAACACAAAAAAATCTTAGAGGTGTGCAACATGCGCTGTAAGGATAAATCCAGTTGGAAGGTTCAGGTAAACAAGTAGAATAAGTCACAGTCCATAGAGTTCATTAAAATCCAGGTTTAATGACAAAACAGAATAAAAACTGCAGGAGTAAGCGCTTTCGCGTTGTATCCAACGCTTCATCAGACATAAAATGCAGCAAAGAGCAAATCATTTAAATACATAACAAGTGTCAGCAATTAACAAATCACATGCTGAACATGATTTAAGGTAGTGTATCATTAAAAGGGCAATGTAAAATTAAGAACAAGCATTGTTGTGTGTGCATGTATATATAAAAATCAATGTTGCAAAGGTCTGTTTATTAGGAATGGTCTGAGTGTGAATCTGTCATTAAGTCCAAGCCTATGGGCTTGTAATTTCAAGATCCATTTCCTTCCCTCTCCTCAGTATTGTTCCTAATATTGCCTAGTCTTCCTCCTTTGTGAACAAGTTCCAAGACCTTGAATTTGAAACAGTGTGAGGCATCGCTATCTAAGACATGTTTGGCCAAGGCATTGGTAGTATTGGCTTTCTCGATGGCATAAATATGTTCACGTATTCGCTCACGAAGGGTCCTGGTAGTCATCCCAACATAGAATAATTTACATGCCTGACACTCAGCTACATATACCAGGTTGGTGGAAGTGCAATCAGCATAAAACATGGATGTATACCTATGTCCTGTGATTGGGTGAATAAAACAATCTGAAGTAGCTATGAACTTGCACTGATTGCAAGAAAAACAAGGATATGTGCCCTTCTTCTTCAAACTCCTGCTAACTGAAGGCTTCCTATCATAACAAAGAAGTCTGTTTAGAGAATACATGTTCTTGTAGGCTACTTGTGGTCTATTATCAACTAACTTTTTGATGTTATCATCTAACAACAACATTCTCCAGTTGTTGTTGAGAACTTGTAGGACATGACTGTTTTTATTAGTGTAAGGAATAACTATTCTATTTGTGGTAGAACTATTCCTAACATGTGGGGGGTCCATCTTTGTCCTCTTTAGGAGTGGAGTCCCTTTGCCAGTTCTAAAATGATCACCATCCCGTATGTTTTTGTATACTTTTTGACTATCATATCCTCTATGTATAAAATTGCTGGCTAGTTGTAACTTGTGGTCATCATAAGTGGAGTCGAGAGTTGTTAGTCTCGACATCCTCGTAACTTGATTGGTTACAGTATTCTCATATACATGCCTGGGATGCATGCTATTGCGATGTAATAAGTTGTTCCTCCAGCACTCTTTCCTATACAATTCAGTGTCAAAACCATTGTCAGTCTTAACGACCTTCACATCTAAAAATGCCATCTCCTTGTCTGAGTGATTACATTCAAAACTAAGAAATTCTGTGGTGTGATTTAAATAGGACACGAATTCAAGTAGCTGTTCTAGTGTGCCACCCCATATAATAAAAACGTCATCTACAAATCTATTATAATATTTGAGATGCGTTAAAAGCTGTTATCGTTGCCATGGACATAAATGTCCTCCCATTGTGCCAATACTAAGTTTGCATATGCATTGGCACATGGCGTCATCGCTACACCTTTAGTCTGAAGGTAATACTTGTTGTCATAAAATAAAACATTATATTCAAGGACAAGTTCCAAAAGTGACATCCATCTAGAGATATTGTGAGTAGGAAGCATCTGTTTTACAAAAAAAGCTCTAACATGTTCCATCCCAATGTCATTGGGTATGGATGTAAACAGTGATTTCACATCAAGACTAACCAGAATGTCACTCATTTCAAACAAGGTGGAATTAAGATATGTAGTCAAGTTTTCCAAAAATCAGTAGTGTCTTTCAGTATATGTTTAACATTGGAAACAATAGGTTTGAACATTTTATCCAAATAAATGGAAATTGGCTCAGTGAGCCATCCTTTACTAGACACAATAGGTCTCAAAGAAAGGTTGTCTAATCCTTTATGGATTTTTGGAAGTCCTCTAAATGATGGAACAAGAGGATTGTCAACCAACATATAGGAATATAATTCTTTGTCAATGACATCAGTTAACAACAATTCATAAAGATGACTATGGACCTCCCTAATTAGGTTATTAAGATCATAATTCTGTATGAAGAAATAAGTGTCATTGTCAGATAACATCTTTTTCATTGTGTCTGTATAGAATGATCTATCCATTACAACCACGGCACCGCCTTTGTCGGCTTGCCTAATGACAATGTTATCATTGTTCCTCAAACTATTAATGGCAGCTCTTTCCTCTGAGGTAGTATTGTAGAAGCATGGTTTAGTATCTTTGTTATTATAAAGTTCAAATAAATCAAGCTCACAGGCTTGTTCAAATGCTTCCAATATCGGATGTTGTTGTGGAAGAAAAGCAGATGGTTTTCTAAAAGGCATATGGTTCCTAGCATTAACCTGATTAGATTCATGACCATGGAGCAATTTCAGCCCTAGATTTCTCGTGAACATTTTGATATCAATTATAATGTCAGTCAAATCATTACTGGCGGAGGGTATAAACCCCAAGCCCTTGTTCAAGACAGAAACTTCATGTACACTTAAACTATAACAAGAAATATTTACCACTAGGTCCTCTGAATCTGCATTTGCTGTTTTTTCATGTGTAAATTGGTCTCTTCTGAATTTTTTCTTTTGACTGCCCTTCCTTGTGGAGACCAAGTCCTCCTTTCGAAGGGTCTGAAGGGCAGTGGAAAAGAAAGAAGCCCATCGCCTAAGCCTTGAATCTCGTTGTCCATCGACACTACAAATGTGTCAATTGGAAGCTGCTTGCGTCTTACATCGCTTCCCCTGAGTCGGGACTCAGTGTGTTACCAGCTGTTGGTGGATGTATATTAGTTCCATCGTGATCTTCGGCATGTATTAGTGCCTCAACAACAACCTGCTTGGAAGCAGGAACAAGAGCAGCATTCATTGTTACATCTGTGTGAGAGATGTGTGTATTCGCATCGCCGGCATCTGCTGATGATGTCATCCGTTTGGTCGATTCCGTTCGAGCTCGATGAATATTTGAAGAAACAGCTGATCCATAAGTTGTTATGTTGAACTGTCGCTAGTCATGTCACGGGGCCAAGAGAAAACTTGGCCGTTTTGAAAATCTAAGAAGTCTCTCTCGAGCTTCTTCTTCTTCTCTTGTAGAGATTTGAAATCTACAGATGTTAGTGAATGTTTCAAGTCAGTTGATAGAGTATTCAGTTCATGCTGCCCAAGAACATCGGCGAGCTCATTCTCTATGACTTTAATTTCATCAACAAGGGATGCAATGAGAGTGTTATAATGTTCAATTAATATTTTAATATATGCAAAGCTGGTATCCAAGTTTAGCTTTTGCCATTTGGCCAAAAGCTCGGGTTGTGTGGTTCCGAACGTGGGCATTTTTAGCACCCTCAAGCCCCTCGGAATGAGCTTAAAACTGAGGCAGGCTTCCATGTGCAGTTTCTGCCACTGCACATTACGTAGCTTGTAGAGTTTGTTCTCCAATTTTCGAGTGATAAGGACAACATTCATATTGTTCCTGAAATCATTGTTAGTGCTCTCAGATCTATTTAGGTCAGCAGCAGTCAATTTTAGAAGTGGATTTTCAACAAAAGTAAATAGCTCATTCAAACGAAACATATCAGCAGAACTGTTTGCACTCACAGGAGTAGCCGGAGTGGCAGCCATGTCCCGGCAATAAGGTAGCAATGTCAATGTAGAATTAAAAACCAATATATTGCCAGGTAAAGCACCCTCTGTTAAGAACAAATCATGAACACAAAAAAATCTTAGAGGTGTGCAACATGCTGTAAGGATAAATCCAGTTGGAAGGTTCAGGTAAACAAGTAGAATAAGTCACAGTCCATAGAGTTCATTAAAATCCAGGTTTAATGACAAAACAGAATAAAAACTGCAGGAGTAAGCGCTTTCGCGTTGTATCCAACGCTTCATCAGACATAAAATGCAGCAAAGAGCAAATCATTTAAATACATAACAAGTGTCAGCAATTAACAAATCACATGCTGAACATGATTTAAGGTAGTGTATCATTAAAAGGGCAATGTAAAATTAAGAACAAGCATTGTTGTGTGTGCATGTATATATAAAATCAATGTTGCAAAGGTCAGAGAGGCAGAAAAAGAGTGTAGTAACCCATTAATAAAGGTAACATATGTCTGGAATAATATCTCTGCCGGCACTGTCATATAACATAAGTGAGTGAGCCTGAAAAAAGATTGTTCTAACCTATTAATAAAGGTATAATATGTCTTGAACATGTCTGCCATAAACACTGTTAAAACAAATAAAGGAGTGAGCCCGTGGAAAAGTGTGCAATGTCATTAATAAAGGTCTAAAACCCAGAGTGTGTCTGTGTTACAGAGTCTGAAATGTTGTTGTACCCTTGCATTATACAAACAGTACTGTTTGAAAATGTGCTGGCAACCCAGAGTTATGCAGTCCCATATAAAGTGGGTGATGGAAGTGCTAGTAGCTGTGAAACATATATACAGTCCACAATAGTCAGTTACTGGCTGGCATGAATAAGTAAACCTGGCACACATGTAGCATGTAATTATTCACCAGAAATGTGAGTGTGTGTTAAGAAATGCAGGGTTCTGTACAAATCGAAGTGAAGATGTCATGTGAAAACATCCCAGATATGTAGATAAAGAAATATAAATGCAAACAAGAAATATGTAGCAGTAACATCTGCATCCTGGACAGTTAGTATGTCAGATATAGGTCAGGCATATATTGAACTAGCCAAACCCATGACACAACCTAATGTATGGTGGCAAGTGTAATAATACAGGTAGGGGATATACACTTGCAGTCACTGGGAATGTAGTGTAGACTAAAAGGTCATTATAAGATGTTAACCAAGGTTTTTTCTACACCCTACCGTATGTGCATAAACCATGCAATTCCACACCTCAATGAGTATGTGTAACCTTAAATATTTGTTGGGACATATGTCCTATTGTTTTATAAATATTTACATTGATGTTGATGCATGTGCCATGTTCAAACACCATGTTCATGGTGGCCTGTTGCTACCAAACATCCCTGCATGCTGTTGGAATATCCACTGTCGTTCAATATATGCATGTGTTATGCTTGCTATTCAACTGTTGGAACCTTGGTGTGTTGGGTTAATGGAAATATTACTGCATGCTGTTACAACTAATCTGGAATGCTGTTGTTTATGTTGTAATTAAACACACCTAATCACAAAACGTATGGGAAGGCCGGTCCCAGCGGACCCACCTGTCCCTCCTCAGTTGGCGAGTGCACCTGGCACCAGCGGCTCTGGTGCCCAGCCCAGGCTCCCCTCCTCCGTTGCTCCTGTGCCACCTTCGGGTGGAAGAGCTGCAGGGGATGGGGCTCATCCCCCCATGCAAGCGTGGGCAGAGGAGGGCCACCTGTCACCCTTGCTAGGGTCCGGGCTGTGGTGCATAGGGAGATCCAGCGTTCAGTCGCTGATCCCCTATGCCAGCTCGAGGCGACAGTGGCGCGTCTCTCAGGTGAGCCTGCCCATCCTACACAGCCCTCAGCACAGTCACCCTCAGGGCTGTGAAGGTGCAGTGGTGACTGCCCATGGGTGGGGAACTCAGTTCCACTGTTACCATCTGTGAGCTCATGGGCTTGCGATTTCCAAACATCCTTCCCCGTCAATTGTGTTCACCCACCCCATGTGTCAAACTCCGCCCCTGTATGCGTCTTGTTTGTCTTGTCTGTTTACCTCCCCAACCTACCTCCCCAAATATACCTACATCCTCTACCTCATATTCCACTCTCACCTGAAAAAAAAAAAAAAAGGGCAATCTGTTCCCACAAAAAAATTACGCCCCATACATAGCTGCCCAATTTGCACACATGTCCACTGGATGTGTAAACTGATAATTCTAATTGGCAGTACAACATATTTTGTTGTCCTCATCCCTCTCTCAAGGGTGGAAGGTTTCAAATTTCACACTAAATTTCAAACATATGCACAGCTGTTGCTGGTAAAGAAATGGGCAGCTATGGACCTTCCCTACACCCATCCTGCACAGTCCGAGCTGGTTTCCCTACTGTCTTTCCCTCTTTGTGCCCCCTTTTTCACCACTTTCCTATCTCCCCATTTTCTTTTCTTTAAAAGAAATTAGCGTGGGGTTAGCGGGAGTAAGCACTTTTAAGCAGTAGTTAGCTGGGGTGGGCGAGTGTGAGCTTGTGTGCACTTAGCTAAGCATTGCTAAGCATCGCACAAACCCGCGCAAACCCGCTTACAACTGCTTAAAAGTGCCTTAGTCACTCTGTATGACAAGGCCCTTGTACTGCTCAGCAGCAAAATAAAATATCTTGTCAGTCTCGAACCCAGGACCTTGGACTCACCAGTCTGCATGAAGTACCACTACACCACAGCAGATATACAATAACTTGGTGCTGAAAGAAATATAACATGCATTACAATGAGTGAATGTAAAGAGAAAATAGGAAAGCCATAGGAATACATTGCAATAACTACTGTTGTATGCCAGTTAATTCTCTAATTCGAAAAGAAAGTACATACTCCCATGTATCCAGTGTTAGCATTAGGAGGTGTGAGTAAACCTACACACTGAGAAGAGTGTACTGGAAGAAGCAACAGTCAGGTTTCAGTACAACATGCATTTCACTGGCTACAACCCAGCTTCAGATATGAGACATATACCAACCTTCTGACTGAGACAACAGTGTCCACAGCAAACGAGCATGGTCCCCACCTTGCAAAACTGAAAGGCCTACCTAGCCTATCATTTTATAGCAGTGTCCTGAAATCACAGTGAGAACTGCAATTACCACACAGCAGGCTGCATGCAATTACTAAATGGTGGGCACCAATTGGTGCAGAGGCCATCACATGCACATGTGCAGATACCTAGAAAAGCAGCCTGTATCTGCTGTCCACACATGCAATAATATTATTTATTAAACTGTATAAAAGCACACCAGCAGTCCACGGCAGGGATAAGCTAAACAATTTAATGAGTGAAATAAAAATAAAGCAAAACTGGTGCAGAGATAGATAAGCGCTTTCGCATGTAGCTTCTTCAGATCTAATAAACAACTGAAAACACTTGGTGTTTAAATACCAGCTCATCATACAATGTATCCAATCACATGCTGTGCATCATTAGGTTACTTTATTAAATTGAGTGGGGATGTCTTATCTATTTTTGGGGTTGGGGTAGTTGTTTTGCCTGGTTGTAGAATAGAGTTAATTGCTGCCCAGAATTTTTGTGAATTGTTCCTGTGCTTATTATGTAACTTTTGGTAGTAAGATGTTTTGTCTGTTTTGGTGAGTTTTTTGGCTTTGCTAGTAGTTCAACGTATATTTGTTTGTTCAATTGGGATTTACTGTTGAGGTAGTTGGTTCAGGCCTTGTTTCTTTTTTGAGGAGGGATTTTGTGCTGGGGTTAACCAGGGGGCATATTTAGTTTTAATTCTTGTTGTTCTGGAGGGGGCGTGATGGTTAAGGGTGTTTAAGAAGGTAGTATTGAAATATAGTACAACTTCATCAAGAGGTAGGTTTTGTAGGGGGGTCCAGTTGCACATTTTTAGGGTATTTATAAAGTTGGAGCGGTTAAAGTGTTTTTTGTTTCTAATTAGGTGAGTAGATATTTGGGTCAGTTGTGGTGATTTTGATCCGAGTAAGAATGTGGCTTGGTGGTCACTCACAGTGTCTGGTAGACACCCTGCTAGGGATATCCGTGATGGGTGGTATATGAGTATCCAATCTAGAGTGGATTGGTGTTTGTTTCTCTTGTCTGTTCTTGTGGGGGAAGTGATGAGTTGGGTTAAGGCCATGTAGGTTAATATGGGAGAGTGGGTTATGACTAGAACAGTTTTGCCAGTCAGTATTAAGGTCTCCTAATACTATACTTTCCTGGGGGAGGGAGTTAGATATCCATTTTAGGAGTTTTTCTGTAATGAGGATATTGTTGCATGGGGGGATGTTGCATCCTATGATGTTGATGTGTTTACTATCATTAAGGTTTAGTTTTGTTGGAGTGAGTTCAACTTTGAGGTCTGGGGTTGTTATGTCTACTTTCTCAAGGATGAGGTGAGATTTATACACTATAGCAACACCCCCCCCCTTTTTTTTTTACCTATTCTGTCACTACGAATTATATTGTAACCTGGTGGAGTAATTTCATTGTTGTGGTTGCCTGGTTTAAGCCAAGTCTCTTGTTAGTATGACTATCTCAGGTTGATAAAAGGAGAGTAGTGCGTGAAGGTCATGGACTTTGTTTAGTATACTTCTGACATTTAAATTTAAAATGAGGAGTGTGGATTTGTCTAGGTGGAGTAGGGTATCATTCAGGTTGAGGGTTGGGGCTCCTAGAGTTTGTGGGCCTGTGTTTGGGTGTATATCATCGCAGCTAATGAGTTGGGTTCTGAGGTAAAAATAGAGTTTGAGTAGTTTGTTTAGGGTCTTAAAGTTCTTTATAGTTGTTTGGGACTGGTAGTGTGATGGCTGTAACCTGTGTACATAGTGGTGAATAAAGGTTTGGTAGTGATATCGGACTAGTTGAGTAAAGTGTGTTGTAATAATGTTAGTGGAAGTAGTTTTTCTTGGTACGTGGATAAAATTAAGTTGTTTTTCGTGGTTGGTGATGGAAGTTAGCAGTGGGAGGGTGGATACACCTAGGAGCAATAGTAAGAGGTGTATGTATGTGGGATTGGGTAGTTTGGGCATGGTTTGGTTGGGTTTGGTCATGACTGAGAGATCTGCTTGAGATGGGGTGGGTGTGGTGGATGATGAGAAGTGTTTTGTGATTGTAAGGTAGTTTAGATGGAAGACTGTGCTTTACAGGATGTGGAATAGTGGAAGAGAAGGAGATGGGTACAGGGGTGGGGCAGATTCAGTGACTGGTGGTTAGCATGACGGGAGTGGCTAAGTTCAGTTGAAATGCAGCACTAGAGGGGGCGGGTGGGAATAGGAAGCAGGGATGGGAGCAGAGTGAGCCCAAGTGCAGCTGGGCTAAAACTAACTCCAGTTATATCCCTGGGCTTACTTATTTCTTTTCTTTGTACACCAAATGTATCTTTCCACTTGTTTCTGTTTACACCAAATGTGTCTGTTTGGCTGTATTGTACTAGTTTAATTTACTTATACTGATGCAGTCACATTGAAAAGGGTCTGGGGAAGCTTCCTCACCACAAGCAGGCCAAAATATAACTTTCAAAATGGTGCCACTCAAGGAGACCCAGTAATATAGACTAGTTAATGTGCATGGGGGAGGAGAGAGTTAGAGGAGGGAGATACAAAATGGGGGAAGGTATAACCAGAAAAAGCAGGTAGAGAAGGTATAACCAGAAAAAGCAGGTAGAGATCTGGCCTGCCCCCTCACAGAAGACTGCAAAGAAAAGCAATCAGCATAACAAGTGGAAGCCTTGGAGCTGTAATGTAAGTGTAAGCAAGGAAGAGGTAGAAGGAGGAAATTAGGAGTGTAAGCAGTTGGCTGCAGAAACGCTACTTTATGGCCTTGGTGTACAAGTAATACAAAGGAAGGTAAATCTGTCTGGGGGACAAAATACACCAAGTAAATGGCACTTGCCTTACTTTACAAGTATTCAATGTGGAGGCAGATCTATTTGGGACAAGATACAGCAAGTATATTAAGTTATGCCACCCAGTGGCAATAGACAAAGCTATAGTTGCCTGGGGGGGGGGGGGGCCTTGCAGGTGTGCACGCCGGCCAAAACAATGTTTAAAAAATAACTAGTAAAAGTAACAAATGTGCTGTAAAAGGAAATGTAAATAACCAGTCACAATGTTTAAAACATAACTGTTAAGGACCACATCTGCTAATAACAAGAAATGTAAATATCCAGTCACCTGTGCAGACCTGTCTGGTAGTTATCCTTATTAGAAAGTGTTATTCTTGGCTTGCAATAACTATAGGGAGAAACCAGACCATAGCAGTGGTTTTATCTGGCAATGTTGCAGTTGCTGGCGGGGGGGTGGGGGGGGGACAGCTGCGATGATGCAGGTAGACCAAGTGTGCTATGCAGACTTGTCTGGTAGGTATCCTTATTAAAAAGTGTTATTCTTGGCTTGCAATAATTGTAGGAAGAAACCAGACTGTAGCAGTGGTTTTATCTGGCAATGTTGCAGTTGCTGGCTGGGGGACTCGAGCTGCGATGATGCAGGAAGACCAAGTGTGCTATGCAGACTTGTCTGGTAGGTATCCTTATTAAAAAGTGGTGTTCTTGGCTTGCAGTAACTGTAGGGAGAAACCGGACTGTAGCAGTGGTTTTATCTGGCAATGTTGCAGTTGCTGGGGTGGGGGTGGGGGAACCCGAGCTGCGATGATGCAGGTTGACCAAGTGTGCTATGCAGACTTGTCTGGTAGGTATACTTATTAAAAAGTGTTATTCTTGGCTTGCAATAACTGTAGGGAGAAACCGGACCATAGCAGTTGTGTGGGTGTGGGTAGCTGTGTTTGTGGAAGGTGGAGGTCTGCCTCTAAGTGTGGTGCGAATGTTATGCATTATGAAATGGAGAGATTAAGAGTAAAATTGTGCTGCAATTTCATCGCTGCTTGATTCAGACATATACATTCTCCTGTGTTTGTCAGTACTATGTTTGAGTGCATTGTTTTGGAGTGTGGTATCGCTGCTACATCTGCTAGTACTCCTTCAATACAAGTATCTGATTTGGAAGTTTTCTCCAGGAGTCTGTTGCTGAGAGGATGAGAAACATGCTACAAGTATACAACCAAGACAAACTACATAAAGCAATAGTAAGAAAAAGTACTAGGTCACATCAGAGGCTCGGGAGGTCATTGTTAAGAAACTGAGAACTGTTGTAAAATATATCATTAAATACCATAAGTTCAGGTTATACTATAAGAGAATAACTATGTAAAGATAACCATGTCAGCAGCCAAAATGCATTACAAGTTGAATATTTTACTGTGCACACTTTAAAAATGGGTAGACTGGACTAAACTCTGGACTGATGCGTTTGCTTTTTTTTTTTCCTGGGAAATGCTATTCAGAAGTGAAGAGTCATACAAGGGAACAGATTTAGTGTCACACCAGGCTATTTTTTGATGTCTATTGTCATGCAAAGCTGACTAAATAGTTGAATCTAGCAAAGCTGGAAATGTGAGACTGTAGCCCACTGAAGGAGGGGAGATGGGAGGAGCATCCTGGCAAGGAACTGAAACTTGCAAAACTACTTCTTGTGAAAAGTCTTTTTTATCTCAGTAAATTTGTTGACCCTTTTGCAAGTTTCTTTCAGAGAATGTGTAGTACATCAGTAGGAACATTTCTAAAACTCAGCACATACCAGTCAATGACACATAAGCTACAGACTCTCAAACTTGGCAGTTTTTTCTGGTGTTTTTCTGGTGTTCCATTCTAAGTGAATGGAAGTCTAGTCTGACAAGTAATGGTAGGGCTATTTGTTCTCACAGTCTGTGCATTATGGGACAGAATTAGCTTTCCAAAGGAATCACGATGTCTGCCCCCATGAGGGCAGACAAGAGTAAAAACAAAATAAAATTAGGAATGAGTACTTATTTTGCTGAAAGCAGCTTTGGGAGGTGTAGTAAATCATGCCAAGATAAATATATGTTTTCTTCATCATTTGCCCGTAGTGGTCCTTTAACTTCCCTAAAACGCAATATCAGCACAAAGTGCATTCAGCAAGGTAAGCCTACCACCTCCCATAAAACAAGGTCTCCCAAGGTCACAGATGCTAAGCCCATATAAGGCAGGCATCTACGCAACCAAACATTTTAGTTCTAGGTGATTTCATACAGATGTACCTCTTAACAGGCTGAGCATGGAAAGAGTGACTGGTGGTTGCTTGTCTGGTGCCAGTATCTGTCAGATCACACATGCACTTGTGTCCTTCAACAAGTACTAGTACAACTCCGTCGTAATGCAGACAATGACTTGAAATGTACCTGCCTGGACTATGTGAATAATGACATGATGGAGCTCTCGGACTGTGTCCCAGTCAGGTATAAGCTTAGCACTGAACAGTATTTTACCCTCTTCAAGAATTTATAAAAAAAAAAAAAAAAGTCGATTTCAATTATTGGTAGTTTTTGGTGTTATTTGAAGGAAGTCCAGTAATTGTCAGCTTTGGGAAGGTATGATCGGCAGACTAGACTGCTTTGCCAGGGATGGCCTGCATCTGTCCCCTCTAGGGTTTCCGTTATTGGCAAAGACATTTTCCATTGCCTTTTGTAGATGATGCTAACCAGATAAACCTACCAGTATAGCAAAGGAAACTATGAAGGTATTACTGATCAATGCTAGGGGCCTTAACAAGAGAAACCACTCACTACAAGCCCTCCTCACCCTGGAGGACGAATACATCTGTATAGTGTTTGAGACATGGTTTAAAATGGCAGAGGGCACTCCAGTAGTGCAATGCTATAACGCTTTCCACATGTTTCGACCAGCTGCTGCATAGGGGGGAAAATGTGGAGGTGTGTCAAGTCGTCTTCTAGAAGATTTTGTGATCAAGGCTGGTAAAGCAACATTATGTCCTAGAGCTTATTAATGTCCAAATAACCATCATAAAGGTTTTATAAAATATATTAGCCAGCTGTAAGACTCCATCTGTGACCTAAAAAAAAAAACAAAAAAAAACACAAAGCTTATTTGCAGAACTGGAATCGCTCAGTATTAGACCCAATATTTTTTCATCTAAGCTATCCGAACTACACTGTCACTAGTGGATAAGCACAAAGATGTCTGGACTTTGTCATTAGAAATGTCCTGGAACAATTGGTCAGAGTACTCACTGGGGGGGGGGGGGCAACGTCTTGGATCTTGTCCTTTAATAATATGAGGGAATCTTGCACTATCCCTTGCATTATCTTTGTCATTTGTTGGGTCTCCTTCAAAATAAAATTGACATCAGAGATCCTTTCTAAACAAGATACCCTTTAGAGATTTCTCTAAGACAAACTACCTACTCCTTAATGATACATTATCACGCTTCAAATCCCCCACCAATCACAGTTGGCTCTGCTGAATAATGTGGAAATGTACACGATCACACTGTACTAGCATGTAAACAGCTGCATAGATGCAGCTGTACCCTGTAGGAACATGCGCAAGGCAAACCGCAGAAATTAATCTCCTTGGTAGAACCACAATATCAACAAACTAGAGTAAAACGGAGATAATTTTGACTAAAAATAGAGAGTAATTCCTAGAATGATACAGCCCTCATCACTGAAATAAACGACTCAGGAGCTTAATAAAATCCACCAAAGCTACGTTTGAGGCTAAAATTGCCATCCGAGACAAAGATTATCTGAAGGCCTTTTTTTTTAGTTGTCTTCGTAATCTCAGAAGCACAGCACACAAAGCTGACTGTGAGTGATGTTACCTACCTTGAGCTGAAGATATAGCTAACCTACTGGCTGATAAATTCAGCTCAAACTCCCCCCCCCCCACCCTATCTGACACACAAAGATATATACCTGAAAATTACTCGCCTCCTGCTGTCACACCAAGCCAAGTCCTGAAGATGCTATCAAAAGCTAAAAATTCTGCATTGATAGCTCCTGATAGTATCCTTGGATGCATCTTAAATAGCATGAAGCATGAGTTAGCCCCCCCCCCCACACACACACACAACACATCACTTCCACCTTAACCTCCAAACGGGTTTTGTACCAAGCAGCTGGAGAACAGCGACAGTCATTCCCCTCCATAAGGGGTAATTGGCTAGGTTTAAAATGGCCAATAAGTGCAGTTAGCATAGTAGTAATTTATGACCCTATAAGAGAGAGCCTCCTACAGACCGAGGCTATTACAGACCCATAAGTCTGCCCTTCCTGTTATGCAAACCATGGAAAGACTTGTCATGGAACTAATTAATAAGGACATGGAAAACCTCCAAACACTGGACCCATCTCAGTTTAGATTTGTCAAGGGCAGGTCATGCTTACTCATCCTGGTGGAGTTCTTTGAAAAGGTCACCATGTCAAAGGATGAAGGCAAAACCGTACACACATCATACCTCGACATAGCCAAGACTTTCTTGTTTAAAAAAACTTTTTTTTTTTTTTTAAATCAGTTGTGACATAGGCAGTTATAGATCAACTTATCCAATTTGACTCTTGCTCTCTTTCCATCCCAGATAAAAATCCTTCACCTCTTTATTGCTATCCACAGCTTCACCACTGGTTGATAAAAATATGTCTGACCTGTGTATAAAAGTAAAGGCACTTAAACATTTTCGCAGCTTGTATGTTGCTATCTGTACCCATAAAACAGAGCTTTCAATTTCTCAGTTTTTGTATTCCCTTTTAGTCTCTTTCCACATATCCTTAGCTGCCATAACAGAATACTTTTTTTAACCTATACTACAAAGTACTTTATTTTATTGTGTCACCATAAACACTGGTATTGATTAATTATTTCCTGTGTGGGTACATAGTTTACAGTTTCTGCTTTTGTTTTACTTTCATTAATTTTGTATCCCAAAAGACTTGAAACTTTCTCAGAATGTTTCAAAATGCTGAAATGTCCTTTTCTGGTTTTATCAAGTACAAAACAATAACATCTGCAATAAAGTAAATGTTTTTGATTACCATACGAATTGTATCTTTGAAATTCTGAGCCCTTGTATTCTTTGCCAATGGTTCTAAATATAACCCCCACCCCCCCAAAAAAAAAAAAAACAAAACAAAGGGGGAAGAGGACTCCCTTGCCTGGTTTCTCTGTTCAAACAGAACTTATCAGTGAGGAACTCTCCCATCACCTTCTGTCCCTAATATATTGTCCTATCAGGGATTGCAAATTCTTCTTTTGCCCTACTCATAAAATCCCAACTTACTCTGTTGAATGTGTTCGCTGCATCAAGACCCACCAACCACAGTGGTAGTTTCTTACATTCTGCTTCTCTCTGGACAATCATTGTTCTGTTAATGCTGTCAAATGTTTTCTTCTCCTTCACAAAACCACATTCATCCATATCTATCAATTTTGGCATCATTTTTACCATTCTTTTAGCAATTATAGAGACAAACACTTTATAATCATGGTTTAGAATGGAAATGGGCTATACGAAGCGGATTGTTCTATTTTTAGGTATTACAGCCACCACACCTTTCTTCCAGGATGTTGGTGCTTCTCTTCCTTTTAAAATTGATGTTAAACAAAACTTACCAGATCATTATCACTTTCTTCCCTCCTAACTTCCACTGGAATATTGTCTGTTCTTGGATACTTTCATGTAGATTGGTTATATACACCATTTTTGTCTCATGTCCTTCTATCCTAGTAATTGAGCCTCATCTACCTCTAACTTTGGCATGTTTAACTCTTTCATAAGTATTTCCATTTGTACTCTTGATTTCCACATTTTTCTGCTTTTATATAGATCTTCATACAATTTCTGAAATATTTCTAATACTTCTACAAGATCTCCGGTTATTTTCCTTATTATAGGGTCTGTAAGCTTGGTATCAACCCTTTCTACTTTCTGCTGCCTGAGACATTGTGCTAAAAGCTTTTGCTCCTTGGGGTTTTATCAAAAAAAGTTGCTCAACAGTAATCTTTATAAAATCATCCATGTTATCCGGGTTGTCCTTTCTCTTTAGCAGTCTGCAGTTCTGCCTCCTCT